>NW_006776646.1:2552700-2665395 GCF_000442215.2 Lipotes vexillifer
GGGAAAGAGAGCAGGTGGCAGGGGTAGTAAGAAGAGGTGAAATAATGCATAAAGGATTGACTCACTTAAAAAGCATTTCTTAACTGCTATTTTCAAGGGACTGTGCAATGTGCTTTCACATACATTATCTCACTCATTTCTCACAACAGCCTCGTAAGGTGTATGCTGAGTGTCTTGGGTATGAAATTGTCAATTTAGGTAGCTTGGGCAACTGAAGCTCCAAATCTCTGTGGCTACCTGAGACTAAATGTGAGCAGGGATGATTGAGCATGGTCCCACAAAATCTCAGCAGTGACAGAAGGAGGAGGAAATCACTAGGGAAGAGGGGAGGACAGACACAGAGAAAGGTGGGATAATACCACATGTGCAAAATGCTGCATTATCATTGAAATAAATGCTTTAAATATATTAAAACATATCGTTAAAAAGACTAAGCTGTCTCCTTCTATGGATCTAAATATACAGTGAAATTATATAGCTTTATCTACTTATAGATTAGCTACTAACCAAGATGGCCTAATGTTTTCCTCAGTTTGACTATAGACAAGTTTTGTCCTAATTATAGATAGGCCCCTGACCTTCTTTTACTGAGAGCATTTACTTTAGAAAATTTGTAATTATAAGTTCTTTCTCTGTCCCTTTGAGATATAAATCTTGTCCAAGGCTCTTGCCAGTTTTAGCCCAGGAATTTTTCTCAAGGACCTGGGAACCATCCTTTGAAATGTCATCTTCAAGAAAGATAGCACCTGTATCTCCCAGTGTCAGTGGGAGGGTAGGAGCCTAATTTCAATGAGTGCCAATTAGCAAACACAGGTGGTCTAATCAGATTGACCACAGCCCAGTAATGTCCTCCAGAACTTTTCACTAGCTCTCGCCAGCACTTAAAACCTCTCCTGCCTTTTGTCCCAGAGGAGATGTGTTCCTCTCTCCCTTATTGCTGTCCTCTTGAACCCTATTGCAGTAATCTCTAATAAAATCTTCCTTTCATGTTTAACTCCATCAGGTGCAATTTTCCTCTGACAGTTCTAACCCTAGGTGAGTGTGCATTTGTAAGACTAAGTACACAGTATTCTGCATCTATCAAAACAAACTTCAATAAAATAAATGACCATAGATCTGTAATAATTCAGGTATTATCCCCTCTAGAGATAAAGGGTGGTTCAGATCATCTTTGAGGTCAGGACATCTTTTGACCTTTGAAATTTAACCTCACAGGTGGTGACAAGGAAGTGCTCATTCAATGGGCAAAAAGCACAATTTCAGACAGGTGTAGTATATATTTTAAGAAAAAAAATGTAATGAAGGAAAACACCATCAGGTAAAATTTAGTACTACATTTGTACTACTACACCCCCCCACACACACACATTGTGTAATCTAGTAGGCAATATAATTAACTGAATGCTGAACTGAATACAAATGAAATATACTTTATGTCTCTTTTTTTAAATTAATTAGTTAATTAATTAATTTATTTTTGTCTGCGTTGGGTCTTTGTTGCTGCGCGTGGGCTTTCTTTTTTTAGTTGCGGTGAGCAGGGGCTGCTCTTCATTGCCGTGCGCGGACCTCTCATTGCGGTGGCCTCTCTCGTCGCGGAGCACCAGGTCTAGGCGTGTGGGCTCTAGAGCACAGGCTCAGTAGTTGTGGCGCACAGGCCTAGCTGTTCTGCAGCATGTGGGATCTTCCTGAACCAGGGCTTGAACCTGTGTCCCCTGCATTGGCAGGCGGATTCCTAACCACTGCACCACCAGGGAAGCCCTCTCATGTTTCTTGATATAAAGTTGGTAAAAAATTTCCAAAGTTAATTTCTATAAAAGTTATCATATAGGGGCCAAGATACCTAGCACCTGGTTCTCTGAGAGTCTTATCTAGTCTGTAATTTAAACTATGTAGAAAAATAAATGAAATACAAATTATTAAAAATATGAGATTCCACAAGTTGAGGTTTTTGTAACAATTGGGCTGTAAAAAGAGTCAAGTTATATTCTTGGGCAAATTTCTATGACTGCTAGATTTAAGACAATTATGTTCTAGGCAAGATGAAAAGAAACTGTTATTTTGATCTTAAATTATTATTATTGCAAAGAAAAAATACTTTTTCTCTAATGATTAATTTTTAAAACTTGAAAAATAAATAAGGCACAAAATAAAAATTATCCACAATTCTATTTATCTTAGAAGAGATGGAAATATAGAGATTAAAAATAGTATTACTGGGCTTCCCTGGTGGCGCAGTGGTTGGGAGTCCGCCAGCCGATGCAGGGGACACGGGTTCGTGCCCCGGTCCGGGAAGATCCCACATGCACAGAGCGGCTGGGCCCGTGAGCCATGGCCGCTGAGCCTGCGCGTCCAGAGCCTGTGCTCCGCAACGGGAGAGGCCGCAACGGTGAGAGGCCTGCGTACTGCAAAAGAAAAACAAAAACAAAACAAAACAAAACAAAACAAACAAACAAACAAAAAATAGTATTACTATTTTGGCTATGTGCATCCTATATAAAACTCTCATACTATTTTGAGAGATAGGATAGTACAGTACTTAGAGGTTAGAGTGCCAGAGTTCAAATGCTGAATCTGTCCTTTACATCTTGTAGGACCTTGGGTAAATATTTCAACTCTTGGATCTGCCTTAGTTTGTTTTTAGTTTAGCTTAGTTTTTTTTCCCCATATGTCTCATTCTTGCCTTATGATTTTAATCCTTTCTTTTTATGTTTCTGATTATTTTAACATACTTGTTTCAGTGTCCTTAATTTTATTCCATTATTGCATTTCTTAAAATTTGGGTTCTCCAGGTGGTTGTTTCCGTCAAGTCTCAAAGTGATTTGTTTCCTTGTGTTATGACTTTTCCTGCGAATATGGATTTAGCATGCCTTCCTCCAGGGTTGTTCAACCTGCTCTGGGTTGTAGAGACACACCTATGAGGAAGTTTTATTTTCCTCTGCTGGGAAATATGCATTTTACCCATTTTATGTCGTGGGGTTTCCATCTGAGTACTGTAAGTTCAGATCCAATATCCACAGATGGTGTAGGTTTGGGCTTGATTTCTTGTACAAGATTCTTTCTTCCAACCATGGCTCCTGGTGAACAGCTTAGCCTCTTTGCCATTTTCTATAGCCAGTGAGTGGAGTTGCTTCATTCCTATTTCATGGACTGACAGCCCACTGTGGTTCCTGGGTTTATGCAGAAAGCTTGCATCCAGCTCTCCACTGTGTACAGGCCTGAGGGTTCATCTCCTGACATAGTGAAGCATTAATATCCAGTCCTACAATGGTGTCTCATCTTCAGTAATCCCAGGTTTCTTTCAGTTTCAGTTCTAGTCACCTCTGTAACTTCGAGTTCTCTCTTTTTTTTCTTATGTATGGAAATTTTCCTTTCTTTTATATGGTTATACTTTGTCCAGCATCTTCATTTGCTTGGTGGAATTGGCCAGGGTGAAGGTGAGATGGGGAGTAGACTTTACACTATAACCGAATACACTATTTTGGCTAAAAACCAATTTAGCCTATCTAAAACTCCATTTTCCCATTATATCTTTATCAGAAAAGTTTTGCTTTTGATAACTCAATGAGATAATGCGTGCAAAGTTCTGGTGCCTGGTACATGGAAAGTGCCTAATAAATATTAACTAGTATTATCACTAGCTAACCTACATTTAAAATTTTATATAGAGGGCTTCCCTGGTGGCACAGTGGTTGAGAGTCCGCCTGCCAATGCAGGGGACATGGGTTCGTGCCCCGGTCCGGGAAGATCCCACATGCCACGGAAAGGCTGGGCCCGTGAGCCATGGCCACTGAGCCTGCGCATCCGGAGCCTGTGCTCCGCAACGGGAGAGGCCACAACAGTGAGAGGCCCGCGTACCGCAAAAAAAAAAAAATTTATATAGAAATATAATGTATTGATAGATTATTATAAACTAATAATAGATTATTATATATCAATATATTATAAATACTATAAATTTATATAAGTATAAAGTATATACAAACATATATTTAAACACTGGGACTTACTATGTGCCAGAAAGTTTTCTAAGAACTTTATAAATGCTAACATTTCTTACAACGACCCTATGAGGTACAATTATTATCCCTATCTTACAGGTGAGGAGACTGAGGCACTGCATTCTTAAGCAAATTACCCGAAGTCACACAACTAGTCAGTGGAGAAGCTGTATTTTAACATATGTGATCTGGCTCCAAAGTCAGTTCTATCGCCAGTGCCATGCTGCCTTTTTAATGTTTATCTGTACTATTTTTTATCCATAATATTGAGTCTTCTCCAACAACATTTTTATAGTAAGCAATGTTTTCTGATGGAGATTAGATATCAGGGTTTCTTGTAGCAATTCTATGTTTGGAAGAATCAAAACCACATAAAAGAATGCAGGGGCTTCCCTGGTGGCGCAGTGGTTAAGAATCTGCCTGCTAATGCAGGGCACACAGGTTCGAGCCCTTGTCTGGTAGGATCCCACATGCCGCGGAGCAACTAGGCCCATGAGCCACAACTACTGAGCCTGCGCATCTGTGGCCTGTGCTCCGCAACAAGAGAGGCCGCGATAGTGAGAGGCCCGTGCACCACGATGAAGAGTGGCCCCCGCTTGCCACAACTAGAGAAAGCGCGCACACAGAAACAAAGACTCAACACAGCAAAAATAAATAAATTAATTAATAAACTCCTACCCCCAACGTCAAAAAAAAAAAAAGAGAAACTGGTCCTCAGAAGTTGTCACTTATAAAAAAAAAAAAGAATGCGGAAGAATTCATGTGATGGGCTTCTTTCTCTGTTGTGGCTTTTTAATGAATCCAGGTAAAGCTGAAGCAATATCAAGGTGCTTAGAATGGTTTTCTTAAAAAAAGGAAAGAAAAACAAAAAGTTAGAATAGATACTTCACAAAGGACGATATATAAAATCACATAAAAAGTGTGCACGATCGTTGTTCATTGTATCAGTTATCAGTGTATTGTCACTCAGCTCGAAATTCCCCCTTCAATCTGTGCCCTGTGATAATAGGGTTCCTTTAAGCCCTTCTTCTTTAAAGTAAGCACAATATTGAGCCTTCTCAGTAGAAGGTGCTAGAGGAGCATCACAGAAGAAAGGGCTCTCTTGCAGTTTCCAGGTACTACGAGGAGGGTGGGCAGCGTGCCTGGGAGGATGTGCAGCGGCTCTGCTGCAGACAGAGACACCAGCACCCCAAAAACCTCCTACTGCCACAAGCAACCCGATTTCCCTTGCAGGCACCAGCGTAGCCCCTCTGAGACCCAGAGGATCCCACCTGGCTGATGCTGTCTCAGCATGTATAGCCTGGGACCTGGAGGATTCCTAGCCCATCTGAACAGCAGTGTTCCTGTTGCTAATGAACTAGTCCCCAGCAGCACACCAGAGGGGAGCTTTGTGCTGGCCCAGTTTTGCAGATAAGCTTTAGCCTGGAAAAACCAGGGAATTTTTCACCATCCAGTGAGCTAAACTGTAACTTCTCCAACAAGGTCTGAACCTCAGCCTTGAGGAGGAAGTCCCCTTCTAAGTATGTCCTTCCTTGGGTACGCTCTCTCAGTCCTAGGGTATGTACAGCATTTTCTTATCTGTTATAGTTATCCTTTTATCATAGCTTGATAATTCTTTATATTAAACTTCTGTTTGATCCACTGTGTGGTTTCTGTTCCCTGTTTGGAACCAGATTAGTTCAGTCACTGGCCCGTTCAAATTAAAACCACAAAGATAAAATTACATATACACTTGAATGGATAAATTTCTTTTTAAAAAATTGAACAATGTCAAATGTTGGTGAGGATGTAGGGTGCCTGGAACTCTCATTCATTGTTCGTGGGAGTATAAAATATTACTAGCACTTTGGAAAAAAGCCTTGAAGTTTCTTATAACACTAAACCGACACCTATCCTATGATTTGTCAGTTTCACTCCAAGAAAAATAAAAATGTATGTTCACAGAAAGGCTTGTGTAGGAATGGTCTGAGAAACTGTATTCATAATGGCGCAAATCTGAAAGCAAACCAAATGTCCAGCAAATAGGTACATGAATAAACAGACTATGGTATATTCATACGATGGAATACTACTCAGTGATAAAAAGAAAGAATAAAAACTACTTATATGCAACAACATGAATGAATCTCAAGAGTATGCTGAGTGAAAGAAGCCTTAAATAAAATGTTCATACTATATAGTTCCATTTTTATGACGTTCTAGAGCCTAATGTTTGGTGGAAAAAGTAAAAAACAGTGATAGTCTCTGGGAGGAGTGGGGATTAATTGGGGAGGAGCATGAGGTAAATTTCTGGGGTGATGGTAATATTCTACCTCGATATTCTATATCAAAGTACTAAGAGTGTATCTTTTAAAAAATGGGGGTTTAGGTTAATACAAGTTTCGTATTTGTCGAAACTCATTTAATGGTACTGTTAAGATTTGTGCATTTCATAGCACCACATTTAACCTGAAAAAATTTAAACAAATAATAATGTATATGCTGAAGTATTTAGATGGGAATTATACTGGTGTCTGCAA
This sequence comes from Lipotes vexillifer, assembly GCF_000442215.2. Classification (NCBI taxonomy): domain Eukaryota; kingdom Metazoa; phylum Chordata; class Mammalia; order Artiodactyla; family Lipotidae; genus Lipotes; species Lipotes vexillifer. The sequence continues at coordinate 2,559,218 of NW_006776646.1, forward strand.
TTTATTTTGAAATGCATTCAAAATATAGATGAATTGATGGATGCGTAGAGGGATGGATAGGTGAATAGATATGCAATAAAGCAAATCTAGAAAAATGTTAATTGTGGACTCTTTGGTGATTGGGATACAGGTGTTCACTTAATTAAGTTTTTCAATTTTACTGTGTTTTTGAAAAATTTTACACAAAAGTAATTGGAAATAAAACTAGAGGTAGTCAAAACCATCTTAGATTTTGTCTCTTAAAACTGCTCAAACCATTCCCTGGCTTTCTATGACAACAAAGTGCTAGTTTTGAACACGTATTGAGAGCTGAGGGTCTGTGTTGAGCTTGTGCAGCCTCACTCATAATATAGGTATTTTTCCAGTGCTAAAGACTGAGGAAAACTGACTGGCTTGAATTTACTAGTATAGCACCTCTCCTTTCTTGCAGTTTATCATGGTCTGTGTAATGGCCTAGAGTGTCTTTGTTTTATGTGATGAAGGCGTGTGTGCTTTTATGAAAGTATATATTTGTATTCTATAACTGTTAAAGACTTAGCCTGACTTTAAACCATACCACCTGGAACTAATGTATAAATGTTTTTTTATCTATTGGCTTTTCATTTCATCCATGTATATCTTGATTAAGTTGTAAATTCCTCAATGTAGGATCAATCTATTTATTTTGCCCTCTGTACCCAGAAAATATTGTATACTGCCATAGACACAGAGGATACTTAAATGATGACGGTGTCAATTATGTAGATCTTTAAAACCTTTTTGAAATATCCAGGTAAGGCCAGGACTCTCACCAAATAATACTTAGTTCACACAGAGTCAGTAGTACAACTAAAAATATGTAGTTCACTCAAATACACAATCTTTGATCTTTAAAAAAAAATTCTGTATTGTAGAAAGTGCCGAATAGCTTTCACATTAGGAACTGGTTTTATTTTTATGCAGGAGAAAAAAGAATTAGAAGCTACTATGTCCATTTTGGACATAAGGTCCCCCTACACTCCCAATATATCTACCATAAGCATGCTAATGAAGGGTAATAACCTCTGGGGAAACAAGCATCTACTTACCTGTAAGCCACGGACAACAGAAGTCAGATGAGATTGCAGGTCTTAAGTGGTTATAGAAGAGAGAAAAGTATATGTGGACTCATTACCCTAAAGTAATAGTATTCTCTTAAACATATGTTTATCTTTCAAATTGCCCGGGGTAAATGCTCAAAATAAACAAAGAAAATAGGAGACACAATTATATATGAGTATGATAGGTTATAAATCAACTTGCCAAGTAACAGTAATACTGTCTGTCTTCTATATAAACTGTTAAAATGAAAAGAAATGGTTTTACCAATAGGTAAAAGCGACAATTAAATGTCACACATTTCTTCAAAAGTCAGTAGGCCATGGATATACTTGAAGACCCCAAAGCATGCCAAAAGTATGAATCAGAAAAACACCAGGGCACTTACCAAGAGCCGTCTTGTTATTGTTGCAAGCAACAAGAATTGAAAAGGGTGAGGTTAGCTATCTTCAGGAAGTTTTCTGAGAAGGAGTCAGTTCTGTACCAAGATTTATAGACATTTATAGACATTACCTTTGAGATTAATGAAGCTGGCTATTAGGCAACAGGAAATGACCAACAGAAAAGACAATCACTGAAAAATCCTATAATGTGTGACATGTGATGAAAATATGCTGAAATGACAGAGATATATGAAATCTAGAAAATGATAGTGGAGGCAGCTGGAGGAAATAAAAACTTGTTAATATTTTACCAAATATTAATATATTATCTAAAATATGTAAAAAGAGGTAAGCAGTCTGGTCTCTAGAAACTCAAAATTACCCATCTATTTTAACTTAACTCAAATTAAATATTCATTAGGACTGCAAGCATCTTTTTCTCTCATGACATATTGACCAGAAAACATTGTAACTATTAACCTGATTTTTCAGGTATGATGTTACTGAAGAGGTAAACTTGGTAGGAAATATGAACATTCCAGTCCACTATAAGATTTACCTTTAGTTTCAGATTAATCAAATTTCTAGTCCCAAGCAGTCTAAGTTTGTACCCACCATGGCTATAATTTAAAATTTACATAACCCCTGAATCAAAAGATATTAAATTTTCAGACTTGTGGAGTGTCGTAACTGAGTTATGGCTGGCATTTACACAAGTGTCTTGTGTTTATTTCTGAGCTTCCCAAACAAATCAGTAACACAAATACCTATTTGTTGGGTTTAATTTAATATTTACGCCAATTCCAGTCATCCCATAAAACACATATTTTCACCTAAACCCTTTTATGAGTATGGACACACCCATATAATTTTAACTTCCCGGCAAATAAACATCTCCCTACCAATTATTTCAAATCATTTTCTACCATTGCGTAAACCCTGTAGTAAAATCTTTGCTGCAAGTGTAACCGTAAGTTTTTACTAAAAATACTAATCACACTGAGAGAGAGTGAGGGGATATTCTTCCCCCAAAGCCTTCTTCTCTACAATTTAAGGTACAATGGGGTTTGTTAGTCTTCCTCTCTTGTAAGTTTTCAGTACTTCTTCAGCAATGAGAAGAATATAACATCTAGTATCTATGGATGGTTACACATTTGACTACTTGCTTTTAACATGTCAATCGTAAGCCAGGGTCCAGAATTAAGTAGATTTTTATTTGTAGGCTCTGGCCTTGATCTACCTATGACATGTCTGCTTGTTAAGAGACAGTAATGAAGGCTATTTAGCCCACATTGCTTCAGGAAACGGGTTTAGCACTCTATAAATCCTACGTTTTACCTTATTTATACCAGTCACACATGCATCCTTTATTCTGTTCATCTACTTGGAGTCTAATTTAATCTACTGAAGAGTGTGCATTATTCACTCAACCTTTACATGGATTTGATTCAGCTGTAACTATTGTAAGCTAATTGTGCTGTGTTGGATTTGAAGCAGATAATGATGTACAGTGACAGGTTTAACAAATTTTTGATTACCATATTCAATTATTTTGGTGCATCCTACTTATCAGTGAGCCAAACACTTAATTCATTTAAGGTTTTGACAAAGAATATGGGATGAGATGATTCACTCGGGAGACTCCCAGGACAGGTCTTGCTCAATAGATGTTATTAAACAACTCCCTCTATGTAGTTTCAGAGGTTGATTTTAGAGTCTAGTTGTGTTGTAGGAAATGTACTGCTTATTTGCCACATGTTCTTGTCTGGAAATAGATTATTCAGCATGCTGAGATTTGCATTAATGTGTATGTCAGCAAATTAATGTTTGTGGCTTATGAATTCATAAGTAAAAATGAAGTTATTTTCATTTTTGATCAGTGATAATATGAATAATTTATTATCAGTGATAAGATGAATGATAATCTGAATAAATTATTATTTGTCTTATAATTGACTCATTTCTGAGTCTACTTTTATCAATACTATCCTGTTAAAAAGAACAAGTGTTTTAAAAATAAAGTGATCACCTATTTCAATTATATATCTGTAATTCTCCATAGATGAGGTTAACTAACAGGAAAATTTACTTAGAAAATTTCACCCTTTGAGCCAATAGAAAACAAAAACATATTTAGTAAAAGATCATTTAAAGTAAAAGAAAAAATAAACTTCATCTTATTCTTATCAACCTAAAGGTAGATGAGAATCTGGAAGAAGATTCTTAAGGTAGAAAAACAAAAACTGGATGGTGACAGTTTGTTTGAAACAAATTAATCCATATATCGAATAGAGGATCATTACCACTTACAAAACAAGCTATAATGATATCTGCACTGGTTAGGGTCTCTTCTTTCTTTTAACCTTCTTTATCAAGAAGGAGGTATTTGAGTCATACTGACATTCATTACTACATTTATTTTGGTTTTTATATTGCTCGATAATCAGATGTGGTGTTGAAGGGCTACTTCTCGGGTTTTGTGTGGGAAACCTGGTTCATTATTGGATATATGTATCCAGCAAGACAGTGATTAAAAGTAATGCATGAGAGGTACAGAAGTCTCTTTGTATACATATTTGCTAAAGGCAATTTTATTTCTTTCTTTATTTAATTGAAGTATCAGAGTTGATTCACAATGTTGTGTTAAAAGGTGAGGACATGGGGTGGGAGGGCGAAGCTGGGGCGAAGTGAGAGTAGTGTCGACATATATAAACTACCGAATGTGAAATAGTTGGCCGGTGGGAAGCAGCAGCATAGCACAGGGAGATCAACTCGGTGCTTTGCAATGATCTAGAGGGGTGGGGTAGGGAGGGTGGGAGGGAGGCTCAAGAGGGAGGGGATATGGGGACGTGTGTATGCATATGGCTAATTCGCTTTGTTGTGCAACAGAAACTAACACAGTATTGTGAAGCAATTATACTCCAATAAAGATCTATTAAAAAAGTTAGAAAAGAAAAAAGAAAAATCAACCCCACATTGGCCAGAGTGTAATGATGCGGTATGCGGGCCTCTCACCGCTGTGGCCTCTTCCGTTGCGGAGCACAGGCTCCGGATGCACGGGCCCAGCCGCTCCGCGACATGTGGGATCTTCCCATACTGGGGCACGAACCCTTGTCCCCTGCATTGCCAGGCAGACTCTCAACCACTGCGCCACCAGGGAAGCCCCTAGAGTGTAATGATTTATGTTACTTGAAAGTACTGACATATCCTAGAGGAACATGTAACCAATATTGTAATTAGTAATACAGTGTTTATGTCATATTAGTGATGCATATTTTACTAGATTGTTTATTAGTTCTAAGGTTGTCCTTCAAAGGTCTACCCCCAACCCAGACTTCAAAGCTGCTTATTTGCAAGTCTGATGCATTTGTATTCTTCTAGGGGAAGTATGATTTAAAACTAATATTATGCTCTAGAGATTTGTAATTTAGTGTTGTAATTTAAGATCTAGTTCTGATCCAGACTTTTGGGATCATTCTCTACAGTGGGCATCACCTCTAGCTGCTATACCTGTTGACTTTTTAATAGCTTATACATGCCCTCTTTTGACTGACACAGGAGTGTACAGATGGCTCCTGTGCCTCAAGTTGAGCCCAACTCTGTGGTGCAGTTCATGCCCTCTAACTCCTCACAGGACTGGGCTGTTATTTGTCTCTAGGACAGACCGCGTCTATGCTTAGCTTTTTCTCTTGCCCTATTCTGCTTGCCTCATTCCGCTTCTCCTGAGAACACAACTCCAGTAAATCACTTTCACAAGAACCTCCATTTTATGCTGTGCTTCTAGGGAACCCAACCTGGGACACTTCAGATAAGATACACAGTTTAAGAGTTAGTTAGTCATTCAGATGGACTTCATAACGTTCATCATATGTATTTGGTGATTTATGTATTTGCCAGAAGGAATGAACAGAGTATTTTGCACATTATTCTCCATAGTCCTCTGGGATCCAGATTCTATGAGTGTTATTAAAATCTTTCCTTAGGGAGCTTCCCTGGTGGCGCAGTGGTTGAGAGTCCGCCTGCCGATGCAGGGGACGTGGGTTCGTGCCCTGGTCCGGGAAGATTCCGCATGCCGCGGAGCGGCTGGGCCCGTGAGCCATGGCCGCTGAGCCTACGCGGGTTAGGGTCTCTTCTTTCTTTTAACCTTCTTTATCAAGAAGGAGGTATTTGAGTCATACTGACATTCATTACTACATTTATTTTGGTTTTTATATTGCTCGATAATCAGATGTGGTGTTGAAGGGCTACTTCTCGGGTTTTGTGTGGGAAACCTGGTTCATTATTGGATATATGTATCCAGCAAGACAGTGATTAAAAGTAATGCATGAGAGGTACAGAAGTCTCTTTGTATACATATTTGCTAAAGGCAATTTTATTTCTTTCTTTATTTAATTGAAGTATCAGAGTTGATTCACAATGTTGTGTTAAAAGGTGAGGACATGGGGTGGGAGGGCGAAGCTGGGGCGAAGTGAGAGTAGTGTCGACATATATAAACTACCGAATGTGAAATAGTTGGCCGGTGGGAAGCAGCAGCATAGCACAGGGAGATCAACTCGGTGCTTTGCAATGATCTAGAGGGGTGGGGTAGGGAGGGTGGGAGGGAGGCTCAAGAGGGAGGGGATATGGGGACGTGTGTATGCATATGGCTAATTCGCTTTGTTGTGCAACAGAAACTAACACAGTATTGTGAAGCAATTATACTCCAATAAAGATCTATTAAAAAAGTTAGAAAAGAAAAAAGAAAAATCAACCCCACATTGGCCAGAGTGTAATGATGCGGTATGCGGGCCTCTCACCGCTGTGGCCTCTTCCGTTGCGGAGCACAGGCTCCGGATGCACGGGCCCAGCCGCTCCGCGACATGTGGGATCTTCCCATACTGGGGCACGAACCCTTGTCCCCTGCATTGCCAGGCAGACTCTCAACCACTGCGCCACCAGGGAAGCCCCTAGAGTGTAATGATTTATGTTACTTGAAAGTACTGACATATCCTAGAGGAACATGTAACCAATATTGTAATTAGTAATACAGTGTTTATGTCATATTAGTGATGCATATTTTACTAGATTGTTTATTAGTTCTAAGGTTGTCCTTCAAAGGTCTACCCCCAACCCAGACTTCAAAGCTGCTTATTTGCAAGTCTGATGCATTTGTATTCTTCTAGGGGAAGTATGATTTAAAACTAATATTATGCTCTAGAGATTTGTAATTTAGTGTTGTAATTTAAGATCTAGTTCTGATCCAGACTTTTGGGATCATTCTCTACAGTGGGCATCACCTCTAGCTGCTATACCTGTTGACTTTTTAATAGCTTATACATGCCCTCTTTTGACTGACACAGGAGTGTACAGATGGCTCCTGTGCCTCAAGTTGAGCCCAACTCTGTGGTGCAGTTCATGCCCTCTAACTCCTCACAGGACTGGGCTGTTATTTGTCTCTAGGACAGACCGCGTCTATGCTTAGCTTTTTCTCTTGCCCTATTCTGCTTGCCTCATTCCGCTTCTCCTGAGAACACAACTCCAGTAAATCACTTTCACAAGAACCTCCATTTTATGCTGTGCTTCTAGGGAACCCAACCTGGGACACTTCAGATAAGATACACAGTTTAAGAGTTAGTTAGTCATTCAGATGGACTTCATAACGTTCATCATATGTATTTGGTGATTTATGTATTTGCCAGAAGGAATGAACAGAGTATTTTGCACATTATTCTCCATAGTCCTCTGGGATCCAGATTCTATGAGTGTTATTAAAATCTTTCCTTAGGGAGCTTCCCTGGTGGCGCAGTGGTTGAGAGTCCGCCTGCCGATGCAGGGGACGTGGGTTCGTGCCCTGGTCCGGGAAGATTCCGCATGCCGCGGAGCGGCTGGGCCCGTGAGCCATGGCCGCTGAGCCTACGCGTCCGGAGCCTGTGCTCCGCAACGGGAGAGGCCACAACAGTGAGAGGCCCGTGTACCACACACAAAAAAAATTAATTAAAATAAATTAAAATCTTTCCTTAATATAAGCATGAAAATGTGTCCAAAATGTTATGTGTATCTTTACGTTTAAAATGGTGATTTGAGGAACTCTCTCATTATAATAAGCTATTTTGACCAGTGCAGGCTGTAGACAATAGTGAAGAAAATAGAGGTTAGAGGCCTTGAAGTTGATTCCTTATCCTGTGGTTTTCTTGATGAGAACTTTGGGCATCTAACTTCTTTTTGGTTTATGTAACTCACCAGACAAATTGCCAGTGATAATAAATAGCTGAAATTCACTCAGGATACACTATATATTGACCATTATTTAAATACTCACTCATGAGATTATTTTGACAACTCTTTGGACATAATTATCTTCAGTCATAGAGATAAAGAAACTGAGGGTCTAACTCTTTAAATACTTATCACAGTGACAAAATAGGAATTCAAACACAGATTTATTAGATTTCTTAGCCTAGGCATTCCCCACCATAACACCTCACCTGTTGTCTATATGTTCTAAATGTCCTGAGAGGGCAGTTAACCTAATGGAGGTGTTTTAATAGACATTGGCTGGGACAGGAGGACGGATGGGAGCAATAATTAGCTTGCTTTCTTGGTTCCTTGTTTTCCACATTGTCTTTTGACCCTCTGCTGAAATAAATGTTTTTCGCTATAGCTGAATAGTGTTTGCAAAATTTTCATTAGTAATTATAGTATTTTTTTATTGTTCTCACAACCAGTTACCACAAAGTTAGTGTCTAAAACAGCACAAATTTATTATCCTACAATTTTGTGGGTTAGAAGTCTGATACAGGTCTTACTGGGCTAAAATCTGTGTTCACAGGGCTGAGTTTTTCTCTGAAGGGTCTAAGAGAGAAATGGTTTGCTTGCCTTTTCCAGCTTTTAGAGACCACACACATTCTTTGGCTGGTGCCGCCCCCCGGCCCTTCAGGTTCAAAGCCAAGATGTTATATCCCTCTGACTCTTCTTTATCACGTCTCTTTCTCTAACCCCAGCCAAAAAGATTCCTGTTTTCAATGACCCATGTGATCAGATTGATTACCACCCCGATAGTGCAGAATAATATCCCCATCTCATTGTCCTTTGCCTTAACTGCATCTGTAAAGTTCCACTTGCCATGAACAGTAACAGTCAAAGGTTCCAGGGATTATGGCATGGGCCTCTTTGGGAGGAGAGCATTATCCTGCACAGCAACAGAAATGCATTAATAATTTTCATCAGTATATTTTTTCAACATGATGAGATACCTGATTTTTAGAGGGATTTTTTTTTTTTTTATCTAATTTTTTCCTAATGTTTAATACTCTACTCATACCTCTGCCTGGCAGATACTGGGAACAGCAATTATGACAGCCCCAAGCTTGCTTATGATGCCATCCAATAGAATGTTCTGTCGTCTTTCCCAGGACAAAGTCCCTTAAGGAAGCCAAGCCCAAGGGAAGAACCAGTGAAACAATGTGTGATTAGACTAGAGTCCTCTCTATCCACAGATGCTCAAGTGCCATATATAAAATGACGAAGTGCAATGAATACAGTCGGCCCTCTGTAGGTTCTAATAGTACTATTCCATCTGAGGTTGGTTGAATTTGGGGATGCGGAGCCCATGGATAGAAGGCCAACTGTAAGGGATTCCCTGGTAGGATTGTAATTGTAATTGGACTCCCCAGTAGGAATCTCAGCCCCTTGAATGCAGGTGAGAACTGTGAATATAATAGGACATTGTTCCCATAATTAGGTTATTGTGCCTGGCAAAGGGGAAAGTATTCAGCAGTTGTAAGTAAAGTCCCTAATTGGCTGGCTTCAAGTTAACCAAGAGGAGATTATCATGGGAGGGCCTGACCTAATGAGATGAGCTCTTTTAAAAAGGATTTAGAAGTCAGAGATGAAAGAAGTCAGGGAGAGAGAGGCAGTAGTAGCTGAGCTCGTTTGCTCTGAAGAAGCAAATCAGCCCATCATGGAAGGGCTATGTGACAGGAAATGGGAGCAGCCTCTGATTGCAGAAGGCCTGTCTCCCAACCGCAGGAACTGAATTCCACCAACAGCAGGTGAGCCTGGAAGATCCTGAGCCCCAGATGAGATTGCAGCCCTAGCTAATACCTTGACTTCCTCTGGGGAGACCCTGAGCCAGAGGACCCCTTTCACCCGAGTCCAGACTGCTGCTGCAGAGAACCCGTGAGATAATAAATTTGCATTAAGCCACTAAGTTTGTGGTGATTTGTTATACAGCAATAAAAAACTAATGCAATATCCAATATTTATTTAACTCTTTTAATGTACCAACACATCTATGGAATACCCATCTCTGTGCAATGGATAATACATAGATAATTTTATTTAATACAACAGGCTTGTGAAGCAAGATCTATTATTTTTAAAATTTTACAGATGAGAAAATTAAGTGTTAGAGAAGTCAAAACACTTGGTGCAGGTCACAGAGCTGGTTGATGAAGAAACTGGGATTTGTACTTGAGCTTTAATCACTTTTCTAGGCTATGTTCTTTAATGTGAAACATTCCATAGAATAATGCAAGTCAATGTTGTCCTGATTACCACCCTTTCAACTACTCTTTATCTTGTACATATCCAACAAAATATGATAAATACTATAGAATAAGCAGCCTTTGATGAAATCCATTTTTTAGGTGATTTCATGTGAAGATCTTTTTACGAATACTTCACGAATTATAGAAGAAAGTCTTCTGAAAACAAATCCTTTTTAAAAGGTTACTTAATTGCTATGTTACCTAGAAGAACAATCTATTTCCATCTATCAGGTGGTAATGAGAAGTCATTATCTTGCACTCTTCTTTAATTAACATCAATCCTGATTAGTCAGAATAAATTAGGCTCTTTGTCTTTTTCCATAGTTGTAATTCTTCTGGTACAGGAGCCATTCAGTTATGTGTTATCATGTGTTATCACTCACAAAAGATGTCAGTATAATTATATTACTGTATTTCAAATTTTACTTTTAAACATATTTCAATGTTAAAATGTAAGTTTTTTGTTTCCTTTTTTCCCCTTAAGATATGAGCAAGTAATGTTCTATAATTTTTTTCATATTAAAAACAAACTACTCAAGGTTTAATAAGGCTCGGGGATTTTAATAGCTATTATTCATCATAATACGCACTGGACACAAGAGTAAAAATATCAGACGTATTAATTGACTGTTACTACAAATTGGAGGGGGTTGTAGTGAAGGACAGAATTATTCTGGCTATAATTTGGAACAGATTTTGAAAATTCAAATTGATAGTTTGGCATATCTACATGGAAACTATGGCCATCATTTAAAACATTATTCTCCATTCCTTTTTTAGGGTTTTATGTATGCATTGATTTAGCCACTGTTTTGTTGGCTTTAGGATTAAAATGACACCTCCTCCCACTGATCACTAAAAACTAAGTGATGTAAATACAACTTTAATTTGTTTTGGATGGGTTGGAAGTGGATATACAGGTCCTGCGTTACCTAAGATGGAAATAATTATTGGCTGCCACCCAGATAAGCTAGAATGAGAACAAACATCAGGCCCCTCCAACCTCATCATAGAAGTACAATTTTCTGGCTTAGGAATCTATCAGTTTGAATTGATTAGCTAGCTACTCTATCAGTTTGAACAAAAATCATATTGTACCATGTCTAACAATGCATTAAAGAGAAAACTTTATTCTCTAGACATATCTAGAAAACCCTTTTGAGATCAGAACTGGAACAGGGGGAATTTCAAGACCTATACAGCAGACATCAGGGTAAAGCCAATGCTGATTTGCTGCCCTGGCAGCATCTATAAATCATACTTCATAGTGTGGCTGCACCTTTCTTTCTACACTTCCTTTGCTTTCACATTCTCATCAGTTCAGCATCTCTACAGTGCCTTATCAACCCAAACATCCAATCTTCCTTTCTTTTTTTAACTACAGAAATATACCTGAAGTTATTTTTTCTCTAAGAATTTTAGGTTGTGCTCTTTTCTGTGGCATTTATTTGGTATTTTTAAGGTTAACCGATCATGCTGAAACATAAATGAAAGCAAAACAGTCTTCGTCTTTCTTGAGCCAACAATGTTACTTTGCCCAGGAGAAACTAGGTTCTTTATTTGCAACTAAAATGATTTTTATTGGGATCATTTTCTGTTTCCATGATTTGACATGGCCATCTGACAAAAAGAAACTTATTGTTTGGGCATAGCAACATTATTAAAGATAAAGCAATTTTAAATATTGTCTTCTCTGTTCTAATAGAGCTGATTTAGAAATAAAATCAGGGAGGGGAAGGGAAGAATGCCTTTGTGGATTTTGCATCCTTCTACTAATAAATTGTTAATTCTTCTATTAACATAGAGAAAAAATATCAGTGCTATTGTAGAAATTTGAATATCAGGAGTAAAAAAGACCATGTATTTAAAAACAAGACTTACATTACAGTATAAAGCTTGAATCACTAATTTATTATCTTTGATAAGCAATTCAGTATAATGACCATTTGAAATTTAGAAATTCATTTCTTTTAAATAAAACCAAGGTTTGGTGGGCACATGCTTTGTACTTTGTGAACTGAGTGATTACAGTTCAAATGGGCAAAATGGGTTATATATGACAAACATATTTTTAAAATTTCAAAATAATTTTGGAAGTAATCATAGGAGACCCAAAAGGAAATTTCACTTGTTTATGTAATAGTTTCTAAACAAATGAGCCTACTTCCTGTGAGCCTGAGGGTCTCACTCAACATTCAGTCCATATTTGCTCAGTTGAAACAGGCATATTTAAAAGGGTATGGATTTATTTTTCACAATCCTGTAACCCTAGTCCCTAGTAGAACACCTGAGATGTTAATAATAAATTCTGACAATATTTTTTCCAAACAAATAAATGTGGCTGTGTCTTCTGAATTCCATTTTAACTTTGAGCACAATGTGTTATTTTTCAGCCTGATTTTGAGTCTTCCTAAAATTACAAGGTGTGTTAAAAACAATGTCCAGATGGCAGGAATTAGAAAACATGTGTTAATCTTGGAGACTGCTAATGAAGAAATCTTTATAAACTCATAAATCAGTGCCTTATAGTGTTGTCTGAATACCATCTGCATTGAAATCACTTGCATTACTGGACCATGCTGGGACTGTTGTCTCAGAATATCTAGGTGTAGGGCTTAAGAACCAATAGTTTTTCCCAAGGTCACCAGGTGAAAGTTTTGTACCGTAAGGCTTTGCTACTCAAAGTGTGGTCTGTGGATAAGCGGCGTCTACAGCACCTGGGAGCTCGATGTAAATGCGTAAGTCTCAGACCCCTATGCCAGAGCTGCTGCCTCAGAATCTGCGTCTTAACAAGGTCCCCAGGGAATTTAATCACGCTTGAGAACTCAGGAATCTGAAGTTTCAGAATCACCATTGCCATCTTAAATTATAAGTTGACTTACATGCTCAAGGATCCATTTATCAGTTTCTACTTTCAGAACATACTCTCACTATTTCCTGCTGTAACTGGAAAAAAAAATCACCTATTGTTCAACCTTGCACCCATGAACATGTGAAATGATGTTATAATTGTCTTTCTCACTGGGCTGTGGGTTCCAAGCAGACAAAAACAGAATCTTGTCATGTTTTACCTCCAACATCTAATGCTTACACAAAGTACTTGAATGTTTAGTGAATAAATGGAAACTATCCCCAGATTGGGGGAGGTATGCATTTCAAAAAAGAGAGAAAACTATTTTTATTAAGGTACTGACTACAATTCTGATTTTTACCTTGTTCCCTGTTGATGCATAAATTGGCTTTAATGGGAAAGTTACACCTACTTTTGTGAACTTCATGATAAAATGGTCTAACCACATCACTATACACCAAGTTTCCCAGGCTCAGACACACCAATTCGCTCCAATTGGTTTTCCACCTCTCCTTGCAGAGCTAACGCACCGTTACATTGAGCCAGTTCTTGATTTTCTGTGACTTTCAAGTTACCACCCCGAACCCTTCAATTCAATAGCCATAATTCTAATGTCCTAATAAGATCCTAGTAACCACGAATATAGGGGAGGGAGAGATCAGAGTGACAGTAAGTGGCCACAGGCTGGGAGAAGCAGGGAGTCAACAAAACTCTGCTACTTAGAGGCTTTTTCTCATTTTCAGTGTGAAGGTCATGGTCCAGGTAACTGTACGAGAAATCTGAGCTTTGGATAATTGATGTGTATTATTTTGCAGCTATATCTATCAGTCAATCTTTCTGATGCTCTTATTTATATTGCCTTACAATATATCACCACAGATGAAACATGCCTTTCTAAAAATCAAATCCAGTCAGTTCTCATTATTTATGATAGTTAAGTGTTCTGTAAAGTTACCACAAATATTGAATTAGGAGATACTGAACAATTGCTCACAGGAAATGCAGGATTAGGTTCCTGGGAACCTTTGTTCACAACATTTTCATCACAACATCAATATATAACCTTGCTTTATGTGCTTTTTCTGCTTAAAAACTCCTTATTTAATATATACTGTTGATTCATTAAGATTGATTTCAGGGCCAATAATGCTATAACTCATGCTTGAATGAAGCTTACCCAACACAGGTGCTTTTTCCATAAGGAACATCACAGCCTTCTTGCACTTAGAAACACTAGACAGCACTTCAGCACTACACTTGGGGGCTGTTATAAACAGCAAAATCACCTACAAAAAGCATAAAAGTGTGAAAAACATGGCAAAATAAACCTTCAAAAGGACACTCAATTACACTGAGAGACCTGTAATAATAAGGCAGAGGTTGCCTTTAGTGGGATGTGCATGTCAGGTGGCTCAAAATTTTCACTGCTTTGCATATCCAGGAATAAATTTTAGCAAGTTAACCAACTAGAAAATATGGAATTTGCAAATAATGTGAATCAACTATACCATGTTTTGGTGTTCAGGGACTTTCCTTACTGTTAAATACAATCTATAGAGAGGTACATATTGAATTAATGAAGTGAGTCTATCTTTTTCATGGATGGAAAAGTCTTTAAAATAAGCCTATGATTGACAAGTGAGGATTAGGCAATGAGAGTTTATGTATATAAATATAAAGCATTGTGTAAATACACAAAACATATCAGACCGTGCTCCAAGCAAATATAAGTAAAGTTTGTTGGACCCTAAATTTGTGCTAGAATTCTGCTGAGAACATCACATATACAGTCTTCTTTATGAAGGCTTAGGGTGGTGAAGTCCTATATTCAAATTCATACCTCTAATAAGTGTCATTATTTTCTTGGCTAGAATGAATTAAATTGTATTGCTTCTTTGTTTAAAATAACTGCTGAGCTTATTTATTGTGATACTAGCATAATTTAGTGATGATGAGAGCACTGGTTAAATATATGTATGAGAGAGAGTGAGTGTTTTGTTTGGTTTATAAAGTCATGTTATTCAATCACTGGTTTCCATATCTATTTTTCACTGTATTTTCATGTTCTGTAGAATCCATGTCTGCTCTATATTTTCTGACATATAAATTGTTAATATATGTCTATATTTCTACATATGCACAAATTCTGAATTTAATAATTTTTGCATGTTTTTCTAGTGCATACAGCCTAAAGTACTTTTTGTGTCTTTGAACAATTGCTTAAATGTTAAAGATAACAATGAGGCTTATAATTGCAGTCATTGTCTCATATCTGTAATTGTACTTTCACAAATTCGCCTCTAGACCAAATCTAGTTGTTTGAAGCATGCTCTCCACTTTCATCTTTCCCAGCTCTCCCTTTCCCCTTCCTCCTCGCCTTCCCCTACTTCCCTGTCACTGTTCCTTTCTCTTTCTCTCTCTCTCTCTCTACACACACACACACACACACACACACACACACACACACACACACATTTAGGTTTGACTTTTCAGTTTTGGGCTTTTGAATTAGGCATCCTATTTACAGCAAATCACTGAGTTACTGTGATCCTCTTATTTTAACTCTTTATCACCATTTGCCTGCCTCACTGAACTAAAATAAAATAAAATGTGACAGGGTTCAGAATTATTAGCAGTCTTGCTTTTGGTGAAACCCCAAACAGGAACTCCAAAAGAGTTTCAGGTCAGGATAAACACATAGAGTAGATATGAACAGAGAATCAGATTAGTAATCTATTTGAAAATAAGTGATTTGTCTTATTTCCATGCTACATATGGAGTCCTCTTAGTTCTATGCCCATAAAGTCTTAATTTTCTCTGGCATCTGCCATCATGTTTCACCATATCATGCTAATTCATCCTGTTTTAAAAGTTATAAAATGCAGGAAGCTTACATAAGTCTAGAAAGTGCTATTCATCACTTTTAAAAAAATGAAACAATATATTTGCCTTATTTTGCTTTACTTACAGTATTGGCATCATGCAAATCAAATTTATGTGAAGTATTATTGCATCAATAGGGTATAATGTATATTTCTTGCATGGTACTAAATTTATCATTAGGAAGCTAAGACAAGTGAGACGACAGTAGTCTGTAGTCTCAACTTGCTAGATAATCTCTGTCATTATACTAGTACTTTTGTGAGTTAAAAGTTATGCTTTTGATCCTAATTATTTATACTATCAATTCCGGTATTGCACACATGTCCATAGTCTATTAATTTTCAAAAAGTTTCATTTTATTAATCAGCATGCAATAGGGCAAAGGGCATTACTGTATCTATAGATGAGACATTTATTGTCTAAACTGGTTGGTGAAAACCTGGCCTAACTACATCCTAGGGGCAGTGGTTGAGGCATGAACTGTGGACCCAGCAGCCTGGGTTCAAATCCTGCCCTCTCCTAAATTAGTGAGTAAGGCCAAGGTACCATGGACACTGCTAATCATAGAGGGAGCCATAAAGAGGTGTTCGGACCCAACTCTTGCCCTGACAAAGCTTTCAGGCAAGATCTTTGATCAGTAGATATTGAGAATGTGAAAGTGTAACTTTTTCCACTCTACCCAGAGCAATACTTAGGCAAGTTAGAATGGATTATGCTATAGGATGTATAATCTGGGTTTTTACTTTAAGAGATTAGCTAAGCATTTAAGCACTTTAAGAAGTACTTTAAGAATTAGCTAAGCATTCATACATACTGAGTTCAGTTGAAAATTTGTGATTATTGCAAAGTGAAACACCTCAGAGTGGGAGCAGAGAAAAAAATACTCAGAAAAGAAATAAAGATGTCAAGGTGTAACCAAGCACAACTTCTTTGGCCTCAAATAATAATACCAGAAAGAATACACTTTTAAAGGTGGAAGGCATTTTGGAGTCATTAAATCAATTTCTTTGTTTTGTAAAGTATAGGAGGTCAAGGTCTTAGGAAGCTATGTGGTATACTGGGTATTCAATATATGTTGTTTGAATGAAAGAATGAAGCCTAGAAAATTGAATATCTTGTGCAATGTTCACAAATCCAAAATCAACATTAACCTTGGTGTGCTAAGTTGTTAATTCAATACCTCACCTATGTTGCTTCTTAGTAGAAATATGTGAATGTCAATGACACCCAAAGGGACTGTTTTAGGTGCAGGTCAAGATAATGACTAAAATTTATGATAATCAAATCCAGATTTTAAGTTGTTGAGTTAACTTCCAGGGATACTAAGAACTTATCTTTGTGGTTTTGAAATTTCCCCATTTGTTTTGTTCTCTATTTCTCCATCTTCCCTCCCAGCCCCCATTCCTGTAGGTAAAATTTATGCGAAACCTATAAAAGTATTATTTTAGTATAAGGAAGAGTAGCAGAAAAGTTCAATATGGAGAAGTGCACCTGGTTCATCCACAGATAAGTGAGAAGAGCCCAGGGCCTAAGAGGTTGTACTTCAAGAGAACACCAAAAAGGACATCAGTCAGACTCTCCCCAGAGATTTAGAAATAGGTACCAGGGACCACTCTATTTGGTTCAGGATTACAAGG
Source organism: Lipotes vexillifer (assembly GCF_000442215.2). Lineage (NCBI taxonomy): Eukaryota > Metazoa > Chordata > Mammalia > Artiodactyla > Lipotidae > Lipotes > Lipotes vexillifer. Next base: position 2,576,577 of record NW_006776646.1, read on the forward strand.
ATTAGAAGTGAAAGGTTGAGGCCTCATGAGTCCCCATCCATTATGTAATGAAAATGATTAGTTTTCTGGCTTGCTGAATAAAATGGTACTCCTAATAGAGTCAAAAACTTTCCTGAAGGTCAGACATGCTATATTTATTGCTTCCTCCTTGTCTGTAAGCCAGAACATTCTGTCACTGTTGTAATACAAGCCAACGAGAGACAAATAAATCTTTGATTCTTTTGGCTCGCTCTGCCATTAAACATAAGCCGTTGTGAAGTCATGAAAATTACCTGAGAAGGATGTGGAGAAATTGGTTGGTTCAGAAAAGACCGACCACAGTGATTACAGGGATGAAAAATGTGACCTGTCTAGACTCTTCTGAAGCTAGTGATATTTAGTTGAAAGAAGAGGAGGCTGAATGGTAACTTAATAACTATCTTCAGATTTCAAGAGGATTACTACCTCTGTTTATATCCATCTCTACAGAGTTCGAACCACCAAGAAATTTTCCTGTAACCAGCACATTTGACTGATTTTATATTAATTATTATGTTTTTTCATTAAAAAAAAATCTGACCTTGTATTTATCATTCTTTCATTTGAAAGAGGAAGTGGTGAGAAGAGACAATAAGTGAAGAGTATCATTTTCTTCTGCTTCTCACATCTGAGGGATAGCATTTTTTTTTCTTTGTATAAACAAGTTTTGACAGGTTCTTGCCATTTATCAAACTCAAATACCTATGGATTAAACTCTTCTGTTACTTGGCTCCCACTATGCTTTGAGTTATTATTGTCAAGCCTTAATGATAATGACAAAAAGGAGGAAATAAACCTGTTAGAATTTAAATTGCACTCCTTGTCACTTTATAAAGTGAAATAACAAGACTTGGAATCATCACCTTGTGTATTTCTGGATAAAGATTAATTTATAGAGTATCAAAGTTGTTTTGAATCAGTCAGTGAGCATTTACTAAGTGTCAAATATTGTTTAGTGCTAGGTGTTTGGATGAAAGAGAAGAGAGAGAGTTAAGACAGGGCCTCAGAGCTCAAGACGCTTATAATCTGGAGGAAAAGATAAGGTAATGAATTAAAGGTTGGTGAGCAGTACTTATTCACATACATGTGCAAGGCCTCAAGGGAAGCACAAATCCAGAGCCAGAACACACAGAGTTAGGAGTCTTATTAGAAGCCTTTCTTGGCTGTTAACTCTAGTGATCTACATTCATATCGCTCTGTTCCCTTTAGTGCCCCTACACTTGAGTATATTTCCACCAGACTATTCCTTCTCCCTGTTTGTTTGAGTTTTGTTTTGTTTGTTCTTTGCAGCTGAGCTTCTCCTTGCTTATATTTTCTTCATAAGTTTTTGCCTGTAAAAGCCTCAATCTTTTGCTTCTGAGATTTACATTCTTTAATTTCCTGCTTCTGTGAGCCACCTACTTCTGTTTTTTAATTCGAATTCTGGAGAATGAACTTCTGATTATCCCTGTTTATTTGCACATCAGGTCATGTCATAGGTCACTAGCCAATCCCTGGGTCAGGAGCCATGGTACATCAAATTCGGGCTCTCCCTATAACAGGCACTGTCGTCTGGGCAGTTTCTGTTGGAATGAGATAAGAGCATAGCCAGCATCATAATTTGCATTTAAATTTTTAAGAAAATATGTAATTTAGAAAGTTGAAAAGAAAAAGATCAGTTTGAAGGAACATCTGGAGAAGATCCAGATATGCAGATGAACACAATGATTATAGGGCTCAGAGAAATGACCTACTTATTTGGGGAGAAAGCAATAGTGTAAATAAATATATCTGGTTAGGCAGGGTGAGGAATGGAAGCAGAAGCTGCCTAAAGCAGGATGAGATTTTCGTCTGATTGTTCCTGAGTCAAGCATTTAACAGTTAAACAATAGTTAAAGGGATATGGTTGTGCCATGTTCAAATTAAATGCCTGAGGTGGAGTTCTAAAATCAATGATGAAAAAAACTTCTTATTTTGATTAGTAAGGGACTCTTTTAGAGAGGGACTTGGGCATGTTGCACTACAGTAAGAGATTGTATTCCTTTTTCTTGGAGAAATATATAACACTAGAGGAGCTAGAATGTGATAAGTTGGGAAATAAAGTATCACTGTTAAGTGTAGACAGAGGAAATTCACATTTCAGCCTGACCCATTCCCCAGCCCAAACACTAACCCTAATTCTAATCTTTAGAGAGATCATCTTTGAAATGGTCTTTAATCCTGGAGAACACAGAAAGTTAAACTTTTCTAAGTTTTAGTCTTAAAGAGACATGCTATTTAGGATTAAATAGAAAATTACATATATACACAGACAGACACAGATATACATATTGTGACTGTTTTGAACTTTTTCCCTTTTAAATAGATATGAGGCTATATTATTTTCCCTCTATTTAGAGAGGCATATGTCATTGATCATTATTTTATCACATGGTAACCCTGGTTTAATTTTTAGTCTGTGTTCACATTAAAGGAGAAAAGGACAAATGACAATGTAATAAAGAAAATTAAGAAAATTAAATATAAGCTTGATGTTCTTCTAATTACAGAGTTTAGTGCTTGTGAGTTCCAATTTGTCTATTACTAGATGGCTGTTTTGTATCCATCAACAAATCAATTTACAATATTGAAAATCTTCTGTTCCCAGTACTATGCTATTTATCAAATGATACATGAAAATATAAGATATGACTGCTGCCCACAGTAAGCTCATGATTTATTTGAGGACACAAAACTCATACACATTAAACAATTCATGAATGAGACATATTCGTGTATCATATGTAGGCAGGCCCTGCTTTCACTGTGTTTGCAGAGATCCAATTTTAAAATACATTATTGCAGGGTAAATTTTCAATTGGGGATGTGCCATATTCTGATAGTATTATCTTTGCCTTTTGGAACATATTTGATTTACCTACTGGTTAAAGAATAACAGTTAAAAATTTTGTTAAATTCAAATTTACCTAACATATATTATTTGTTATATATAATGCATCCTTTTAATAGGTATTTAATCAGCAAAAAATTTCAGTTCAGTACATGTTCCTTATTTTCAGATAATAAATGTCTCAGAGAAGTTAAGTTGTGTGGCCAAAGTTACATATTTACTAAATGTCGACACTGAGATTTGAAAATTAATTTTTCTCATTCCAACTTCAGTAGTCTTTTTGCTATCTATCCCATGGCCTTCATCCCATGATTGTGTGGGTTAGGGATTGAGAATTGATTATAGCTATTTACTAGGCACTGCTAATGATTAAAGCTCTAAAATGAAAAACACAGAGAGTTAGATGCTACTTGCCCAGATATGATAAATTCTATTGTCTAGATTATTTGAATCAAGAACTATTATACTTAAGGTGCTAACTGAGGGATACACACACACACCAATTTTTAAAAAGGTTAAAGAAAACATGGCCAATGTGGACTAGCATCACTAGGAAAACTTCATGGGGAATTTGACTAAGTTCTGGAAAGTTTAATAACAACCATCCAAATAAGTATCTGTTTCACTTCTTTCTTTCCTCCTCTGTCCTTTCCTTCCTTTCTTTTTTCCTATTTGCTATATAACTGCTGTGTGTAGCTTTGGGGATTTTTTATTGTAAGTGACTTTCAAATATGATATATCATGTTATTCTCAAGAATCTTTTGTGTTAGGCATAGCAGGTGTCACCTTCTCTTTCTGATGAGGAAATATGTAAACCTTGTTTCCCTAGTTCTTGCCTTGCATATTAATATAGGTCCCAACACCATACAAGTCCCATCAAGAATTGCCAGGTCCCCAGGGAGTGTCTTATATGTATTCGTGGGCCAGTCTGCAGCTAGCTCATTTTTGAGGTTCTGGTAGGGTTCTTCCAGGTGGTGCTTCATCTGTCGCGTCATGTTCACTGGGTGCTACCACCCGAAAATGTCACTGCTGCCACTTATACAGTATGTCTCAACACTAGTGCAATATGCCCTCAGGGAGCCAAAACTGGACAGAGCTCTCTGGCACAGTTGAGAGATTGCTTTTTCTCTCATTCTGTGTATTATGCTTTTTAAAGATTCCAAATAGCTCACAATTTTTTTTAAGGAATCAGCTTTTAGTCACAGCCCATTTTCAAAATCCAAGATGTAAGTTCACAGGGAGCTCAGGTAAGAACTAACACTAGCACTTAGTCTCGCCTCTTAGCATATAGCCATATAGCCATCAAGACTCTATTATTCAACAAACTTCTGCTTAAAATGTCTCTTTTCTTTAGGAATAGTTTCTTCAGTCCCTCTTGCAAACAGGTGGCAGACTTACTTCTTTTTTTTACATCTTTATTGGAGTATAATTGCTTTACAATGGTGTGTTAGTTTCTGCTTCATAACAAAGTGAATCAGTTATACATATACATATGTTCCCATATCTCTTCCCTCTTGCGTCTCCCTCCCTCCCACCCTCCCTATCCCACCCCTCCAGGCGGTCACATCACAAAGCACTGAGCTGATCTCCCCGTGCTGTGCGGCTTGGCAGACTTACTTCTTCCGCTGGCCAGGCATGCCTTGCTTTTTTCTGACTCCTACTGATGGTAGATCAGGGTGGAACCTAAGAATAATAGGCAGGTCAGAACTGAACTTTCTTGTTGTAGAACTAAAAATCTTTAATTTTTCAAAAAATTAATTAAAAATAAATTTTGTAATTAAAATTTAAACATTTTATCTGTTAAAATTAATACACTTTAACTACTTCATTCCAGGGTAGAATACAGATATGTAGACAGTGGAAACTCAAACAGAAACAACTTTGACAAAGGTACAGACATGTGTATGAGCTTTTTTTGTAATGGGAAAAGCAAGGGTTTCCATATGACATAAAAGGTTGCTGATGGGTAAGAAAATGTGTAGACCCTTAAGTGCTAGACAAAGAAATTTGCAAATCTCCTTTTAACATCCTATAAAACGTTTTCGTGCCATGGTTTATTGTATACTCCTATGATATACAACTTACAGTTTTCTCTAATTTCCCATGATTTCAATCACTTCATGGTTATAAATACAAATAGAATTTCTGTATTAAATCTCATATTTTAGTAAGATGAATTCCATTGATTAATGCTCTTTAAGAATATAGAAAACACACCTTAAATTCAGTTTTTATAATAGAACAAATTGATTTACTCATAACACATTCATATCTTCCAGCAACCATCTGCTGCATTAGGAACCTCAACATTGTCTTCTGCAAAGAAGATAACATAAAGAAAATATTTTAGAGCTACTTTCAGATCCAAATTCAAAACCTTGGCTTGGACTAAGGACTCAGTGGGGCTTCATTAGAATTGCTACAGAGGATTTGATTGAAAATTCAAAAGAGTTTCTTCATTCCTTCTGCGGAGAGAATTTTTAGGGCAATGAAAATACTTTATAGGATATCATAATGTTGGATAAATCTCATTATGTATTTGTCCAAACCCATAGATTGTTCTCTGCAGATTTATACCTCACCACCACCTCCAACCCCTGGTAACCACAGGTCTACAGAATTTAGAATAACAGCCCTGAGAAGCAGTAAGCAACAAGTCATGATTTCTCACTTTCTGGTCTCATTTGTTTTTCTTTCCTGAGAGAGGGTAAGAATGAGGCCATTAGTTTCAGTTTTCACTGTTCTTTAGTTTTGTGCCAAGCTTAGGTCTCAAGTTAAATTTTCATCTGTTTCTCTACATGGGTGGATAAAGTGTGCCTTTTATAAATAAGATTAGTACTGAGAATTAACATATTAACAGATAGCATTGTAAATTGATAGATTTCCAAGTTAACCTGTGATCCACAAATCAAGTTCCATTACTGTTTCCTCATATCACATCAGTGATGGGGAACTTCCACACCAAATGCAGAGTAGCACGGGCTACCATTGAACTTGCCTTTCCCTTTGATGGATTCACTACATCATGCAAAGCTTTTTGTTCTTCTCCTTTAATATTGTGTTGGCTATTCTGACTCTTTTGCCTCTCTACATGAACTTTAGAATCAGTTTGTTGGTACCATGAACGTGTTTCTTAGATAATCTAAAACATATTATTTATTTGAATACTGATGTAGCACTGTTTTTTAAGATATTGATAGAATGAACTATAATATTACTTTAAAAATAAAACAGAAAATAGTAGTGGCTAATGGTTACTTTTTTCCCTTTCCAACAATTTTATGATTCCAATAATTTTCTGCTGTAATCAGAGACGTTCATAGAGGTAAAACAGAAGGTTACTTGGAGTCTGTGATTCGAGGGGCAGGAACCAAGACCATCTTTGAAATAACAGCCTCCAGCTTATCCGTGAGAACTCCTGGTATTCTCTCCTTAGAGGTCCATTTCTTTTGGGAGGGAATGCTACAAAAGTAGAGACAGCAGCATTATTCCCTCAAAGGGGTGAGAGGGTGTGCTCTCCAGATTCTTTGAAATCTTTTAAATTATTATTTTAAATAATATTTGACATCCTTAAAAATTATTATTATTCAGTCTTATTTTTAAGAGCAGTATTTGGGTCACAGCAAAAGTGAGGAGAAGAAACAGAGATTTCTCATATATGCCCTGCCCTCACACATGTATAGCCTCCCCCATTGTCAACATCCCTCACCAGAGTGGTACATTTGTTACAGTTGACGAACCTACATTGACACATTATAGTCACCCAAAGTCCATATTTGCATTGTAATCACTCTTGGTGTTGTACAATCTATGGGTTTGGACAAATACATAATGAGATTTATCCATCATTATGATATCCTATAAAGTATTTTCATTGCCCTAAAAATTCTCTGTTCTCTGCAGATTCATACCTCACCACCACCTCCAACCCTTGGTAACCACTGATATTTTTACTGTCTCAATAGTTTTGGCTTTTCCAGAATGCCTTATAGTTGGAATTATACAGTATATACCCTTCTCAGATTGGCTTCTTTCTTAGTAATGTGAATTCAAGTTTCCTGCATGTCTTTTCATGCCTTCATAGCTCTTTTTTTTTTTTTTTTTTTTAAGCACTAAATAGTATTTCATGGTCTGTATGTACCACAGTTTATTTATCCATTTACTTACTGAAGGACATCTTGGTTGCTTCCAAGTTTCGGCAATTATGAATACAGCTGCTATAAATACCCTTGTGCAGGTTTCTGTGGGGACATAAGTTTTCAACTCCTTTGGGTTAATACCAAAAAGCTTGATTGCTGGATCCCATACTAAGAGTATGTTTAGTTTTGTAAGAAGACACCAAGCTATCTTTCAAAATGGCTGTACCAATTTGCATTCCTATTAGCAATGTATGAGAGTTCCTGTTGCTCTATACCCTTACCAGCATTTGGTGTTGTCTGTGTTTCAGATTTTGGCCATTCTAATAGGTGTGTAGTGGTGTCTCATTGTTTTGATTTGCATTTCCCTGATGGCACACATATGATGCAGAACATCTTTTCATATGCTTATTTGCCATCTGATATGTCTTCTTTGGTGTGGTGTATAAAAAGGCATTGGCATCTCCAAGGTCATCTAGGTTTCCTCCTATGTTATCTTCTAGGAATTTTATAGTTTTGCATTTTACATTTAGGTCTGTGATCCATTTTGAATTAATTCTTGGGAGGAGTGTGAGGTCTGTGTCTAGATTTTTTTTTTTTTTTGCGTGTGTATGTCCCAGCATCATTTGTTGAAGAGACTGTCTTTGCTCCATTCTATTGCCTTTGCTCCTTTGTCTAACATCACCTGACTATATTTATGTGGGTCTATTTCTGGGTCCTGTTTTCTCTTCCACTAATCTATTTGTCTGTTCTTTCACCAATACCATACTGTCTTGATTACTGTAGCATTACAGTAAGTATAGAAGTCAGGTAGTGTTAGTCTTCCAACTTTGTTTTTCTCCTTCAATATTGTATTGGCTACTCTGAGTCTTTTGCCTCTCTATATAAACTTTAGAATCAGTTTGTCAATATCGGTAAAATAAAGTGCTGAAATTTTGATTGGGATTGCATTCAATTTATAGATCAATTTGAGAAGAACTGACCTCTTGACAACATTGAGTCTTCCTGTCTATGAACATGGAATATCTCTCCACTTATGTAGTTCTTCTTTTATTTTATTCATCGGTTTTGTAGTTTTCTTCATACAGATTTAGTATATAATTCATTATATTTATGACTAAGTAGTTCATTTTGGGGGATGTGAATATAAATGGCATTGTGTTCTTTTAATTTAAAATTCCACTTGTTCACTGCTGGTTTATAGGACAGCAGTTGACTTTTTTATATTAACCATGTATTCTGCAACCTTGCTATAATTGCTATCAGTTCTGTGAGTTTTTTGTTGATTCTTTTGAATTTTCTTCACAGATGGTCAAGTCATCTGCAAAGACAGTTTTATGTCTTCCTTCCCAGTCTGTTTACCTTTTATTTCATTTTCTTGTCTTATTGCATTAGGTAGAACTTCTAGTGTGATGTTGAGAATAATGGTGAGAGTGGACATCCTTACCTTATATCTGAACTTTGTGGTGAAGCTTCAAGTTTCTCACCATTAAGTATGAAGTTAGCTATAGGTTTTTTGTATAGTCTTTATCAAGTTGAGAAAGTTTCCCTCTTTTCCTAGCTTACTGAGAGTTTTTATCATGAATGGGTGTTGTATTTCAGCAGTGCTTTTTAGGCATCTATTGATATGATCATGTGATTTTTCTTTTTTTGTCTATTGAAGTGATGGATTACATTGATTAATTTTCACATATTGAGCCAGCCTTGCTTGCCAAGAATAAATCCTACTTGGTTGTGCTGTGAAATTATTTTTATGCTTATTGGATTAAATTTGCTAATATTTTGTTGAGGATTTCTGTGTCTATTTTCATGAGATATATTGGTCTGTAGTTTTCTTTTATTGTACTGTCTTTGTCTGGTTTTGGTATTAAGGTAATGATGGCCATAGAATTGTTAAACTCATGAATGAGTTAAGAAGTATTCCTTCTGTTCTAATTTCTGAATGAGATTATAGATAATTAGTATAATTTCTTCCTTAAATGTTTGGTAGATTTTACCAGTGAACACATCTGGACCTGGTGCTTTCTATTTTGGAAGGCTGTTAACTATAGATTCAATTTATTTATTAGTTATAGGCCTATTCTTATTTTCCTTAATATCTTTATATTATTATGTATCACAGGTCTTGTTCTGCACTTCATTGTTCAGTATTACATGAAGTCATTTAGTTTCCACATCAAGCTGTTAGCTGCTTCAGCCAGGGAAGGAGGATATCATTTGTATAAGGAGATGAAAGGTACAATGAAGGGAGATTAAGAAAACTAAATGGCCTTTAAATTTCAGGAAGGATGATGATATCACAAAACAAAGTTAATATTATGTACAAAGACATTTAGTGGATTAGATTGAGAAGGTAGAGTAACTAAGAGACAACCATGGTTAGTGCCACCATTAACACAAGCAAATAGGCCCCTGGACCAGTCCCCCTGATTTAGAAGTCCCCACTCTAATTCTTCTCTTACTGTGTCCCTCATCTCAATATGAAGATTTTCTGGGTCTAAGGGTATGTGTCCATCTTGAACCCATGGCCCCCCATTCTAAACCATGCTCCAGCAACCTCAGAATTCATCAGCTTATATCCAGTGCCTACATAGACCTCTTCCCTATATCCATCTTCCAAGCTAGACACATGTGTGTTTCCCTTGATCCAAGCAGGACATCTATTTGTGCTCTTGCCTAAGTTCAGAACATGTTAGGGGCAATCTGACTACGTTTGCTCATAATAAGATTTAGACTGGAGATGTGTGTGTGTGTGTGTGTGTGTGTGTGTGTCTGGAGGTTATTAGAGAGTTAAGGGGAGAAAATATAATCAACTGTTTGGTTATGTTTCTAGGGCTTTGGCAGCTTAGGCCTGGATTTGCTCCCACCTGTCAGAAAATTAACACAGAAAAGATCAAGGGTGTGTGCATGAAAATCTGAAAAAAATCAGTTTTACAACTTTGGAATCAGTTTATCCTGTTACGGGGTATATGGGAGGAAGGTGGAAAGAAGACCATTGCTTCAGATAGAAGCCCTAGTAATGGAGAAATAATAGTTAAAATTGATATCAGGGTTGGTAGAGGGTTTGATTTGGAAAGGGGATGTCAGAACATGCTTATAGGCAGAGAGAAATAAACCAGTTGAAAGGGAAAGAAAAAATTGCTTTATTATATATTGACATTACTAAAACATATCCTCTGAGTTTACTGGGTAGTAAAAATTCCTTTTTATATTGAAAATATTTTGTCTTTACTTTTTTTAGTGTACAGAGTTTTCCTATAATGTATTTCTATAAATAAAAAATATATATATATATACATAAAAACTATAATATTTATAAGTTTATATATACATATAAACTATAATTTACTGACACTTAAATGTGGGCCTGGTAACACTAATTCATCTAGTGTTGATGATTCAGGATTGTTTGTAGGCATGACAGTTGCTATAATGTCCCATGGAGGCACCCACAGATTTGCAGGTTGCTATGGATTGAATTGTGTCCCATCAAAACTCATATGTTGAAGTATAATCTCCAGTGTGATGGTGTTTGGAAATGGAACCTTTGAGAGATACAGTCATCCCTTGGTATCCATGGGGGATTGGTTACAGGACCCCTTACAAATACCAAAATCCAAGGATGCTTAAGTCATTTATATAAAATGCATATAGCCCATGCACATCCTCCTGTTTACTTTAAATCATCACTAGATTACTTATAATACCTAATACAATGTCAATGCTTTGTAAATAGTTGCTGGTGCAAATCCAAGTTTTGCTTTTTGGAACTTTCTGGAGTTTTTTTTTTTTTAATATTTTTGATTTGTGGCTGGTTGAATCTGCAGATGTGGAACCTGTGAGTACAGAGGGCTGACTGTAATTAGGTTCAGAGGAGGTCTTGAGGGTGGGTCCTTCATGATGGGATTAGTGCCCTTATAAGAAGAGATGAGAGATAAGAGCTTGCTCTCTATCTCTCTCTGCTATGTGAAGACACAGTGAGAATGTGGCTGTATACAAGATAGGAAGAATCTTCACCAGAAACCAATCATGCTGGCTCTCTGATTTTAGACTTCCAGCTTCTAGAACTGTGAGAATATAAATGTCTATTGTTTAAGCCACCTGTCTGTGGTATTTTGTTATGGCAGCCAGAGCTGCTTAAGACACAGATAGAGACTTAATGTTGACAATGTGGGGCATAGAGCTGAACAGATGCTGAGTTCTGTAGGGCCTGTCCCTCCAACTTGCTTTTTTAAAAAAGCCCTAGAAGTCATCTTTCTTTCTTGGATTCCTAAAGGAAGCATATACAGCTGCATGCCAGGATACAATAACATAGCTGCCTTTCAGTACAATTAATTATAGACCCTACGGATATAGCATTTTTCTTCCTGGTCCCCAGAAAACCAAATCCTCTGCTATTGTCATCAGTATTCTCCAACTGGATACCATTCAGAGCCCTGACTCTGATTTATATATCAGTGACCCAACAGACCACAGACTTCCATATTCACTTTGCCACATTTACTTATCTTGCATGCATAGTTGATAGAGGGTAAGGAAGTATCCTTATTTCAAGAATATGTACATGTACAACTTGGGATAGCTTATTGCAAAGCATATATATTGGTATCAATCAAAATAAATGTTGACCATTCATCAGATGTAGTATTAGATCCGTTGATTTATTCCCTATTCGAGTAGAGCTGCAAGCACAAACAATAGCAAAAATTGTGTCTTTTGGGGGTAAGATTAAAAACTATAATAAGTGGCTGGATAATAATTCATTCTGGATTAACATTTATTATAACGACTCACATTTTGATCCATGTATGGAATCAATGATGTCATATTAAGGAGAGAGAAAAAATGGTTTTAAAATAATTCCCAGCCTCTGTTGTTGACTGGAAGTAGATTTCCATTTTTTCATAGATTATTTAGAATGGATCATGTGTTCTAGAAAAGAGGTAAGGAGGAGCTACTGTGAGCAGTTTCTTGATGCTCCACTCCCCTGGGGAAGCTGAGCTGGAATGTAGCCTTCTATTTAGTAGAGAGTATATGAACTGGGAAGGATCCTGCTAGCTGGCTGGTCATAGTTCCTCTCTGAGAAAGCAGATGCTCTCATTCAGAGCTATATCCAGCCTTTGCCTGCACCACACTGTGGATGAATTTTTCAAATTATAATTGTGTCATTACTTCTAGTTGGGACAAAATAGTATAGACCCATTTTCCTTGCTCCTCCCTGCAAAGCACAAGTATAAAGCACAGGAAACAATCAAAACATAACTCTAAAAAATGCTAAGAAGGCGAGTTGTCTTGAGACCTCTGGAGAGAGAAATGGTACAGCAGCAGAACATCTTGCATCCTTCCACCCAAAAGAAGAAGCCTGCTCAGACCTGGCATTTCTAGACCCCCAATATAGCATATTGCAGAGAAAATAATAAAAACATGACCTACATATTATTGCTTACAGGAAAGTCACTTTTGACTTAAAGGCAAAATAGATGAAGGTAAAAGGATGCCTAAAGATACACCATATAAACATTAATAAAAAATTAGGAATAGCTATATTAATACCTGAAAAAGTAGATTTCACAGAAAATAAAATTACTAGAGACAAAAAGATAGATATTGCATAATGATGAAATGATTAATCCACAAGGATTAATGATTCTAAATTTTTATATATTAAGAAACAGTCTCAATAGACAGGAAATGAAATCTCATAGAGCTGAAAGGAGAAGTAGATAAATACGCAATTATAACTAGAGACTTCAACACCCCCTCTCAGCAACTGATAGAAACACTAGACAGAAAAGTCAGCAAGGATATAGAGTATTTTATTAATACAGTCAACCAATGGGATCTAATTGTCATATGAAGAAGACTCCACCCAACAACAGTAGAGTACAGAAGTTTTTCAAGCATCCATGGAACATTCACTGAGATAAACTATGTCCTGTGCTAGGAAACAAACCTCAAAAATTTAACAGAGTTGAAATCATACAGAATATGTTTTCTTTCCATAATGAAATCAAATTAAATAGCAATAACATAATGACAACAAGAAAATCTGTAAACACGTGGAAATTAAACAGCATACTTCTAAACAATCCATGGGTCGAAAAGGAAGTCAAAAAGGAAATAAGAAAATATACAGGTATGGATATAAACAAAAAAGCAGCATATTAAAATTTGTGGAATTCAGCTAAAGCAATGATGAATAGAAAGTCATACCATAGAATACATATTAATAGGGAATAAAAGTCTAAAGTCAATATCCTAAGTTCCTATCTCAAGAAACTAGAAAAAGAAGAGCGAAGTAAACCTAAAACAAGATGAAAGAAGGAAATAATAAAGAGCATATTTCAATGGAATTGAAAATAGGGACACAGTAGAGAAAAATAAATGAAACAAAACCTGCTTTTTAAGAAAATCAGTAAGATTGATAAACGCTTAGCAATACTGACATTAATAAAAAGAACGAAAACATGCTAACAAATATAAAGAATAAAATAGGGGATAATTGTTACAGATTGTGCAGCCCTTCAGAAGATAATCAGGGAATACTATGGACAACTTTACTCATAAATTTGATGACTTAGAACAAATGAACCAATTTCTCAAAAATCACAAATTGACAAAACTCAATGAAGATGAAATTGATAATTTAAATAGACTTATAACCATAAAATAAATTGAATTCATAGTCTAAAAGCTTCTGTAAAAGAAATCTTCAGGCCCATATGGATTAACTGGAGAATTCTACTAAACATGTAAAGAATTACACCAGTTTTATACAAGTTGTTTCAGAAAAATGGAAGAGAGGGTACACTTCCCAGCTTATTTTTTATGAGGCCAATGTTATCCGGATACCAAAACCAGACAATAGCAGGACAAAAATATGAACCTACTGACCAATATCTCTTATGAACTTAGACACAAAAATCTTCAACAAAATGTTAGTAGGCAGAATTCAACAATGTATACAGATAATTATATGCCATGACCAAGTGGGATTATTTTTCAGGTATATAATGCTGGTTCAACTTTGGAAAAGTCAACCCATCTAGTTCACCATATCAACAAGCTAAAGGGAAAAAAATCATATGATCATGTTATCACAGAAAAAAGCTTGACAATACCTGACCTCCATTCATGATAAAAAAAAATAGTGAATTAGGAATAAAGGAGAATTACCTAAACTTGATTAAGAGCTCCTACCAAAAAACAAAAACAAAACCGCCCCCCCCAAAAACAAAGCAAGCCAAACAAAACCGAAAACCCAAAAACAGAACCCTATAGTTAACATACTTAATGTACTTAATGGTAAAAGACTGAAGGCTTCCTTCTTTAACTTTGGAAACAAAGCAAGGCTGTTCCCTCTCACCACTCTTATTCAATATAGTACTGGAAGTCCTAGAAATTGTAATATGGTAAGAAAAAGAAATTAAAAGCATGCAGATTAGAAATAAATACATAAAGCTATATCTATTCACAGATGACATAATTGTCTACATAGAAAATCCTGAGGACTCTACCAAAAAAAAATCTTAGAATAAGTGAGTTCAGCATGGTCACAGGATACAAGATAAGCATGCCAAATTATTGTATTTATATATAGTAGTGATGAACACATAGACACCAAAGTTAGAAATACAATACCATTTATATTATATCCAAAATATATGAAATTCTGAGATCTAAATCTAATGAAACATGTGCAAGACTTGTATGCTGAAAGCTACAAAATGCTGATGAAAGAAATCAAAGAAGACCTAAATAAATTAAGAGATGTACCATGTTTGTGGATTAGAAGACTCAACATAGTAAAAATAGCAATTCTCCAAATTGATATACGGGTTTAACACAATTCCTATCAAAATCCCCCAGTTTTTTTTTTTTTAGATATAGATAAACTCACTTAAAATTTTACATGGAAAGGCACTGGACCTAGTATAGCTAAAAGCATATTGAAAAGAAGAATAAGTGGGAAGAATTACTCTACTACATGTTAAGGGTTATACAGTGTGATATTGGTAGAAGGGTAGAAACAGAGACCAATGAAACAGAATACAGGATTCAAAAATAGGCCCATACAAATATGTTCAAGTGATTTTTGACAAAGTGCAAATGCAACTCAAAAGGAAAATATAGCCTTTTCAACAAATGGCACTGGAGCAATTGGGTATTCAGAAGCAAAAAATTAACTTTGACCTTAACCTATATGATATAAAAATTAATTCAAGATGGATCATAGACTTAAATGAAAATGTAAAACTATAAAACTTTTACAAAAAGAAACTTAGAAAAATCTTCAGGATCTTGGACTATGGAATAGTTCTTAGATATCACACAGAAGCACAATCCATTAAAGGAAAAATTGATAAGTTGAATCTCATCAAAATTTAAAACTGTTCTGGAAAGCCCACCTGAAGAGGATAGAAGGCAAGCTTCAGACTGAAAGAACCGTATATCTGATGAAAGACTAGTGTCTATATTATATAAAGAAATCTCAAATTCATCACTAAAAGGTATAAATAATTCAATTAGAAAATGGACAAAAGATATGAACAGTGATTACACTAAAGCAAATATACAGATAGCAAATAACCATATGAAAAGATATTTGACATTATTAGCCATTAGGGAAATGCAAATTCAAACAACAAAGTTATATCACTACATACTTATCAGAATGGCTAAAATTAAAAAACAAACAAACACTAACAACACCAAATGCTAGTGAGGATATGGAGAAATTGGAGCACCATATGTTGTTGGTGGGAGTGTAAAATGGTAAATCCACCCTGAAAAACGGTTTGACAATTTCATAAAAAACTAAATATCTAGCAACCATGTGACCCAGCATTTGCACTACTGTTTATTCCAGAGAGATTAAAATTTATGTTCACACAACAACTTGTATATAATTATTCATAACAGCGTTATTAGTAATGCCCAAACCTGGCAACAGCCCAGATGTCTTTCAGTGGGTGAATGGTCCAACTGTGGTATATCCATACCATGGAATACTAGTGAGCAATTAAAAGGAACACACTGGTGATACATATATGTAACACATCAAATGAATCTCCAGGGAATTATGCTGAGTGAAAAAATGCCAATCCCAAGATTACATGTTGTGATTTCATTTCTACAACATGTTTGAATGACAGATTTTTAGAAATGGAGGATAGTCTGGTAGATGCCCGGGATTTGGGAAGGAAGGAGATGGGCTGGGCACGGTTATAAAATGGCAACACAGGGATTCTCCTTGTGGTGTGGGAACTATTCAGTATCTTGACTGTGGTGGTAGATACATCAACCTACACAGATGATAAAATGGTATATAACTTAATATATATGCTGCACATGATTACAAATTCACCTGGGTAAATCTGAGTAAGATTAGTGGATTGTATCAATGTCAACATCCTGGTTGTGGTATTATACTAAGGTTTTGCAAAATGTTATGATTGGAGGAAGCTGGGAAAAACATGCATGAGAACACTGCATTATTTCTTACAACTGCATGTGAATCTGTAATTAATGAATAAATATGTCCATTACAAATAATTTAGAAACAATGAACTTCCTCAGGAAAAAGCCTAAAACTCTCCAGCAGTAGACTTACTTCCTTTTCCTTGGCTTGTACCAAGTAATATGATAATAGTATTTCACTCCCTGTATAAGACAAAGAAACTAAACCAAACTGAACAAAATGTTCTCCATCCAGTTATTGACTTACTTCTTGTAAGCCACAAGTAAATTCTTAACATTTTTTAAAGCTTGCATGGATGACACTTTCAAACAACCTAACGTGTTCATTTACAGTAGTTTCTCATATTTTAAATATAACTCAATTTATACTTTTTAATTTTCATAATTCAATTTGTTAACACCAATCAGTGAAATTTGGTAAAAATTGGTAATTGTAAATAATTAATATAACTAACTGATTTAAATTAATTATATACAGTTTTTTAATGCCATACCATTTAAAATTTTGAGTCAGTCTTTTTAAAAAATGTTCTCAAATGCAGTCACCTGCCTATGCAAACTAATGTCTTCTTTATTTACATTCAGTTAGAAATAGGGGCATTGCTGTCTTTTTATTGTAAACAAGCATTAAAAAGCAGATCAGTATATGTACAATACAGGGGTAATATAGTGTCACACTTAAGGTCAGGATTTGAGTCCAAGATTTGCCACTTCATAGCTGTTCTACATTTTACCAAGGTACTTCAGCTTCCTCATCTCTGAAAAAGAAGAAATATCCAGAACTTCCTCCAAAAGTTTCCTGCTTAACACAGTACCCGGCATATAGAAATTTCTCCATGAATTGTAACTACCATTATAGCTCCAGGTGCACCAATTTAGACAGCTTTCTAGAGTTTTGGATAACTTTTACTCTGCAAAGATTTTTGAACTTTTGTTCAGCTCCTTCAGCATTCTGATCTCAGTGTTGATAAACTAATTTTGTAATAAAGCATGAATGTTCATCTGTGCTCAAACTTTTCAACTGATGGAGACTTACTCTATCTTTTAACAATGCAGCATTTTCAGATTTCTACCTTTTGTTTTTCTCTAAATGTAGTTTGGAATTCATATTGTATAATGCATTTTGGGATTCACCTAACCCTTAGATGTTACAATAGAAACACTGTGTTTTATTTATGGCTTAGCTAGTCGTATTTTCTTACACAGTTTTACATAAAATAAATATTCCTTCTCTCAGATTGCTGAATTACTCTGGCTAGCATGCTTTTATTTATTTATTTATTTATTTATTTATTTGGACATGCTGTGCGGGCATGTGGGATCTCAGTTCTCCCACCAGGGATGAACCCATGCCCACTGCAGTGGAAGCTTGGATTCTTAACCACTGGACCGCCGGGGAAGTCCCTAGCATGCTTTAGGAAAGTATATTATTGCTGCATTATTAGGAAGTATTATTCTGCTATTGAAAAAAGTCTCCCCCAACCCCTTCCCATTAAAAAGAAATTTTTATGTGAGTATTTATTTCTCCATCTAAAGCTGTTCTAGAAGACAGTGAAGGCTGATTTCAGACAGAAAAGCTTTTAATTGTGTTCTACTAAATGTAATAGTTGTAACTCTTTTCTCTTTTCACACATGATTTCTCTATGGTAACTAAATATATATCCTTCCATGTTAAACAGATTATTGTGGCCTGCCAATGGTCATCAGAAATACATAATAACATTTCTGAGTCATTTTGATCTACATCATTATTGATGTTGGTTTAAAAAAAAACCACGTCACTGTAATTACTACCCAAAATAGAAACATGCTTTCGATAATTATAGTGACTTAGTGAATATATAACAAAACATTTTAAAATAAATTAATTTTTATTCCTCAAATGGAAATGCTTCCAGAGGCAATTTATATGAAATACCCCATGAAAAATTATTTATATATTTCTGTAATTATCCATCGGTCCATTCATTGTTTGAATGCAAACTGTTTCTAGAGCACCATTTGAAAATTTGTCTTTTAAGTGCTGATATTTACCTTTTTAAAATATGAATTTGTTTACATTTGCCAAACAGTATTGTTTAGAAAGAGCTTTCATTCAACCATTTACTGATGGCTCAATATATACCATTCTCTAGGGTTAATGAAGATAATGGATTTCTTGCACAAAAATGT
This sequence comes from Lipotes vexillifer, assembly GCF_000442215.2. Taxonomy (NCBI): domain Eukaryota; kingdom Metazoa; phylum Chordata; class Mammalia; order Artiodactyla; family Lipotidae; genus Lipotes; species Lipotes vexillifer. The sequence continues at coordinate 2,595,252 of NW_006776646.1, forward strand.
TTAGGTAACCCAAATTCACACATCCAGAAAGTGTTAGAGTTAGGATTAAACGTTAGGGTTCCTATTCATTCCACTATTATTTCTAACATACTGCACTATTCGTCAGAACTTTTCTTAACATTATTTCAAAAGTAAACTCAAATTGTTTCAGATGATCTCAAATTCCAAATTAATGCCTGAGTTAAAATTTTTCCTATTTGTCCACATAAAAGTCATGGTTACTTTTGCTTTGACACTAATAATTGTTTTGGTAGAAATTTTTATGGAAGTCATACTCACAAATGCTAATGTCTTTTGTCCAGCTATAAAAAAGGAAAGGATATATATAGGTCATGGACAATTTATATTTACTTTTTCCCTTTACATGCACATTACTTGTAGACTTCTCCAGAACACTAATTTTTAGAGCCTAGTGCATTAGCTGTAAAAATCCTGGGTTTGTTCACGTTTTAAACTGAGGGAGAGCTAGCTGGGTTCTGCCTTTTTTTTCTGTGCCCCTCCCAACCTGCTCACAAATACACAGGGTGACCATAACTCTGGTCTGAGGCAATGGTGCTTCTGCACATAGCTTCACTGCTTTTAGCTGAAGGTTTGGCAGAGGACTAAATGCAGAATCTGGTATCTTGGCTGCCTTTACTCATAACTTGAATTAAAAAGAAAGAAAAAAGGTTTTTGAGTTAAGTACAAATTTTATCTTACTTTCCATCATCTAATTCCACCTGCCACCAGTCAGTGGGTTTACCTGGGGCAACTCATATTTGCTACATTGAATTTTACCAGTCAGCATTATTGAATTAATATTTAATTCTTAATGAACATATTGGACTTACAAGATCAGCAACTTGAGAAATCATGAATAACTGCTTTTTGTTTTTCTGTGGCATATATTGTACCCTTGCCAGTCAGCTATTGGTTAGACTTTTTTTCTCTTATATTTCAAATCTTCTGTGTTTTAGGATACGTGTCATAAATTATATTATCCATTCTCCACTTTGCTGGTTTTAACTTTACTCTGTGGGTACTTAGTCTTTTAAATGTTCCAGAAAGTCATCATTCTTCATTTTGATTTGTTGGAGGTGAAATCCATTTACTGAATGAAAAATCATTCTCAAATCATAATGATTTTCTTTGTTCTGCTTTTTCAATTTTGATGCAATAGACATAAGCAAGAGGTTAGAATTTTCTGTAAGCCAAATAATAAGATTAAGGAAAAATGCCAATAAGAAAAATAATTTGAAGTTTAATAATTTGAAGTTTTTCATCAAGATATAAAGGTTAAAGTATGAAAAAGGATTGTTTCCAAAAAAGAAAAAAGAAAAAAGAGGATTGTTTCAATCATGCTCAGAAACTCTCATGACTTAAATATTGTTTGGTGGGCCCAAATGTAAGCTTTCAAATTAATATGAAAACGGATTCCTTTACCTGGTATTTTTTCTTACTTAGAAAGTTAGTTAATGTGCCTTTTATCTTCTTCAGAAAATATTAGAAGTGCAAAGAAAAAGATTTTGAAGAAACTATGCTAAAAATATCTTTGTGATTTTCTTCATGGCAGTGTTTTCAGTAAACATCAAACATCACAAAGTTATATCTAAACAAATATACTTCTAAAGAGATCATTTTGTTTCTATGCACAAACATAAGTATTCTTGACCTGTAAACTCTTTGTTAATGTGCATTCTAAAAAATGATAGCATCCCTTTCAGCTTATTCAGTATCCAGTATGCCCCTTCAGCTGCTAAACAAGCATCATTTAGCATTAGACTGACTTAAACTAAATTATACCAAGAAAAATTTAGTATGAAGGGTATTACCAGTTCAGTGAAGAATAAATTGATTTAGTAAAGAAATACTATAAAATAATTAATTTGAACATAATATATCAGTTTGAAATATTTTTATTTTTTTAAATTTTCATTAAGGAAAAATTATGGGATAATTTAATAAGTAATATTTCAGTTACGTCCTGTAGTAAGAAGAGTAATTTCTAAAAATGGATAATGTAAGGTTTTAGATTTATTTTCCCGAAAAACCATTTATTTAGCTATGTCACAACCGGATGTTTACGTGGCACAAGTATACCCGTAGTTTAATAAACCCCATAACCTCTTTTTCATGTAGAAAATTATATTTTTACAGCTAATCCAGATTTCTCATATTTGGCAATTTTGGATCTTGGTTGATCTTCATATGTATATCATTGAAATGTGACTTTCACAAAATCCATTTAGTTCCTAGAATCCTTTTGAGCACTTTCAGCTCCCTGAATGTTCCATGCTTTCTTCCCTTTCTGTAGGTATTTATACTGTCTTTTCTCTCCAACTTGACGGTCTCTGACCCCAACCCTCTTCTGAGACTATTTTAAAGTGGGCATAGTATCCCTTTCCTATCTCTGTTAATGTCCACAATACCACATTGCAATGCCTCATTTAAGTGTCTAGGCTGAGCCATATAGACTGCACCAATGTAATAAGAACTGGCACATATTAACAATTCCATAATTATTTGTAGAATGAATGAGAATTTGAAATAAATGCTTCAAATGTTGCTGAACCACTTCCTTTTAAAACGAAGCCCAATGAAATCTTTCAACCCTATAAATACACATGAAGGTAGAAATAAAAGGAATTAACAGTCATTGATATCATGCTACTATGGGCTAGGCAAGGAACCAGGTTCTTTGCATACAGTATCAGAGAGCAAAGCATCAATAATTCTACACCCCACCTTTAATAAATGAATTGATTATGGGTAATAATCTGTGTAATTAATTATTAATCTTGCTCCCTCCCTAACCCTATTCTTACACACTAATCTCTAAAAACCACACCCAAACCTATAAAGTTGAAGGCAAAAATAAAACCATCATGATGTCAAAAACATACAGATAAAAAGTTCTTGGGATAATCTATATGTTGAAAATAATTTCCTGTCCTGTGTTAATGCATGAAACTATGTCCTTCTCATATGTGCTGAATCATGATTGTAATACGAAATACATGTATTTGTGATGGATAAAGTCCTGAGATGTAGTCACCAGTGAATGTAGAGGAGAGTAAGAGCAGTCTAGAGAATAATGGCTTTTCTTGTCCCCACTCACATAATCTCTGTACAAGAGAGCCAGTGTTGCCTGTCTATTTTATATTGCTGTTATTTTATTTGTATATAGTTTTGTGATTAACCAACCTCCGTACACTTCTCATCCTGTGTCAGATTTTAAATTCTTATACAGACCATATTTTTTCTTTCTTTTGTCAATTTCAATAATTTTTTTTTTTCTGTGTGCAAAAATGAAGCTGCTGGGCCATAATTAGTAGTTAAAATTGACTTTTCTGTTCCTAGTGATGGATTTTTATTGATCCAGCTAAATGTTCTCAGCTGTTTTGATCAGCAACACATTAACACACGCGAACATACACATGCAGTGGCTTTCCATGTAGATCATGAGACCTTAGAATGAAGCAACTTGTGTAACTCATGGGCTATAGAGGTATAATCTGGATCGAGCTTAGTCGGCAGAGCATGCTAAACCGGGAAACTAACTAACTAGCTAATACTCTGGTCATAGCTATTTCTCGAGAAAATCTGATGAATCACTTGCTAATTCCTATATATTTATCCTGAGTTTAAGACTACAAAGAGTATAGGACAATATTATAGAGTAGTGTTGTGGCATTAATAAAGGTTTAGAATTACACAGTTACGGGGACCTTCAAGATGGTGGAGGAATAAGACGTGGAGATCACCTTCCTCCCACAAATACATCAAAAATACATCTACATGTGGAGCAGCTCCTATAGAACACCTACCGAATGCTGGCAGAGGACCTCAGACTTCCTAAAAGGCAAGAAAATCCCCATGTACCTGGGTAGGGCAAAAGAAAAAAGAAAAAAACAGAGGCAAAAGAATAGGGACAGGACCTGCACCTCTGGGAGGGAGCTGTGAAGGAGGAAAAGTTTCCACACACTAGGAAGCCCCTTCACTGGCAGAGATGGGGGGTGGGCAGGAGGGAAGCTTCGGAGCCATGGAGCAGAGCACAGCAACAGGGGTGCGGAGGGCAAAGTGGAGAGATTCCCGCACAGAGGATCAGTGCTGACCAACACTCATCAGCCTGAGAAGTTTGTCTGCTCACCTGCCAGGGCAAGTGGGGGCAGGGAGCAGAGTCTCGAGATTTGGAGGTCAGACCCCAAGGAGAGGACGGGGTTGTCTGCATGAACACAGCCTGAAGGGGGCTAGAGCTCCAGAGCTAGCTGGAAGAGAGTCCGGGAAAAAGTCTGGACCTGCCTGAAAGGCAAGAGACCATTGTTTTAGGGTGCGTGAGGATAGGGGATTCTTTCTGTGTCTGCCCACAGAAGGCAGGACACCACCTAAACAAGCTCCAGAGATGGTGCAAGCCACGGCTATCAGCTTGGACACCAGAGATTGCATGAAACGCTTAACACTGCTGCAACCACCAAGAATCCTGTGTGCAAGCACAGGTCACTGTCCACACCCCCCTTGGAACCTGTGAAACATGCCTCTGCCAGGGACTTGTGATCCAGGGACAAGTTCCCTGGGAGAACACACAGAGCACCTCAGGCTGTCGCAACATCATTTGAGTATCTGCTGCCGCAGGCAGGCTTACCCCGCATTCCAGTTATAACTACTGTACCCCTCCCTTTCCCCCAGCATGAGTGAGCCGGAGCCCCCTAATCAGCTGCTGCTTTAACCCTGTTCTGTCTGGGTGGGAACAGACGCCTGAGGGCAACCTACATGCAGAGGTGGTCCCAAATCCAAAGCTGAACCCCAGAAGCTGTGCAAACAAAGAAGAGAAAGGGACATTTCTCTGTACAGCCTCAGGAGCAGCAGATTAAATCCCCACAATCAACTTGAAGTACGCTGCATCTGTGGAATACCTGAAATGACAACGAATCATCCCAAAATTGAGGTGGTGGACTTTGGGAGCAGCTGTAGACTTGGGGTTTACTGTCTGCGACTGATTTTGTTTCTGATTTTTATGTTTACCTTAGGATAGTTTTTAGCACTTGTTATCAGTGGTGGATTTGTTTACTGGTTTGGTTGCTCTCTTCTTCTTTTTTTTATTACTATTTTTTTAATTAAAAAAATTTTTTTCTTTCTTTTTTTCTCCCTTTTCTTCTGAGCCGTGTGGCTGAGAGGGGCTTAGTGCTCTGGCCGGGTGTCAGGCCTGAGTCTTTGAGGTGGGAGAGACGAGTTCAGGATATTGGACCACCAGAGACCTCCTGGCCCCACGTAATGTCAGTTGGCGAGAGCTCTCACAGAGATCTCCGTCTCAGTGATAAGACCCAGGTCCACCCAACGGCCAGCAAGCTCCAGTCCTGGATGTCCCATGCCATTCAACTAGCAAGACAGGAGCAGAACCCCACCCATTAGCAGAGAGGCTGCCTAAAATCATACTAAGTTCACAGACATGCAAATTCACACCACCGGACGTGGCCCTACCCACCAGAAAGATAAGATCTAGCCCCACCCACCAGAACACAGGCACCAGTCCCCTCCACCAGGAAGCCTACACAACCCACTAAACCAACCTCACTCACTGGGGACAGACACCAAAAACCATGGGAACTACGAACTGGCATCCTGAGAAAAGGAGACCCCGAACACAGTAAGTTAAACAAAATGAGAAGACAGAGAAATAGCAGAGGAAGGAGCAAGGTAAAAACCCACCAGACCAAACAAATGAAGAGGAAGTGGGCAGTCTACCTGAAAAAGAATTCAGAGTAATGATAGCAAAGATGATCCAAAATCTTGGAAATAGAATGGGGAAAATACAAGAAACGTTTAATAAGGACCTACAAGAACTAAAGAGCAAACAAACGTTGAACAACATAATAAATGAAATTTAAAATTCTCTAGAAGGAATCAATAGCAGACTAACTGAGGCAGAAGAACAGATAAGTGACCTGGAAGATGAAATAGTGGAAATAACTACCACAGAGCAGAATAAAGAAAAAAAATGAAAAGAATTGAGGACAGTCTCAGAGACCCCCGGGACAACATTAAATGCACCAATATTTGAATTATAGGGGTCCCAGAAGAAGAAGAGAAAAAGAAAGGGTCTGAGAAAATATTTGAAGAGATTATAGTTGAAAATTTCCCTAACATGGGAAAGGAAATAGTCAATCAAGTCCAGGAAAATCAGAGAGTCCCATACAGGATAAATCCAAGGAGAAACACACCAAGACACATATTAATCAAACTATCAAAACTTAAATACAAAGAAAAAATATTAAAAGCAGCAAGGGAAAAGCAACAAATATCAGATAAGGGAATCCCAATAAGGTTAACAGCTGTTCTTTCAGCAGAAACTCTGCAAGCCAGAAGGGAGTGGCAGGACATATTTTAAGTGATGAAGGGGAGAAACCTACAAACAAGATTATTCTACCCAGCAAGGATCTCATTCAGATTTGACAGACAAATAAAAACCTTTTTAGAGAAGGAAAAGTTAACAGAATTCAGCACCACCAAATCAACTTTACAACAAATGCTAAAGGAACTTCCCTAGTCAGGAAACACAGAGAAGGAAAAGACCTACAAAAACAAACCCAAACCAGTTAAGAAAATGGCAATAGGAACATACATATCGATAACTACCTTAAATGTAAATGGATTAAATGCTCCAACCAAAAGACATAGACTGGCCAAATGGATATAAAAACAAGACCCATATATATGCTGTGTACAAGAGACCCACTTCAGACCTAGAGACACATACAGACCAAAAGTGAGAGGATGGAAAAAGATCGTCCATGCAAATGGAAATCAAAAGAAAACTGGAGTAGCAAATCTCATATCAGACAAAATAGACTTTAAAATAAAGACTATTGCAAGAGACAAAGAAGGACACTACATAATGGTCAAGGGATCAATCCAAGAAGAAGATATAACAATTGTAAATACTTATGCACCCAACATAGAAGCACTTCAATACATAAGGCAAATGCTAACCATAAAAGGGGAAATCAACAGTAACACAATAGTAGTAGGGGACTTTAACACCCCACTTGCACCAAAGGACAGATCATCCAAAATGAAAATAAATAAGGAAACACAAGCTTTAAGTGACACAATAAACAAGATGGACTTAATTGATATTTATACGACATTCCATCCAAAAACAACAGAACACGCTTTCTTCTCAAGTGCTCATGGAACATTCTCCAGGATAGATCAAACCTTGGGTCACAAATCAAGCCTTGGTAAATTTAAGAAAATTGAAATCATATCAAGTATCTTTTTGGAACAAAATGCTATGAGACTAGATATCAATTACAGGAAAAAAAATCTGTAAAAAATATAAACACATGGAAGCTAAACAATACACTACTTAATAACAAAGAGATCACTGAAGAAATCAAAGAGGAAATCAAAAATGACCTAGAAACAAATGACAATGAAAACATGATGACCCAAAACCTATGGGATGCAGCAAAAGCAGTTCTAAGAGTGAAGGTTATAGCAATACATTCCCACCTCAAGAAACAAGAAATATCTTAAATAAACAACCTAACCTTGCACATAAAGCAATTAGAGAAAGAAGAACAAAAAACCCCAAAGTTAGCAGAAGGAAAGAAATCATAAAGATCAGAAATAAATGAAAAAGAAATTAAGGAAATGATAGCAAAGATCAATAAAAGTAGTACCTAGTTCTCTGAGAGATAAACAAAATTGATAAACCATTAGCCAGACTGATCAAGAAAAAAAGGGAGAAGACTCAAATCAACAGAATTAGAAATGAAAAAGGAGAAGTAACAACTGACACTGCAGAAATACAAAGGATCATGAGACACCACTACAAGCAACTATATGCCAATAAAATGGACAACCTGGAAGAAATGGACAAATTCTTAGAAGAGCACAACCTTCCGAGAGTGAACCAGGCAGAAATAGAAGATATAAGCAGACCAATCATAAGCACTGAAATTGAAACTGTGATTAAAAATCTTCCAACAACAAAAGCCCAGGACCAGATGGTCTCACAGGTGAATTCCTTGAAACATTAAGAGAAGAGTTAACACCTATCCTTCTCAAACTCTTCCAAAATATAGCAGAGGTAGGGACACTCTCAAACTCATTCTACAAGGCCACCATCACCCTGATACCAATACCGGACAAAGATGTCACAAAGAAAGAGAACTATAGTCCAATATCCCTGATGAACATAGATGTGAAAATCCTTAACAAAATACTAGCAAACAGAATCCAGCAGCACATTAAAAGGATCATACACCATGATCAAGTGGGCTTTATCCCAGGATTGCAAGGTTTCAATATATGCAAATCAATCAATGTCATACACCATATTAACAAACTGAAGGAGAAAAACCATATGATCTACTCAATAGATACCGAAAAATCATTCAACAAAAGTCAACACCCATTTGTGATAAAAGCGCTCCAGAAAGTAGGAATAGAGGGAACCTACCTCAACATAATAAAGGCCATATATGACAAACTCCCAGCAAACATCATTCTCAATGGTGAAAAACTAAAACCACTTTCTCTAGGATCAGGAACAAGACAAGGTTGCCCACTCTCACCGCTATTATTCAACATAGATGGAAGTGTTAGCCACAGCAGTCAGAGAAGAAAAAGAAATAAAAACCAAATCAGAAAAGAAGTAAAGCTGTCGTTGTTTGCAAGTGACATGATGCTATACATAGAGAATCCTAAAGATGCTACCAGAAAACTACTAGAGCTAATCGATGGATTTGGTAAAGAAGCAGGATACAAACTTAATGCACAGAATTCTCTTGCATTCCTATAAACTAATGATGAAAAATCAGAAAGAGAAGTTAAGGAAACACTCCCAATTACCATTGCCACAAAAAGAATAAAATACCTAGAATAAACCTATGTAAGGAGACAAAAGACCTGTATGCAGAAAACTGTAAGACACTGATGAAAGAAATTAAAGATGATACAAAGAGATGGAGAGATATACCATGTACTTGGATTGGAAGAATCAACATTGTAGAGATGACTGTACTACCCAAAGCAATCTACAGATTCAGTGCAATCGCTATCAAACTACCAATGGCATTTTTCACAGAATTAGAACAAAAAAATTCGCAATTTATATGGAAACACAAAAACCCTGAACAGCTAAAGCAATCTTGAGAAAGAAAAATGGAGTTGGAGGAATCAGGCTCCTGGACTTCAGACTATACTACAAAGCTACAGTAATCAAGACAGTATGGTAATGGCACAAAAATAGAAATATAGATCAGTGGAACAGGATAGAAAGCCCAGAGATGAACCCATACACATATGATCCCCTTACCTTTGATAAAGGAGGCAGGAATATACAATGGAGAAAAGACAGCCTCTTCAATAAGTGGTGCAGGGAAAACTACATGTAAAAGACAGCTACATGTAAAAGAATGAAATTAGAACACTCCCTAACACCATACTGAAAAATAAACTCAAAATGGATTAAAGACCTAAATGTAAGGCCAGACACTATCAAACACTTAGAAGAAAACATAGGCAGAACACTCTATGACATAAATCACAGCAAGATCCTTTTTGACCCACCTCCTAGAGAAATGGAAATAAAAGCAAAAATAAACAAATGGGACCTAATGAAACCTAAAAGCTTTTGCACAGTAAAGGAAACCATAAATGAGACGAAAAGACAACCTTCAGAATGGGAGAAATATTTGCCAACAAAGCAACAGACAAAGGATTAATCTCCAAAATATACAAGCAGCTCATGCAGCTCAATATCAAAAAAACAAACAACCCAATCCAAAAATGGGCATGAGATCCAAATAGACATTTCTCCAAAGAAGATATACAGATTGCCAACAAACACATGAAAGGATGCTCAACATCACTAAACATTAGAGAAATGCAGATCAAAACTACAATGAGGTATCACCTCACACCAGTCAGAATGGCCATCATCAAAACATCTACAAACAATAAATGCTGGAGAGGGTGTGGAGAAAAGGGAATCCTCTTGCAGTGTTGGTGGGAATCTAAATTGATACAGCCACTATGGAGAACAGTATGGAGGGGCCTTAAAAAACTAAAAATAGAAATACCATATGACCCAGCAATCCCACTGCTGGGCATATATCCTGAGAAAACCATAATTCAAAGAGAGTCATGTACCAAAATGTTCACTGCAGCTCTATTTACAATAGCCAGGACACGGAAGCAACCTAAGTGTCCATTGACAGATGAATGGATAAAGATGTGGCACCTATATACAATGGAGTATTACTCAGCCATAAAAAGAAATGAAATTGGGTCATTTGTAGAGATGTGGATGGACCTAGAGTCTGTCATAGTGAGTGAAGTAAGTCAGAAGACAAAATGAAGTACAATATGCTAACACATATATATGGAATCTAAAAAAAAACATGGTTCTGATGAACCTAGGGGCAGGACAGGAATAAAGACTCAGACGTAGAGTATGTAGACTTGAGGACACGGGGAGGGGAAATGGTATGCTGGGACGAAGTGAGAGAGTAGCATTGACATATATACACTATCAAATGTAAAATAGATAGCTAGTGGGAAGCAGCCACATAGCACAGGGAGGTCAGCTAGGTGCTTTGTGACCACCTAGAGAGGTGGGATATGGAGGGTGGGAGGGAGATGCAAGAGGGAGGGGATGTGGGGATATATGTATACATATAGCTTATTCACTTTGTTATGCAGCAGAAACTAACACAACATTTTAAAGCAATTATACTTCAATAAAGATGTTAAAAAAATGAAAGAAACATGGAATATTTCTAAGTATAAATTAGATAAAACATAGAAAAAGTACATGCCGGGGTATAAAATATCATTGAAGAGTTGTAAATTTTAGCATCATTTTCAAGATCATCATCATCACCATCATTTACATTAATCTCTCATATTATTCACTTCAATTGCAGGATGATAAAATTTCAAATTGTTTTCATATACTATGTGCATTTGATTCTCACAAAATCTCTGGAAGTTTTTTTTCCTGGTGTTATTACTCTTTTACTGAAAATTTATTGATGTGTACAGGAAATTAAAAAATAAATAAAATGCATAAATTTAAAAAGAATTATACAATTAATAAAAATGGAACAAAAGCATTCTCATTTTCCTTCAGTCTTGCTTAAAGGAAAAATAACCTCCCTGTTGGTTGATATATATATATGTTTTCCCTCAAAATTTATTATGTCTCAGTTAAAGAACAATTAAAACAACATATTAGCCTGACCAAAGCTTAAAAGACACTCCTAGCGTTTAGCGTATTTCTTATTCAATGCATACATGAATATCCTTTGAAAGGATTACAGAGAAACCCAGCTCTTTAAATGAGGTCTCTGCCGTAAAGAAGCGCATCCTCTAACCTCCAATACATTCTTGAAATATATTCTTTAGGTCCCTGTGCAAAGCATAAAGTTATGAAAGTCTGAATGATGATTGCAAATCACATATCCTAGTAACTTCAGTCTGATGGCACGTTTTTGCCCCTCCTTGAAATATGAAATAGGCAGCAGTTGATGAAAAATGGAAAAATGTAAGGATGTAAGTATAAATGTACTATTTGTAACAAATGTCACACATGGTTTCCAAATGGATTTTTCATAGAGCATGAAATTATATGAAAACTGCTTCCAAATTGTTTGAAATTATTATTTGGGCTCAGATGCTAGCTCATCAGATTATACTCTGAAGAAATAATTATTTGTATTTTAATTCCTTTCCTTTTTGGAACTGATAATTCTGATTCAGGATTTCAACAAATGGGGCTTTAGAAGAAAATAGAGTCTAATTTGTAAACTATAAAAGAACATCTGTAAAAAACAAATCAAACTTTTAAAGTAATTCTCCTTCTAACATACTGTTGCTTAATCTGAAAAAGCCCAAATTTCTCTGTTTATCAGTTCCCAGGTTCTGCAGTTAATCACAATGGTAATTCTTGTCATTTGCAAGAATTCAAAGTAAATAAAAATATCTGTAATGATTTTATTTATGAAATCATCAAAATGATAGTCATTTATTGATTTGAGACTCCTCTTCTTAGACCTAAAGCAAGATAGAGACAGTAGACTTCTTGAACAGTGAAAAATATAATTTCTAATGACAGCATTACGAATATTTTTGAGAGAAAGGGTTGGTAAATTATATTAGTGATAAAATTTTTTTCTTATTTTTTCCCAGTTATCTTCGTGGAAGATTGTTTACCATTATATTATCTATTCTTTTAACTGTGTGTGTGAAGGTAGGGTGAAACTAAAGGAGAGAAAGGTGGATTTAATGGCTCAGGACAACTCTTCAATCATGGCCATCTAATAGAATCTTCAAACCTTGCTGATACGTGCCTCCATTGATTTCTCTTTTGGAAGGTAGAGTAGACAGGTCAAAGGTTGAGAGATGAGCAGCAAGTCACAAATTTGGCCTTTTCAATTCAAAATTAAGGTCACTTGTAAAGGAAGTTTGTGTGCCTATTCAAAGGAAATGTGTATCCAGAGGGAGAGTTACTCTTGTAGGATTGTGGTTTTTTCTGTTTTGCTTTTAAATTTAATATTCAAAATAACATTTCAACCAATATCACAAATGGGGCATACAATATATGTTTACCAGAAATCTCTATAAGTATATTAACTTACTATTTTATGGATGAATGGTGGTTTTTAGGTTTCAGAATGCATTAAAGTCACTTAGAAGAGGATTTCATTTTCTTTTTCTTTATGTTTTCTTTTTCTGTTTTCTGCCTGCAGTTTACCTGTTATCCTCTTCCTAACCTCCATTCCAATCTATAGCTTATTCTTATGTATATTCTTGCTTAAGCACTCTACCCAAAGAACATTCTAGAAGAAAAGTAATATAAGCATTTTAAACAAATTTCTAGTCTTGCCCTGTGTAGAACAGTTGGGGAGGAAGGATAGGCTAATGAAGGGAGTCTGTTAGGAGGTGGGTCACTTGCATTTAAATGTCTTTCTTTCATTTGTATAGCATTTATACAAATACAGTGTTATTACTTTTACTTAGGAATTCATGGTTTTTGTTTTCAAAATGGCATTAAATTTTAAGCACCACTACATAACATTTTAATCTTTGGTTAGCATTTCAAGAAAGCTGAGAAAGCATTATTTGTGCTTGACCATCTCTAACTCACCGAGTTAAGAACTGCACCATCAGAAAGAAAAGGGAAAATGTTAAAATGACCTTTCCTCCTCTGTTCTTCCAGAGATCCAAGGCTTGAAGCATTTTAAACAACACAAATACCATGCACTAGACAGTCTCAGGGTCTGTCTCCTGTTCATCAGGGATCAGGTTCAATAGCCTACATACTAAACAGTATGACAACAGCTCACAGAATCCTTTCCTGAGTCTCCATAATGGGTGATGAGAGTTGTGATGAGAGGTGCAGGACTTGGGGAACTAGGAAGATAGTCTGGATTCCTCTGATGCTCTTTTCATTCTGGTTTCATAATTTTCTCAAGTTACCAAGAGAGAAGGGATACTATTTGGAATTAGAGTTAAGGAAATGAAGAAAGCTCACAGAGTTCCCTGGTAAACTTCCCTTCTCACCAAGGTGGATTTGACCAGGTCTCAAAGCACTATGACATTTGACTGATTTCATATTGCTGATCAAAAAAAAATTTTAATTTTGTTTGATAAATGAAAGCTCTACCTTGGGCCAGTACAAATGTAGCAATTAAAATAGACTCCGCTTAAATAAACAATTTTTTTTTAAATGGCCTGCTTGTATCTAGGATCCTCTGGGGATCTTACTTTAGTCTTTGGTTGACAGTAAGATCAGCTGTACTGATGAGCTCAGCCTTATCTTTTTCTTTCATGTATTCTCCATAAAAATATTTTCCAAGTGAATTGATTGCTTTATGATGCCTTTATTAGCAGGTTATCTTAAAATACATTTAATTTGCATTATAGATGCTACTTTTTGTATGCCTTTATTAATACTGATTCACCATCACATTGACATGATTTTGAATTATTTTTCCAATAATGGAAGCTGACCCATCCACACATTTTTGCCAGTATTTGATGAATCCGCCTATTTTCTGGAATGGTGAGGTCTACATAGTGTGATTTTAAAAGAAATTCTACAGGGCTAAATGCCCCAAATAATTTTCTCCAACTTGGTGCTAGCAGTTCCACCAGCAGAGAAACATTCTTTTGGTTCTTAGGAGTTTTAAAAATTCTTATTTAAAATAATGTATCTCTGGGTGGCATAACATCTTAAGTTACCATAAATAATATTTTAAAAAAGGGATTGGATGATAGTCTTCTATGGAAAGGTCCTTGTAGTCCCTAAAAGGTAGACCCCAAGGGAGAAATCAGCTGTCTGTTATAGGAGAAAGGATTGAAGAGAAGAAATATGAAACCACCAAAGGCATATTGCCTATGAATAATTCTACCCTGCACATGTTCTCTCATGGTCCTGTTGCAGTAAAATGAAAATATTCATTTGAGAATGCTCTGAGTGAATCAGAATCTATGTGTGTGTGAGTGTACGTGTGAGTGTGAGTGTGTGTGTGTGTGTGTGTGTGTGTGTGTGTGTGTATGTAGTGAATCTGTTTATATACATGCCCCTACATCCTCCTTAGCCCCTGGCAACTGCTAACCTGTTCTTTTCTATGACTTGTCATTTTGAGAATATTATAGAAATAGAATCCTACAGTATGCAAACTTTGGGAGATTAGCTTTTTTTACTAAAGCATAATTCCCTGGAGATGCATCCAAGTTGTTTTGTGTATCTATAGTTTGTTTTTACTGCTATTCCATGATATGGATTTACCATGGTTTGTTTAACCACTCACCTGTTGAAGGTCTTCTGAGTTATTTCCAGGTTTTGGCTAATATCAATAAAACTGCTGTAAACATTCATTTACAGGTTTGTGTGTGAAAGTAAGTCTTCATTTCACTGAGATATGTGACAGAGGGCAATTACTGGTTATATGGTAATTGCATGTTCAGTGTTTAAGAAGCTAGAAAGCTGTTTCCTAGAGTGGCTATTTGTATTGCCTCAAGCAACATATGAGGGATTCAATTTCTCCACATTTTTGCCAGTATTTGATGTTGCCACAGTATTTCATTTTAGCCATTCAGATAGGTGTGTACTGATAGCTCATTGTAGTTTTAATCACATTTTCCTAATCTCTAAATTGTTTGACATTTTTTCATGTGCTTATTTTCCATCTAATATCAGCCTTGGTGAAATTTTTTGTGTGTCTTTAGCCCATTTTCTACCTATATTGTTTATGTTTTTACTTGGTATTGATGTATAATTCTTTATATATTGCTAAATTCTAGTTGCTAATATTGTATTTTGTTAAGATATTTACATTTATATTCATGAGGGATATTGGTCTCTAATTTTCTTTGGTTGTATTGTCTTTATCTGCTTTTGGTATGACAGTAATACCAGCTTCATAAAATCAATTGAGAAAGTCTTCCTTCTATTTTCTGGAAGCGAGGACTCTTCTAGTCCTTTTGCAATAAATCAAAACATTCATGTGTGAATTTCTGAATGTTCATCCCTGAGTGAATCGGGGTGTGTGTGTGTGTGTATGTGTTTGTGTGTGTGTATATATAGTGAGCCTATTTCTGAACATGACCTTATAGGGTTATACAATAAGCTGCTAGTAGCTTGAGCTACTCTAAAAGTATCTGTTAAGAACAGGGAAATTATCATATGTGAATTCCTACTACAGGACTAAGAAAGGAAGGTAAAATTTTTATTACTAATTTTCAGTAATAGAGAACTATTCCACAACAAGTTCTATAATATACCTCTTGTTAATCAGGACACTTCACAGAAATATCCAGATTCTTTGAAATTGTCTCCCCAGACAGGTATAGGCCAGGATAAGGCAGTATTCCATAGGGATGATGTTGCCTGATTTTGCATACAATTGGTGCTGGGATTTTGACTGCAATAGTCTAGTAGGGTCCACTTAAGCCAGATGATCTTATGTAACATCTGGATGGGTTTTTATAGTTTAGAACTTCATGAAGAAGACAATGAAATGATTAGTTGATAGAAAGTGAAGCAACACTCTGAAATGTGAACAATGAACACTGTGATTCTCAATATAGTCCCTTAAAAGTTATCACAAGAAAAAGTTAATACAAATATACCTATGGTCCTTATACTAATGTCCATTTTTTTTCCTAGCTAAGAAATTGAGGAAAACCTTGAGACTGCTGTGGACCTGTGTTCTAGGCTGCATTTATCATCCTTGCATTATTCAGATTCTGCTCATACTTTTATAATATCCCATATTAATGTTCCTTCTTGTTATTCTGATTTCTTTTTGTTTGGTTGTATTAGAACTTTTTGTTATTTTTCATGCACTGATTCATATATTCAGAGATGCTTGTTAATATGATTTGATATGTACTAAATCTTTATCCCATATTATATTCTAAAGATGTTTTGTATTCTTCTAACATATTCTGAACAAACTTTCCTAGACATTATTCCATGGAACACTATTCTTATAAAATATTCCACATCCATTACAAGAAAAAATATTTTTAAAAATTAAATAATAAACTTAGCACTGAGCTGGGCATTGTGGATACAAGGGGAAAAGGTGGCTTTCTTGTCTGGATAAAATTAAAATTCCTAAGGTTATTCCTAGGTTATAATTCCCAGACATTTTTTTTTCTGGTGATAAGACTCAAAGGTTTTATTTTTAAAACGTATTTTTTTCCTCAAATCCATATGGAATCTTGGGAACCTAATGTGAGATTGTGAGATTAAAATTTATAATACATAATTAAGATAAAAATGAGAAAAACCATTGAAGATATATTCTTGCTGCGCTTGGTCAATTACCAAGGGTTCTACCTCAGTGGGCTTAAAAAAATAAGAGGAGGAAGGTTAAAGTACTCAAAAAAGTGCTGGTTGGCAAGCAGACAAATACTACTTGTATACAAATGGTTACTATGAAAATTTTCTTCTAAATTCATTGTTTGACACAAGATAGGTGTCTTTTCAACATAATCTATTACAAATCAAGTTGAGGAGATTACTAAATTGATTCTTCAAGAAATTGAGTCTCCAAGCCTAGCAATTGCAAGTTGCTAAATACTTTAAAAAAAAAAAAAAAATCATGATCGAGGGGGTGGAAAAAAGCAGATTTGGTAAATTGACATACTCATTTATTTTCAATCACTTTCACTTCCTAAAATTCCTTTGAGTAAGTTTGCAACTTTCCACAAAGACAAACATATAGGGGTATCTGAAGAGTAATGGTAGGAGTTTCCTACTAAGTGACTGGTGAAACGAGATCTAAAGGATGAGGAGGAGTTTACTGGGCTAAAGAGTGGTGGATGGGGAGGAAGCCCTGCAAAGACCTTGTGGGAGTTGGAGCATAGAGTCCAAGGACCTGAAATTAAGCAGTGTGACTGACGCAGAGACTTGAGGTGGGGTCCTGGTGTGGGAAGAGACTAGAGAGGTGAGTAAGACCAAGACCATACAAACTTGAAGGCAAGTTGAAATTTTATTCTAATCCTAAGAACAATGGGAAGGCTTTTCTAACGTTTAAAAGATGGTGGGGCTGGTATTCATTCACATTTTGAAAAGATAACTGTAGCATCAGCAGGGAGAGCTCCTCGGGGAAAACAAGAAGGCAGGGAGGGCAGTTAGGATGTGAATTGCTTTAGTAAGGGTAAGATATTTAGTGGCTTGTACTTTGGTGATGATAGTTTGAAATGGAGAGGAATGGGTAGCTCTTAGGGCTACTGAGTAGAACTGACAGGAGACTAGTGGTGCTATTCATAAAATAGAGACACCAGAAGAGGATCAGCTGTTAACAGAGCTGTAATCATAGTTGGGATCGTTTAGGAAGAGCAGAGAGAAGAGAAAGCATGCTATGAACAAGTTTTAAGAAATTCTAACATGTAGTCTGTAGGCAGTGGAGGATAAGCCTGCAGAAGAGACTCCAAAGTAGTAGCCAAAGTTGGAGGCGGCAACTTGGGGAATGAAGCATCTCAGAAGCTCAGGAGAGAAGTGTGCTCAACCTTGTGCTGCTGGAAGGTTCTTTGGTGTCATAACATGAGACCACCTATGGATTTAGCAAGAGGCCTTTCATTAGAGAAGAGAAAATCCAGACTAAAGTGGAATGAGGAGTGAATGCTAAGTGAAAAATCTGGGAACTGAAACAGAAATTTAGAGAACTCCTTTGAGATGCTGAGCATTGAAAAGAAGGCAAAAACTAGGATGGTATTTAGGGACTGGGATTCAGACTTGCCCTTTATCATGAACCTCTTCCTAGTTATCTGATGTAGTAAGTTTTGGAAACTATTAAGGTACTTATCTTGTAGATTATTTTTCTTTCGAATACTATGACTTTTTTTAACCTCTTTATTAGAGTACAGTTGCTTTAAAATGGTGTGTTAGCTTCTGGTTTATAACAAAGTGAATCAGTTATACATATACATATGTCCCCATATCTCTTCTCTCTTACATCTCCCTCCCTCCTACCCTCCCTATCCCACCCCGCTAGGTGGTCACAAAGCACCGAGCTGATCTTCCTGTGCTATGTGGCTGCTTCCCACTGGCTATCAACTTTACGTTTGGTAGTGTATATATGTCCATGCCACTCTCTCACTTTGTCCCAGCTAACCCTTCCCCCTCACCGTATCCTCAAGTCCATTCTCTAGTAGGTCTGCATCTTTATTCCCATCTTGCTCCTAGGTTCTTCTGACCATTTTTTTCTTCTTTTTTTAGATTCCATATATATGTGTTAGCATATGGTATTTGTTTTCCTCTTTCAGACTTCATGCTGTACAACAGTCTCTAGGTCCATCCACCTCACTACAAATAACTCAGTTTCGTTCCTTCTTATGGCTGAGTAATATTCCATTGTATATATGTGCCACATCCTCTTTATCCATTTATCTGTTGATGGACACTTAGGTTGCTTCCATGTCCTGGCCATTGTAAGTAGTGCAGCAATGAACATTGTGGTACATGACTCTTTTTGAATTGTGGTTTTCTCAGGGCATATGCCCAGTAGTGGGATTGCTGGGTCGTATGGTAGTTCTATTTGTAGTTTTTTAAGGAACCTCCATACTGTTCTCCATAGTGGCTGTATCAATTTACATTCCCACCAGCAGTGCAAGAGGGTTCCCTTTTCTCCACACCTTCTCCAGCATTTATTGTTTGTAGATGTTTTCATGATAGCCATTCTGACCGGTGTAAGGTGATATGTCACTGTAGTTTTGATTTGCATTTCTCTAGTGATTAATGATATTGAGCATCCTTTCATGTGTTTGTTGGCAATCTGTGTATCTTCTTTGAAGAAATGTCTGTTTAGGTCTTCTGCCCATTTTTGGATTGGGTTGTTTGTTTTTTTGATATTGAGCTGCATGAGCTGCTTGTAAATTTTGGAGATTAATCCTTTGTCAGTTGCTTCATTTGCAAATATTATCTCCCATTCTGAGGGTTGTCTTTTCGTCTTGTTTATGGTTTCCTTTACTGTGCAAAAGCCTTTAAGTTTCATTAGGTCCCATTTGTTTATTTTTGTTTTAATTCCATTTCTCTAGGAGTTGGGTCAAAAAGGATCTTGTGATTTATGTCGTAGAGTGTTCTGCCTATGTTTTCTTCTAAGAGTGTGATAGTGTCTGGCCTTACATTTAGGTCTTTAATGCATTTTCAGTTTATTTTTGTGTATGGTGTTAGGGAGTGTTCTAATTTCATTCTTTTACATGTAGCTGTCCAGTTTTCCCGGCATCACTTACTGCAGAGGCTGTCTTTTCTCCATTGTATACTCTTGCCTCTTTTATCAAAGATAAGGTGACCATAGGTGCGTGGGTTTATCTCTGGGCTTTCTATCCTGTTCCATTGGTCTATATTTCTGTTTTTGTGCCACTACCATACTGTCTATATTACTGTAGCTTTGTGGTATAGTCGGAATTCTGGTAGCCTGATTTCTCTAGCTCCGTATTTCTTTCTCAAGATTGCTTTGGCTATTTGGGGTCTTTTGTGTTCCTATACAAATTGTGAAAATTTTTGTTCTAATTCTGTGCAAAATGCCATTAGTTGTTTGATAGGGATTGCATTGAATCTGTAGATTTCTTTGGGTAGTATAGTCATTTTCACAATGTTGATTATTCCAATCCAAGAACATGGTATATCTCTCCATCTATTTGTATCATCTTTAATTTCTTTCATCAGTATTTTATAGTTTTCTGCATACAGATCTTTTGTCTCCTTAGGTAGGTTTATTCTAGGTATTTTATTATTTTTGTTGCAATGGTAATGGGAGTGTTTCCTTAATTTCTCTCTCAGTTTTCTTCATCATTAGTGTATAGGAATGCAGGAGATTTTGTGCATTAATTTTGTATCCTGCTTCTTTATCAAATCCATTGATTAGCTCTAGTAGTTTTCTGGTAGCATCTTTAGGATTCTCTATGTATAGCATCATGTCATTTGCAAATAGTGACAGCTTTACTTCTTCTTTTCTGATTTGGATTCTTTTCATTTCTTTTTCTTTTCTGATTGCTGTGGCTAACACTTCCAAAATTATTTTGAATAATAGCGGTGAGAGCGGGCAACCGTGTCTTGTTCCTGATCTTAGTGGAAATGTTTTCAGATTTTTACCATTGAGGATGAAGTTGGCTGTGGGTTTGTCATATATGGCCTTTATTATGTTGAGGTAAGTTCCCTCTATGCCTACTTTCTGGAGGGTGTTTATCATAAATGGGTGTTGAATTTTGTCGAAAGCTTTCTCTGCATCTATTGAGGTGATCATGTGGTTTTTCTCCTTCAATTTGTTAATATGGTGTATCATGTTGATTGATTTGCGTATATTGAAAAATCCTTGCATTCTTGGGATAAACACCACTTGATCATAATGTATGATCCTTTTAATGTGCTGTTGGATTCTGTTTGCTAATTTTTTGTTGAGGATTTTTCCATCTATGTTCATCAGTGATATTGGCCTGTAGTTTTCTTTCTTTGTGACATCTTTGTCTGGTTTTGGTATCAGGGTGATGGTGGCCTCGTAGCATGAGTTTGGGAGTGTTCCTCCCTCTGCTATATTTTGGAAGAGTTTGAGAAGGATAGGTGTTAACTCTTCTCTAAATGTTTGATAGAATTCACCCGTGAAGCCATCTGGTCCTGGGCTTTTGTTTGTTGGAAGATTTTTAATCACAGTTTCAATTTCAGTGCTTGTGATTGGTCTGTTCATATTTTCTATTTCTGCCTGGTTCAGTCTCGGAAGGTTGTGCATTTCTAAGAATTTGTCCATGTCTTCCAGGTTGTCCATTTTATTGGCATATAGTTGCTTGTAGTAACCTCTCATGATCCTTTGTATTTCTGCAGTGTCAGTTGTTACTTCTCCTTTTTCATTTCTAATTCTATTGATTTGAGTCTCTCCATTTTTTTCTTGATGAGTCTGGCTAATGGTTTATCAATTTTGTTTATCTTCTCAAAGAACCAGCTTTTAGTTTTATTGATCTTTGCTATCATTTCCTTAATTTCTTTTTCATTTATTTCTGATCTGATCTGTATGATTTCTTTCCTTCTGCTAACTTTGGGGTTTTTTTGTTCTTCTTTCCCTCATAGCTTTAGTTGCAAGGTTAGGTTTTTTATTTGAGTTGTTTCTAGTTTCTTAAGTTAGGCTTGTATAGCTAATAACTTCCCTCTTAGAACTGCTTTTGCT
Source organism: Lipotes vexillifer (assembly GCF_000442215.2). NCBI lineage: Eukaryota > Metazoa > Chordata > Mammalia > Artiodactyla > Lipotidae > Lipotes > Lipotes vexillifer. The sequence goes on from NW_006776646.1 coordinate 2,616,914, forward strand.
GCATCCCATAGGTTTTGGGTCATCAGGTTTTCATTGTCATTTTTTTCTAGGTATTTTTTGATTTCCTCTTTGATTTCTTCAGTGATCTCTCGGTTATTAAGTAGTGTGTTGTTTAGTCTCCATATGTTTGTATTTCTTACAGATTTTTTCCAATAATTGATATCTAGTCTCATAGTGCTGTGGTTGGAAAAGATACTTGATATGATTTCAATTTTCTTAAATTTAGCAAGGCTTGATTGTGACCCAAGATATGATCTATCCTGGAGAATGTTCCATGAGCACTTGAGAAGAATGTGTATTCTGTTCTTTTTGGATGGACTGTCCTATAAGTATCAATTAAGTCCATCTTGTTTAATGTGTTATTTAAAGCTTGTGTTTCCTTATTTATTTTCATTTTGGATGATCTGTCCATTGGTGAAAGTGGGGTGTTAAAGTCCTCTACTATGATTGTGTTACTGTTGCTTTCCCCTTTTATGGCTGTTAGCATTTGCCTTATGTATTGAGGTGCTCCTATGTTGGGTGCATAAATATTTACAATTGTTATATCTTCTTCTTGCATTGATCTGTTGATCATTATGTAGTGTCCTTTTTTGTCTCTTGTAATAGTCTTTGTTTTAAAGTCTATTTTGTCTGATATGAGAATTGCTACTCCAGCTTTCTTTTGATTCCCATTTGCATGGAATATCTTTTTCCATCCCCTCACTTTCAGTCTGTATGTGTCCCTAGGTCTGAAGTGGGTCTCTTGTAGACAGCATATATATGGGTCTTGTTTTTGTATCTATTCAGCCAGTCTATGTCTTTTGGTTGGAGCATTTAACCCATTTTCATTTAAGGTAATTATCAATATATATGTTCCTATTACCATTTTCTTAATTGTTTTGGGTTTATTATTGTAGGTCTTTTCCTTCTCTTGTGTTTCCCGCCTAGAGAAGTTCCTTTAGCATTTGTTGTAAAGCTGGTTTGGTGGTGCTGAATTCTCTTAGCTTTTGCTTGTCTGTAAGGCTTTTAATTTCTCCATCATATCTAAATGAGATCCTTGCTGGGTAGAGTAATCTTGGTTGTAGGTTTTTCTCCTTCATCACTTTAAATACGTCCTGCCACTCCCTTCTGGCTTGCAGAGTTTCTGCTGGAAGAACAGCTGTTAACCTTATGGGGATTCCCTTATCTGTTATTTGTTGTTTTTCCCTTGCTACTTTTAAAATTTGTTCTTTGTATTTAGTTTTTGATAGTTTGATTAATATGTATCTTGGTGTGTTTCTCCTTGGATTTGTCCTGTACGGGACTCTCTGTGCTTCCTGGACTTGATTAACTATTTCCTTTCCCATATTAGGGAAGTTTTCAACTATAATCTCTTCAAATATTTTCTCAGTCCCTTTCTTTTTCCTCTTCTTCTTCTGGGACTCCTATGATTTGAATGTTGGTGCATTTAATGTTGTCCCAGAGGTCTCTGAGACTGTTCTCAGTTCTGTTCATTCTTTTTTCTTTATTCTGCTCTGCAGTAGTTATTTCCACTATTTTATCTTCCAGGTCACTTATCCGTTCTTCTGACTCTGTTAGTCTGCTATTGATCCCTTCTATAGAATTTTTAATTGCATTTATTGTGTTGTTCATTACTGTTTGTTTGCTCTTTAGTTCTTCTATGTCCTTGTTAAACGTTTCTTGTATTTTCTCCATTCTATTTCCAAGATTTTGGATCATCTTTACTATCATTATTCTGAACTCTTTTTCAGGTAGACTGCCTATTTCCTCTTCATTTGTTAGGTCTGGTGGGTTTTTATCTTGCTCCTTCATCTGCTGTGTGTTTTTCTGTCTTCTCATTTTGCTTATCTTACTGTGATTGGGTTCACCTTTTTGCAGGCTGCAAGTTCGTAGCTCCCGTTGTTTTTGATGTCTGTCTCCAGTGGCTAAGGTTGGTTCAGTGGGTTGTGTAGGCTTCCTGGTGGAGGGGACTAGTGGCTGTGTTGTGGTGTATGAGGCTAGATCTTGTCTCTCTAGTGGGCAGGTCCACGTCTGGTGGTGTGTTTTGGGGTGTCTGTGGACTTATTATGATTTTAGGCAGCCTCTCTGCTAGTGGGTGGGGTTGTGTTCCTGTTTTGCTATATGGTTGGCATAGGTTGTCCAGCACTGTAGCTTGCTGGTCGTTGAGTGAAGCTGGGTGCTGGTGTTGAGATGGAGATCTCTGGGAGATTTTCGCCGTTTGATATTATGTGGGGCTGGGAGGTCTCTTCTTGACGAGTGTTCTGAAGTTGGCTCTCCCACCTCAGAGGCAGAGTCCTGACTCCTGGCTGGAGCAGCAAGAGCCTTTCATCCACTCGGCTCAGAATAAAAGGGAGAGAAAGTAGAGAGAATTAGTAGAAGTAGGAGGAAATAGGAAAGAAAGAAAGAAAGAAAGAAAGAAAGGAGGGAAGGAAGGAAGGAGGGAAGGAAGAAAGAAAGAAAGAAGAAAAGAAAGGAAGAAGGCAAGAAGGAAAGAAAGGAGGGAGGGAGGGAGGAGGGAAGGAAGGAAGGAATGAGGGAAGGAAGGAAAAAATACAGAAAGAAAGAAGATACAGTAAAATAAAATAAAGTATAATAAAGTTATTGAATTAAAAAAATAATTATTTAGAGAAAAAAAAAAAGGGAAGGATAGAACCTTAGGACAAATGGTGGAAGCAAAGTTATAGAGACAAAATCTTACATAGAAGCATACACATATACCCTCACAAAAAGAGGTAAAGTGGAAAAAATCATAAAACTTGCTCTCCAAGTCCACCTCCTCAATTTGGGACGATTCGTTGTCTCAAAAAGGGAAGGAAGGAAGGAAAGATAGAAAGAAGGTAAAGTATAATAGAGTTCTTTAAATTAAAATTAATTATTAAGAAAAAAATTTAAAAAAAAAAAAGATCGGATAGAACGCTGGGACAAATGGTGGAAGCAAACCTATACAGACAAGATCTCACACAGAAGCATACACATACACATTCACAAAAAGAGGAAAAGGGGAAAAAATCATAGATCTTGCTCTAGAAGTCCGCCTCCTCAATTTGGGATGATTCGCTGTCTATTCATGTATTCCACAGAGGCAGGGTACATCAAATTGATTGTGTAGCTTTAATCCGCTGTTTCTGAGGCTGCTGGGAGAGATTTCCCTTTTTCTTCTTTGTTCTCACAGCTCACAGGGGCTCAGCTTTCGATTTGGCCCTGCCTCTGCGTGTAGGTCGCTGGAGGGCGTCTGTTTTTTGCTCAGACAGGACGGGGTTAAAGGAGCCGCTGACTCGGGGGCTCTGGCGCACTCAGGCCGGGGGCAGGGAGGGGCACGGAGTGCGGGGCGGGCCTGCGGCGGCAGAGGCCGGCTTGACATTGCACCAGCCTGAGGCGCACCGTGCGTTCTCCCGGGGAAGTTATCCCTGGATCACAGGACCCTGGCAGTGGCGGGCTGCACAGGCTTCCGGGAGGGGAGGTGTGGATAGTGACCTGTGCTCGCACACAGCCTTCTTGGTGGCGGCAGCAGCAGCCTTAGCATCTCATGCCCGTCTCTGGGGTCCGCGCTGATAGTTGCGGCTTGCGCCCGTCTCTGGAGCTCCTTTCAGCGGTGCTGTTAATTCCCTCTCCTCGCGCACCAGGTAACAAAGAGGTAAGAAAATGTCTCTTGCCTCTTCGGCAGCTCCAGACCTTTTCCCGCACTCCCTCCCAGCTAGCTGTGGTGCACTAGCCCCCTTCAGGCTGTGTTCACGCCGCCAACCCCAGTCCTCTCCCTGGGTTCCAACTGAAGCCGGAGCCTCGACTCCCAGCCCCTGCCCGCCCTGGCCGGTGAGCAGACAAGCCTCTCGGGCCGGTGAGTGCCGGTTGGCACCGATCCTCTGTGCGGGAATCTCTCCGCTTTGCCCTCCGCGCCCCTGCTGCTGTGCTGTCCTCCGCGGCTCCGAAGCTCCCCGCTCCGCCTCCCGCAGTCTCCGCCCACGAAGGGGCTTCCTAGTGTGTGGAGACCTTTCCTCCTTCACAGCTCCCTCCCACTGGTGCAGGTCCCGTCCCTATTCTTTTGTCTCTGTTTTTTCTTTTTTCTTTTGCCCTACCCAGGTACGTGGGGAGTTTCTTTCCTTTGGGAGGTCTGAGGTCTTCTGCCAGCGTTCAGTAGTTGTTCTATAGGAGTTGTTCCACATGTAGATGTATTTCTGATGTATTTGTGCGGAGGAAGGTGATTTCCGCGTCTTACTCTTCTGCCATCTTGAAGCCCCTAACTTCTAATCTAATTTCTAAAGAGGAAAAAATTATCTTCTAAGTTTTCTATGTCACTCTGGGCATTTGCTGATGAACCCAGTAGTGCATAACTTTAATTAACATTATCATTTTTCTTAAGTGATTCAATTACAGAGTGTATTAATGCCATTTATATGATGTATTTTAATTTAATTCTATGTCATTAACTGGGAACTGTACCAATTTGCCAGTAACTTATTTGCCCTGTAAGAGGACCAAGATACTGATTGTGTTTATCTACAAAATAACTTGGTTCATTATGACTCAAGAGTCACAGAGTAATTGAGAATCTACATTAGAAAGGTTTAAATGGTTCTGAAAGAGTCTTTTCTATATTATTGACCTGAGAGTTAGTGAATAATCTTTAGTAGAATTATTTGTATTGTTACATCAATTCTGTGTTGTAGTACTATAATAATTCTTATCTTTTTCTCTATTTTCAGAGAAAGTACATTTATATTTTCTCTGATTAAAATATTATTTCACTTGGAATATAAATAAATATCTTAAAATTAAAGGAAGGGGAACATGAAATGTTTTGGCTGGAAATTTATAACAATTAGAGATAGTACTTCAATAATTAATATGTTTTGAAATAAGATCACAAAGTTCATTACAATTGTTATTTGATTTCTCAAGGATTATAAAAAGAGACACATAATTAAGAGGGGAAAAGTTAATTGCTAAATTTTTCCCACTATGAAAATTTACCTAAAAGCAAGTTACAAGATGTTTTAATCAGGCTGAATTTATTAGTAGAAATTTAAGTTTAGGAGAAACATAAGAGGATGTAAAACTCTATTGATGACATTTTACTTTGGGAAGAAGTGATCAAAATGTGAAGGAATAATTAATCCAAAGACATTTCGTGTACATTTATGCCAGCCACTAAACAAATTAGTTTGAACTTAAAACTTAATCCACTTTTTGTTTCTTTATAAAAATGTCTTTCTCTCTAGCACTGTACTTTATAACTTTTACCTTAGGAATCTGTTAAGTGACTAGAAATCCTAACCCATTCCCAGTACTTTTTCTAGTCTGATTAATTGTCTTTTATGAAAACTATGGCTGTCACCTTTACTGTTATAAAGTCCTCTTATGTGTCAAACATTTATTCAGTATGTATTGCATATTCCATGTGCCAGGCAGTGTTACAAAGTCACATAAGTGTATTTGAAAAGTTTAGTTTCTAATGAAGTAAAATAGACATTGGAGTACCTTGATTCAATTAAGGTTACATGGGCTCTGATAGGCAAATTTTCAGGTTATAAGGTGGGGGGGCGGTCAGAGAAGACAGATCATAGAAAGTGCTAGACAGATGATAGGAAAAGTAATCCACAAGCCTTCAGAGAAAAGATGACCCTTGAGGTGAGTTTTGACAGATGACCATGAGTTCCATAAAACTAAGACTAAGGAGAAGAGGGAATGGGCATTACCAACAACAAGAACTGTGTAAATGAAGATGGGAGGCTGGCAACATCTTGTTTCAGTCTAACAATTGTCTGTTGTGTGATGTAGCTGGAGATTGTGATTGGAGTACAAGTGTCACAGTACACAGGGGTCCAAGCATGCAGAGCAGGTGGAAGATCTTTCTTGGATGAGTTTATTCTGTATCCTATGGAATGGCATGCTTATGAGGCGTTTCAATCTGTGAAATATCATGATAAGATTTGGATTTTAGAGATACTGTCTGGGCACATATGTAGTGGAAGATGTGACAGCCAGAAACCAATTAGGATTCTACTATAGTACCTCATAGGGGAGTTAATGTAGTTTGAACAAAAAAGTGGCCCTGAGTAAGCACAGATAGGACAGGTCAGAGATCGATAAGGAAATAAGTCTTCAGGATTAGCTAATTGATTAGATATATTGGGAGAAAGAGACTTTCAGGTTTCCGAAAGTTCACCTTTCTCCAAAGGGAATACAGGGGAAGAAGCAAGTTCATTTTAAGAAGATAGAGAGGGCTTGTACCTAATGCATTCACTTTTTTGTGTCATCGAGTTTAAGCTAGGTGTCAAGTAGTCAGCTGCATATTTAAGTCTGGCATTCAGTGGTCTACTCCAGATGGAGATAAAGTTTAACGAGTGGATGTATTAATGCTTATGATGTGCCAAGCATTGTTTAAAGTGTATTAATCCATTTATTCCTTGTGTGAATCATATAATGTAGACAGTATTATTATTATCTTCATTTTACAAGTGAGGGAACAGAGGTACATACTGTTAAGCAACTAGCTTGGCACCCAGCTAGTAAGGGGCGGTAACAGGATTCAAATCCAGGTAGCCTGATTCCAGAGCCCAGACCCTTAACCACCATGCTGCATTGCTTCTCTGATGTCTGAATCCCTGTTACATGGAAGGAAGCATCCTGGGAATTAAAATTTTAGTGGCAACATACAATATTCTATCATTTCAATCCAGGTACTTCAAAATGATTATCTTTTTTCATGATAATCATTTATCATAAAGAGATATTTAACCTTAAATTTATATTTTTTAAATACTGTATTTCTATTAAAAGAATCAGTCTCAGAGACACACTGATTAACTTGGGGCATATTTGATTTATTCCATTTTCTGCTCACCCGATCTCAATAAATACTTAGCCCAATCAATCCTCTCACATCTGGCTTCTAACTATGCATTCTGTGACAGTTACCTAAATTCATAAGCTCATTATTTCTTGCCTGGACTATTCTGATAGCCTCTAAACTGTCTTTTTACCTTCAGTATTTCCTTGCTACAAATTTATCACACATACTGTTACCTATAGTACAACTCAAAAGCCACCAGTTCCAAAAAATTATTTATAATGTTATGCATAGATTGTAAAGGCCTTAAAGACAAGGACTATTTTTTATCTTTTTTTTTTTTTTTTTTTTTTTTGCGGTACTCAGGCCTCTCCCTGTTGTGGCCTCTCCCGTTGCAGAGCACAGGCTCCGGACGCGCAGGCTCAGTGGCCATGGCTCACGGGCCCAGCCGCTCCGCGGCATGTGGGATCTTCCCGGACCAGGGCATGAACCCATGTCCCCTGCATTGGCAGGCGGACTCTCAACCACTGCGCCACCAGGGAAGCCCTATTTTTTATCTCTTTATCTCCAATGCCTATCACAATTATTCACACATAGTAAATTCTTGATAATATGCTATTGAATATGTAGGTGATCTCTCTCTGTCCTCCACACTGGTGATGTTTTCTAGTGTTACATATCACATTTTTAAGTTCTGTGAGGAAAGATTATGTTACTTACCTTTAAATTAACTAAAAATTACCTAGCATGATGTGTTTCCTATACCAGGGTTCAATACATAATTGATGAATGGATGGATTATTAAGTCAATCAGTCAATTAAACAACTATGGATAATAATAGAATGCTAGTAAGAAGAAACTGTAAATTCACATCAACTAGTAAATAATGGGGACTAAAATTTAATAAAAATTATATATGGGTACTTTAAAAAAAAGATTTATAAAATATATTTGTCTACATTTATTATGCAACAGTTCGGAAGCAGTTGAGTTACTATTTCTTTCCCATTTTATGGTCAAATTCACGTTTCTAAATTAATTATACCTCAGAACATACCTTCTGCAGGCAGACCATATTTGTTTGACTTTAGAAGTGGAAAAACAAAGGCATAATAGCATTCTAATTTTTGTGTGCTTCTAATTCAATGTTCAGGTCAGAACCGATGTTCAATAAATGTTTCCTTAATGTTTAATAGTAATCTTTTTTTGACAAGGTGTGTTGAGATGACTCCTTTGTTTGGTTGGAAAAGTGTTATAGAAATAATTTATCTGAATTGTATGAGTATTCAAAAGTTATTGTAGCTAAAATATGGAAATGTCTGTTGGGAAATAATACAATCAAGTATATTGGTAACTGGCTGAGTGCTATTTCTTGAATTAATGTCAGCATAGAGGCCAGAGTGCTGTTCTCCATGGTATTATTTGAGTTCACATTTTAGTTAATGGCATATGTGAGTAAGTGGGAGATGTAAATTGAATATGACATGCAGACAATGGGCTATGAGGATGTAGGGGAAGAAAAATCCTCCTCTACTCTCTTAGGGTCTCTGGCTGAGCCTAAGAATTAAACTGACATAAAACAGATTAATAGGAGAAAAGCATACAAGATTTATTAAAATTTTACATGTACATGGGGGGCTTCATGGGAGATTGGAGACCCAAAACAGTGGCCAGGGCAAAAAGCATTATGCCTTTCAGACAAAGAAACAATAAGTTTGTGCAGGATTGATAAGTCAAATGGTTTGGGCTAGGGGTAGTAAATTGTGGAGAAGTGGCTAGAAAGATGGAGTTAGTTTAACAGGGTTGGTTTGTACAGATTTCTTGGCCTGAATTCTCTGTCTCTGTGATAGGAATGTCTTCCTTCCTCCAGGTACAGGAAAGGCACCTTTCACCTGGGAGTTTTATCTCTTGCTTTTAGGAAGAAAAAGAGGGTCAGAGTGCTCTTCTTGCACCTAATGTTTCTGAAGTCTTTCAACTCAAATAGTCAATATGCCAAAGCAGCACATTTGGAGATGACATCCTCTGGATTCCTTTAAGGAGAAAGATAAGGTGTACAAATGATGCATTCAATGACCACATTCAGGATCTCAAGAAATATTAAAGGATCTGGATGAAAGGCTAAATCTAATGATGAAATCTAGTAAGAATCAATATACTTTGTATCTAAAAATATCTACCTTGAGGAGCCATAATTCAGAATAGCACATGTAAAAAAAAAGTTAAGGTAAACTAAACTAGATTATAGGCTCAGTGAGTCAGCCTTTTTATATGACTTCTAAAGATGTTATTGCCACTTTGATCTGCTTCACAGAGGTATGGAGTTCCAGTCCAACTAATGATAACCCTATTATACTTTTCACAAACAAAACAACGACAACAATATTGCAGAAATCATCCAGAGAATTGTGTCCAGTTGTAGGCACTAAAATTAAAGTAAATTAAAGTGCCCAAGAAAATGTTAACAGGGTATTAATGGTGATTGAAAACTATGCTTTGATGAAAGATTTATGACATTAGAGACATGTGGTCTAGAGAAGAAAAAACTCAAAGAAGGAATATATCATGATTTCAAATATTTGAAATAGAGATTATCCTTGTTCTTTCTGACTCCAAACGCCAAGATGAATTAGAGCTGCAAAAATGGACTTTTTAGCTAGATAAGCAAAAGTGGTTTTTTGAAAATGTGAGTTTTCATGTATCTATCAAACTGTCATACGTTGTGCAAAGATTGGAGTGAGTTCCTGGTATAAGTACCAAACTAAGTAAAACATGCATGTTGCCTTTGAGGAGTTCATAGTTAAGAAAAGAGCTAGTCTTGTGTTTATTAAAATATGGCATTAGCTGATTGTGGAGGTAATAAAGTGACTGTTAACGAAATGTTCAAATATATGTGTGGCAGGCAGAATTCTAAGATGGCCCTCAGTATCTCCAGTTGCTAACATTAAGATATTAATTCTAACTGTACATCACTTATTTAATCAAGCACTAATTTAGGAGCTGTTTTGAAGGTGTTTTGCAGATATAATTAAGGTCCTAATCAGTTGACTTTATGAAAGGAAATAGGGTAATTTATCCTGAGGGCACCTAACCTAATCAGGTGAGCTCTTAAAAGGGACTGGGCTCCCTGAGGAGGGAGAGATTCAAAGCAGTAGGATTTTTTTTTTTAATTTTTGAATTTTATTTCATTTATTTTTTTATACAGCAGGTTCTTATTAGTCATCAATTTAATACACATCAGTGTATACATGTCAATCCCAATCACCGAATTCATCACACCACCACCCGCACCCCCCACCGCTTTCCCCCCTTAGTGTCCATACGTTTGTTCTTTACATCTGTGTCTCAATTTCTGTCCTGCAAACCAGTTCATCTGGACCATTTTTCTGGGTTCCACATATATGCGTTAATATACGATATTTGTTTTTCTCTTTCTGACTTACTTCACTCTGTATGACAGTCTCTAGATCCATCCACATCTCAACAAATGACCCAATTTCATTCCTTTTTATGGCTGAGTAATATTCCATTGTATATATGTACCACTTCTTCTTTATCCATTCATCTGTCAGTGGGCATTTAGGTTGCTTCCGTGACCTGGCTATTGTAAATAGTGCTGCAGTGAACATTGGGGTGCATGTGTCTTTTTGTTTTTTGTTTTTTTTTTAGCATCTTTATTGGGGTATAATTGCTTTACAGTGGTGTGTTAGTTTCTGCTTTATAACAGAGTGAATCAGTTATACATATACATATGTTCCCATATCTCTTCCCTCTTTGTCTCCCTCCCTCCCCCCCTCCCTATCCCACCCCTCCAGACAGCCACAAAGAACCGAGCCGGTTTCCCTGTGCCATGCGGCTGCTTCCCACTGGCTATCTACCTTATGTTTGTTAGGATACATATGTCCATGTCTCTCTCTTGCCCTAACACACCTCACCCTTCCCCCTCCCCATATCCTCAAGTCTGTTCTCCAGTAGGTCTGTGTCTTTATTCCTGTTTTACCCCTAGGTTCTTCATAACATTTTTTTTCTCTTAAATTCCATATATATGTGTTAGCGTACGGTATTTGTCCTTCTCTTTCTGACTTACTTCACTCTGTATGACAGACTCGAGGTCCATCCACCTCATTACAAATAGCTCAATTTCGTTTCTTTTTATGGCTGAGTAATATTCCATTGTATATATATGCCACATCTTCTTTATCCATTCATCCGACGATGGGCACTTAGGTTGTTTCCATCTCCGGGCTACTGTAAATAGAGCTGCAATGAACATTTTGGTACATGACTCTTTCTGAATTCTGGTTTCCTCAGGGTATATACCTAGTAGTGGGATTGCTGGGTCATATGGTAGCTCTATTTGTAGTTTTTTAAGGAACCTCCATACTGTTCTGCATAGTGGCTGAACCAATTCACATTCCCACCAGCAGTGCAAGAGTGTTCCCTTTTCTCCACACCCTCTCCAGCATTTATTGTTTGTAGATTTTCTGATGATGCCCATTCTAACTGGTGTGAGGTGATACCTCATTGTAGTTTTGATTTGCATTTCTCTAATAATTAGGGATGTTGAGCAACTTTTTATGTGCTTCTTGGCCATCTATGTGTCTTCTTTGGAGAAATATCTATTTAGGTCTTCTGCCCATTTCTGGATTGGGCTCTTTGTTGTTTTAATATTGAGCTGCATGAGCTGTTTATATATTTTGGAGATTAATCCTTTGTCCGTTGATTCGTTTGCAAATATTATCTCCCATTCTGAGGGTTGTCTTTTCGTCTTGTTCTATGGTTTCCTTTGCTGTGCAAAAGCTTTGAAGTTTCATTAGGTCCCATTTGTTTATTTTTGTTTTTATTTCCATTACTCTAGGAGGTGGATCAAAAAAGATCTTGCTGTGATTTATGTCAAAGAGTGTTCTTCCTATGTTTTTCTCTAAGACTTTTATAGTGTCCAGTCTTAGATTTAGGTCTTTAATCCATTTTGAGTTTATTTTTGTGTATGGTGTTAGGGAGTGTTCTAATTTCATTCTTTTACATGTAGCTGTCCAGATTTCCCAGCACCACTTATTGAAGATACTGTCTTTTCTGCATTGTATATCCTTGCCTCTTTTGTCATAGATTAGTGGACCATAGGTGCATGGGTTTATCTCTGGGCTTTCTGTCTTGTTTCATTGATCTGTGTTTCTGTTTTTGTGCCAGTACCATATTGTCTTGATTACTGTAGCTTTGTAGTATAGCCTGAAATCAGAGAGTCTGATTCCTCCAGCTCCATTTTTTTTCCCTCAAGACTGCTTTGGCTATTCGGGGTCTTTTGTGTCTCCACACAAATTTTAATATTTTTTCTTCTACCAAAATGCCATTGGTAATTTGATAGGGATTGCATCAAATCTGTAGATTGCTTTGGGTAGTATAGTCATTTTCACAGTATTGATTCTTCCAATCCAAGAACATGGTATATCTCTCCACCTGTTTGTATCATCATTAATTTCTATCATCAGTGCCTTATAGTTTTCTGCATGCAGGTCTTTTGTCTCCTTAGGTAGGTTTATTCCTAGGTATTTTATTCTTTTTGTTGCAATGGTAAATGGGAGTGTTTCCTTAATTTCTATTCCAGAGTTTTCATCATTAGTGTATAGGAATGCAAGAGATTTCTGTGCATTAATTTTGTATCCTGCAACTTTACCAAATTCATTGATTAGCTCTAGTAGTTTTATGGTGGCATCTTTCGGATCCTCTATGTATAGCATCATGTTATCTGCAAACAGTGACTGTTTTACTTCTTCTTTTCCAATTTGTATTCCTTTTGTTTCTTTTTCTTCTCTGATTGCCGTGGCTAGGATTTCCAAAACTATGTTGAATAATAGTGGTGAAAGTGGACATCCTTGTCTTGTTCCTGATCTTAGAGGAAATGCTTTCAGCTTTTCACCATTGAGAAGGATGTTTGCTGTGGGTTTGATGTATATGGCCTTTATTATGTTGAGGTAGATTCCCTCTATGCCCACTTTCTGGAGAGTTTTTATCATAAATGGGTGTTGAATTTTGTCAAAAGCTTTTTCTGCATCTATTGAGATGATCATATGGTTTTTATTCTTCAATTTGTTAATACGGTGTATCACATTTATTGATTTGCGTATATTGAAGAATCCTTGTATCCCTGGGATAAATCCCTCTTGATCATGGTGTGTGATCCTTTTAATGTGTTGTTGGATTCTGTTTGCTAGTACTTTGCTGAGGATTTTTGCATCTATATTCATCAGTGATATTGGTCTGTAATTTTCTTTTTTTGTAGTATCTTTGTCTGGTTTTGGTATCAGGGTGATGGTGGCCTCATAGAATGAGTTTGGAGTGTTCCTTCCTCCACAGTTTTTTGGAAGAGTTTGAGAAAGATATGGTGTTAGCTCTTCTCTAAATGATAGAATTCACCTGTGAAGCTATCTGGTTCTGGGCTTTTCTTTGTTGGAAGGTTTTTAATCACAGTTTCAGTTTCATTACTTGTGATTGGTCTGTTTATATTTTCTATTTCTTCCTGATTCAGTCTTGGAAGGTTATACCTTTCTAAGAATTTGTCCATTTCTTCCAGGTTGTCCATTTTATTGGCATATAGTTGCTTGTAGTAGTCTCTTAGGTTGCTTTGTATTTCGGTGATGTCTGTTGTAACTTCTCCTTTTTCATTTCTAATTTTATTGATTTGAGTCCTCTCCCTCTTTTTCTTGATGAATCTGGCTAATGGTTTCTCAATTTTGTTTATCTTCTCAAAGAACTAGCTTTTAGTTTTATTGATCTTTGCTATTGTTTTCTTTGTTTCTATGTCATTTATTTCTGCTCTGATCGTTATGATTTCTTTCCTTCTGCTAACTTTGGGTTTTGTTTATTCTTCTTTCTCTAGTTCCTTTGGGTGTAAGGTTAGATTGTTTATTTGAGATTTTTCTTGTTTCTTGAGGTAGGCTTGTATAGCTATAAAGTTCCTTCTTAGAACTGCTTTTGCTGCATCCCATAGGTTTTGGATCATTGTGTTTTCATTGTCATTTGTCTCTAGGTATTTTTTGATTTCCTCTTTGGTTTCTTTAGCTGTCTCTTGGTTGTTTAGTAATGTATTGTTTAGCCTCCATGTGTTTGTGTTTTTACGTTTCTTTCCCTGCAATTTGTGTCTAATCTTGTAGTGTTGTGGTCAGAAAAGATGCTTGATACGATTTCAATTTTCTTAAATTTACTGAGGCTTGATTTGTGACCCAAGATGTGATCTGTCCTGGAGAATGTGCTTTGCACACTTGAGAAGAAAGTGTAATCTGCTGTTTTTGGATGGAATGTCCTATAAATATCAATTAAATCTATCTGGTCTATTGTGTCATTTAAAGCTTCTCTTTCCTTATTTATTTTCATTTGGGATGATCTGTCCATTGGTGTAAGTGAGGTGTTAAAAGTCCCCCACTATTATTGTGTTACTGTCAATTTCCTCTTTTATAGCTGTTAGCAGTTGCCTTATGTTTTGACGTGCTCCTATGTTGGGTGCATATATATTTCTACTTGTTATATCTTCTTCTTGGATTGATCCTTTGATAATTATGTACTGTTCTTCCTTGTCTGTTTAACATTCTTTATTTTAAAGTCTGTTTTATCTGATATGAGTATTGCTACTCTGGCTTTCCTTTGATTTCCATTTGCATGGAATACCTTTTTCCATCCTGTCACTTTCAGTCTGTATGTGTCCCTAGGTCTGAAGTGGGTCTCTTGTAGATAGCATATATATGGGTCTTGTTTTTGTATCCATTCAGCAAAACTGTGTCTTTTGATTGGAGCATTTAATCCATTCACGTTTAAGGTGATTATTGATATGTATGTTCCTATGACCATTTTCTTAATTGTTTTGGGTTTGTTTTTTTAGGTCCTTTTCAGCTCTTGTGTTTCCCACTTAGAGAAGTTCCTTTAGCATTTGTTATAGAGCTGGTCTCGTGATGCTGAATTCTCTTAGCTTTTGCTTGTTTGTAAAGCTTTTGATTTCTCCATCGAATCTGAATGAGATCCTTTAGTAATCTTGCTTGTAGGTTCTTCCCTTTCATCACTTTAAGTATATCATGCCACTCCCTTCTGGCTTGTAGAGTTTCTGCTGAGAAATCAGCTGTTAACCTTATGGGAGTTCCCTTGTATATTATTTGTCATTTTTTCCTGCTGCTTTCAATAATTTTTCTTTGTCTTTAATTTTTGCCAATTTGATTACTATGTGTCTTGGCATGTTTCTACTTGGGTTTATCCTGTATGGGACTCTCTGCGCTTCCTGGACTTGGGTGGCTATTTCCTTTCCCATGTTAGGGAAGTTTTCGATTTTAATCTCTTCAAATATTTTCTGTGGTCCTTTCTCTCTCTCTTCTCCTTCTGAGACCCCTATAATGCGAATGTTGTTGCCTTTAATGTTGTCCCAGGTGTCTCTTAGGCTGTCTTCATTTCTTTTCATTCTTTTTTCTTTATTCTGTTCTGCAGCAGTGAATTCCACCATTCTGTCTTCCAGGTCACTTATCCATTCTTCTGCCTCAGTTATTCTGCTATTGATTCCTTCTAGTGTAGTTTCATTTCAGTTATTGTATTGTTCATCTCTGTTTGTTCTTTATTTCTTCTAGGTCTTTGTTAAACATTTCTTGCATCTTCTCGATCTTTGCCTCCATTCTTTTTCCGAGGTCCTGGATCATCTTCACTATCATTATTCTGAATTCTCTTTCTGGAGGGTTGCCTATCTCCACTTCATTTAGTTGTTTTTCTGGGGTTTTATCTTGTTCCTTCATCTGGTACATAGCCCTGTGCCTTTTCATCTTGTCTATCTTTCTGTGAATGTGGTTTTTGTTCCACAGGCTGCAGGATGGTAGTTCTTCTTCACAGCAGTAGAATTTGATGCACCATTACTGACATGAAGTTGGAGATGGCCAAATGCCAAGGAATGCAGATGGCGTCTAGAACTAAAAGCAGCACCTGCTGACATATAGCAAGGAAATGAGGGGCTCAATCCTTCTACTGCAAAGAACTGAATTATGCCTACAAGAAGAATGAACCTAGAAGCAGCTTTTTCCCCAGAGCCTCCAAATGGGGGTTCAGACTGGCTGATACCATGATTTGTGTTGTGATTTCTTGAGATGAGAACCCAGTTTTGCCACGCCAGATTTCTGAACTGTGAGTGAGGATGTTGAGGAAAGAAAACCCTTGTGCACTGCTATTGGGAATGTAAGTTGATACACCACTGTGGAAAGCAGTATGAAGAGTTCTTAAAAAATTAAAAAAAGAATTACCATATGATCTCGTAATCCTACTTCTGGGTATATATCTGAAGGAAATGAAATCACTGTCTCAAAGAGATACATGGACCCCCATGTTTCAGCATTATTTTTAATAGCCAAGAAAGGGAAACATCCAAAGTGTCCATTGATGGATGTATGGAATATTATTCAGCCTTAAAAAATAAGGAAATCCTGCAATTTTCACAACATGGATTAACCTTGAGTCATTGTGCTAAGCGAAGTAAGTCAGAGAGAGAAAGGCAAATATTGTACGATCTCACTTATAAGTGGAACCTAATAAAACCAAACTTGTAGAAAAAGAGAGTAGATTGATGGTTGCCATGAGCAGGGACTGTGGGTAGGTGGGGGGAATGGGTAAAGGTGGTCAAACGGTACCAGCTATAGGATAAAGAAGTTCCAGGGACATAATGTACAGCATTAACTATAGTTAACAATACTGTGTTTTATATTTGAAAGTTGCTGAAAGAGTAGATCTTAAAAGTTCTCAGTACAAAAAAAAAAAGTTCTCAATACACACAAACATAAAGATAGTAACAATGTAAGGTGATGGATATGTTAACTAATGTGATAATCACTTCACAGTATGTATATATATGAAATCACCATATTATATACCTTAAACTTACACAATTTTGTATGGCAATTATATCTCAATAAAGCTAGGAAAAACATCCTGTAAAACTTAAAAAAGCTAATAAATATGCTGATTAGCAATTATCAGGTATCTCCAGACACCAGTTGAGGAGCTGCCAAGTCAGGCTTCAAGGGTAAAAATATGCTCCTCTCCTTTGTTTCTGAGTTGTCAAATGGAAGTCAGAGTCACAGAACAACAACAAAAAAAATGAATTCAATTTGTTACAAAAGAACAGTAGGTCTATCAGAGCCCCAAGCCCAGATGTGCACATACAAAGCTATAAACAACATATAATGCCTAGAGGCACTTAAATATCAGATTCATCTCAGGTAGCCACCAGAAACAATAATACATACATTAATGAAATAAATAGCTGGTAGCTTTTCAGATTAAACTTCTCTATGACTATAAACAAAGTAATTCTGAAACAGACACTGTCTTATAGGACACTTTCATAGGACAAAAGGAAAAAATATATATATCCATAGAAAATTTGCCCTTTATGATTTCTACCTTTTTTACATTCATTTATGGAACATATCATGATTGCCCAGAAATGAATAAGTTTTAAAGATCTTACTATTCCAAAGATATTATTGACCTTCATATGTGACTTTATCCATTCATTTAAATATTTTTCTGTTTTAATATAAAACTACTAAAAATATTAGTGCTAGCTCTTTCAAAAAGGAGATATCAGAAAGAAACCAGAAGGATTTTTTAAACCCAATGCTTCTGAGATTCTTGCGTGATGGATAATTGAGTTGCAAACCATTTAGCTGTGCTGTTGTCATTCCAGTGAATTCAGTCTGAATTGTGATCATAGAAGAGCCTATGTCAGATATACTTTCAAAGACCTCAGACCAAATATACGTAATTATTTCTATTCTCTGGAACACTTTTTTCTTAGAAGGAAGTAATAATCAAATGCCTGACTAAAAGAAGATGCAAGAAAAAAAAAAACCCTGTTTCCTGTCCCAATTATCCAAGTTGTAGAAGAAAGTGTAACCTTTAAATTTCAAATGATGTAGAAATAATTCTATTATGAGAAGAGTAACATCAACTATAATAAGGGCTTTAATTAATCAAAAATAGAAAAGATGGTTTATTCCTTATTAACTTGAAAAACATGTATATATCTATATTAAATATATATGAATACATATATAAATATATATGGATATATACATATATGTACACACATGTATGAGAGTTTTTTTGTAGTATGTGGGGCTGTAAACCAGTGTTCCAGAAGACTATTTTTATCAATTTCTATGTTGATTCAAACTTTTAGGGTACATTACAATATAATAATATGCTTCCCATTGTCAGGCCTGCATTTTGCATAGTATTCCACAGCATGAATTCTTTTTCCACATCGGGCCTAAGTTGTGAGTTACTAACTCTGTTTACAAAGTGGCGTTAAGCAAGTGTCTCTTTTACAAGCACACTCTAGTCGTAAGCAAGCATTCACCATTCATCTTCTCAGTTGTGTGCTTATCCCAAGATGAATTTCCATTCAGCTTGAAATGTTTTGCTGTTTCTCACTTCGCTCATTAGCGTGTAAAGATTGGCAGGTTACCCTCCAGACAGGGCACCATCTTCTATGTGTCGGTTTAGGAGCAAGCATCCAATAAAACATAGACAAAAGGAAATATGTAAATCTGTTTCAAAATTCAATAAATTCATAAGCCATGCTACTCACCAAGGCCTGTGGGAGCATATACATCATAAAACACCACTGTAAAACTATAAATATTTCAAGCAGTTAGTAATGGCTGAGAGCCTACAGCTGAAAGCCTGGTTAAAGATGGGCAATGCACGAAGCTCTAGTAAGAGCCAGTGCAAGGTCTTTGGTGGAGCAGTTGGTTTGTTTTTCCAAGTAAATGCAAAAAGCACAATCCCAGCTGGCATCTAGTACTCCTTTATTTCAGGTTGCAGAGGCACTGGAAATCGTCTTAAGCCCAACTCCCAGTTCTGTTTGTTCTCTCCTTCTTTCCTTCTGTCACCCATTCTGTGGGTCCTGTTTCTCACCAGCTCAGATATGAGGAAGCAGTGACCCATTCAGGTGTGGAAGGTAAGCTAGGGTTGGCACACAGCAGGATCGGCCTCAGCACTTTCTTGGGTTATTGGGTCTCCACCATCAGCTTTCAGTCCAGAGCAACCACATTCAACCCCTCATTTTAGTCTTGCATACCATTGTGTTTAATTTCACGAATATTTGCTCTTTGTTTTTCTTCCTGCTGCCATATTTGGATATAGTCTGATTCTTTTTCCAACTTCTTAAGGTGAATGCTTAAGTCATATACTTTCAGCCTTTTTTCTTTCCTAATATGAGCATTTTAGGTTTAGCTCCTTTCTATGAGTATATAGTTTTTAACATATCAAATCTTTTATTATGACTGAAAAAATCCAGTTCATGGTCAATTTTGTAAATTTTGGCCATTTTCCCATTATTGATTTGGAAGCTGTACACATTTTTTTAGTATATTATTCTAGTATTGTTCTAGTATCATTTAGTCTATTAATAATCTTTTAGTGGTTATTCTGGAAATTTTGATATACATTAAATATTAAATACAATAAAATCTAAAATTAATTATTATTGTTACATTCTTCCTGAACTAAACAAACATCTAAGAGTGTTTTAACTTCATTTAATTCATCCCATTTTACATGCTATTTTAGTCAAATGTTCTTTGCTGACTTTTTTTTTAACATCTTTATTAGAGTATAATTGCTTTACAATGGTGTGTCAATTTCTGCTTTATAACAAAGTGAATCAGTTATACATATACATATGTATATGTATATATATCTCTCCCCTCTTGCGTCTCCCTCCCTCCCACCCCTCTAGGTGGTCACAAAGCACCAAGCTGATCTCCCTGTGCTATGTGGCTGCTTCCCACTAGCTATCTATCTTACGTTTGGTAGTGTATATATGTCCATGCCACTCTCTCACTTTGTCCCAGCTTACCCTTCCCCCTCCCTGCTGACTTTGTTTTGCCCGACAAATTATATTTTATTGTTTTATATTAATGTTTAAGATTTAACCAAGCAAATATTGTGATTTTTGTTCATCATTATTCATTCTTGAATCTACACTTTCCTTCTGAAATCTTTTTCCTAAAGTACTTCCTATAGAAATGTCTCTTAGTGAAGGTTTTCTGGTGGTAAAAACTCCAATTTTGCCTAAAAATGTTATAAAAATAATATAACTTCTCTTCTCTCTTCACGTTGAGATACCATTTCTCATTTTTGCTGCTGTTGTTGATATTAAAAAGTTAAGTGACTGTCCAACTGCAATTTCCTCTGATTGCTTCTAAATCTTGACCTTGCTTTTGGTCTTGTGCATTTTCACCACATTGTCTGGTGGAAATCTTGAATCTGATCATTGGTGTTTTTCATCACTTTTGAAATATTTTTAGCCACTATTTCTTCTAATATGGCTTCTTTCTGCTTAGATCTGTGTTGGATCTTCTAATCTTTTCTTCACCTCATTTTCATATATTTTATTTTTTCTTTTTGCTTCTGTGCTGCTTTCATCTTTAGATGTTTCTTTCAATATTTTGGTGTTCACCTGTGTTTTAATATGTCATGAGATGTATTTGTGATGATACTAGTATTTCTATTTGGTAAATAATAGTATTTCTCTTTGGGTGGAATTATGGGGTCAGAGGTAAGGTAATTATATAAGTGTATGAGAAATTTTCTTGTGTTTATACTATTTCATACTCCCATAAATAATCTCTGAGAGTTTCAGTATCGCTACCGTACTATGATGCTTATATCATCACTACTTTTTATTTTAGTCTAGTAATTTAATATTTTATTTCATTGTGATTTTAATTTATGGTCCTCTGAAATCTAATAACATTAAATACCTTTTATGTGCATTTACCATTGTTTTATTTGATAAGTGCCTGTTGAAATCATTTACCTATTTTTATTGCATCGCTTGTCCTTTCATCATTGTATTATCAGTGTTCTTTTCATGTCCTGATATTACTCTTCTCTTAGATGTATGTATTACATTTTTTAAGCATTATTTTTGCTTGTCTTTTCATTTATTAACATTGTCTTTTGAAAAGCAGAGTATTCTTTATTTTATAAAGGCCAGTTTATCAATGATTAATGTATTGTGTGCCCTTAGAAGTCTTTCAATTTTATTCTTCTTTTATAATTCTGTTGTGGTTATTCTAGGTCTTTTATATTTTTATCTACATTTTTTAAAACAATTTTGTCATTTTCTACCAAAAAAAGCTTGCTTGAATTTAGATTTGAATGGGCATGAAATCTATAAATCAACTTATTGATGATTAACCTATTTTGAATCTTCTAATCCATGAACATTGAATATCTCATTTATTTAAGTATTCTCCCTGGCTATGCTGATAAATATTTAATAACCTGATCTCTAGAATATACAGCTCTCATGTGTAGCATTTGCCAATTTCTGTGAGATAAATAATCCTATGACTCATTTCTAGTAGTTACTGGTGTGATATGACTGAGCACAAAGCTGGGAAAGCCAGTAAATGGGCTTCAATATACCATGAGGGCTTCACTAATCTAGTGGAGTGATCTTGTACATTGTTTATTAAATTTATTTTTCTAATAATTTTATGTTTTGTGGTTATCAGAAGTGGTACATGTAATTTAATTTTATTTTGCAAATGTTTATCTCTAACATAATAGGAATATTATTTATTTTTATATTATCCTGTATTCTGTTACTTTGCTTTATTCACTTATTAATTCCAGCAAGTTTTTCTGTAGTAAGAATTCTTTAGGTATGAAAGGAATTATATAATCTATTAATAGAGACATCTTTATACCTTTATGTCATTTTCAGTTTTATGTTTTTGGTTTTTCATGTGAAAATCAATACTTACACATAGAATTTGCAATTTTCATCTGCCTAAGAATAAGTCAAATACTACCCCCACTATGTTAATTAAAGTTTTATCTCTTTTTTGGGGGGTGAGATACAGGTAGTATAATTTCTAACCCCAAACACATGAAATTTTATTATTAGAAATTTAGAAGAAGACATATACTTGTTATTAATATGTCAGTGATTTTAGTATACTCATTATATTATGCACTCATCATCACTGTCTATTCTCAGAGCATTTCTATCACCCCCAAAAGAAACTCTGTCCTTATTAGCAGTTAGTCCCAATTCTTGCCTCCTCCCATCCCCTGGCAACCACTAATCAACTTTCTGTCTCTATTGATTTGCCTATTCAAGATATTTAATATAAATGGAACCATACAATATTTGGCCTTTTGTCTCCACCTTCTTTGATTTACAGTAGTATTTTCAATGTTCATCTGTGTTGTAGCACATAACAGTACTTCATTCTTTTTATGAAATATCATTCTGTTGCATGGAAATACCACATTTGTTTATCCATTAATCAGTTGATGGACCTTTGAGTTATTTCCACTATTTGAGTATTGTGAATTAATGCTGCTGTGAACATGCATGTACAACTTCTTTTGAATATATGTTTTCAGTTCTCTTGGGTATAAAACTAGGAGTGGAATTGCTGGGTCATATGGTTATTTTACATTCAACTTTCTGAAGAACTGCCAAATGATTTTCCACAATGGCTGTACCATTATACCTTTCCACAAGCAATGTGTGAGAGTTCCAATATATCCACATCGTCACTACTATTTGTTATTTTTTGATTTGTTTTATCCTTAATAGCCATCCTAGTGGGTATGAAGTTGTATCTCATTGTGGTTTTGATTTGTTTTTTTCCTAGTTAATAATAATGTTAAGCATCTTTTCATGTGCTTGTTGGTTATTTGTAGTATATCTTCTTTGGGGAAATGTCTATTTAAGTACTTTGATCAATTTTTAGTTATCTGGCTCTTTGGTGTGGATTGTAAGACTTATTTATACATTTTGGATATTAGACCTTTATCAGATAGTTTGCAGATACTTTCTTTCATTCTGTGTCTTTTCACTTCCTCAGTCGTGCCCTTTGACACACAAAAGATTTTAATTTTGATGAAGTCTAATTTATCTATTTTTTCTTCTCTTATTTGTGCTTTTTGTGTTATAAGACTATCGTCTAATCCAAGATAAGGCAGGTTTTCGCCTATATTTCCTTCTAAGAGTTTATAGTTTTAACTATTACATCTAGGCCTTTGATCCATTTTGAGTTAATTTTTATACATAGTATGAAGTAGGATTCCAAATTTATTCTTTAGTATGTTGATATTCACTTGTCCCAGCACCATTTCTTGAAAAGACTATTCATTCCCCATTGAATGGTCTTGGCATCCTTGTGGAAAACGAATTGAACGTAAATGTGTGACCTTATTTCTGGACTTTCAATTCGAATCCTTGTGCCATTGTTCTATGTGTCAATCCTAGTGTCAGCACTCAATCCTAGTGTCAGCACCACCTTGTTTGGATTACTGTAGCTTTGTATTAAGTTTTGAAATCAAGAATGTAAATCCTCCAACTTTGTGTTTTTCAAGATTGTTTTGTCTATTCTGTGTTGGAGGAGACATATGCTTTTAAAAATTCTTTCTGTTTTTCTGGAACTGAGACCAAGACTGGAAAATGCTGCCTTTAACTTTCTGCAGGTTGTGTTTTTGTCCTGGCTAATTCATCTGAGCATGCTCTTCTGTGCCATATCTCTGACCCCAATTGGGCCGAAGACGTTTTTGCCTCTTCCCGGGCATATTGCCTTTTAAAAGCCAGGCCCTGTATTTATGAAGACTCAATAGCACACATAATACTTAATGGTGAAAGACAAAATGGTTCCATCCTGCATTCATTTCCTAAGGCTGCTGTAATATATTAGTATAATCTTGGTGGCTTACAACAGTAGAAATTTATTCTCTCATAGTTCTGAAAGTCAGAGGCTGTAATCAACATGTCAGCAAGGCCTTGCTCCCTCTGACGTTTCTAGGAAGAAACCTTTCTTGCCTCTTTCAGCTTCTGGTAGCCCTTGATATTCCTTGGATTGTGGTATCCTAACTCCTATCTCTGCCTCCATCTTTACATGCTTGCTTCCTGTTGTGTGTGTCTTTGTGTGTAATTTTTCGTTTCCAATAAGGATACTGTCATTGGATTCAGGGTCCACCTTAATTCACTCTATCTCATCTTGATTCTTACTTTATTACATAAGCAAATATCCTATTTCTAAATGATGTCATAATCTGAGGTCCCATGTGGATATGAATTTTGGAGGAACACTATTTCACCCACTATGCACCCTAAAATCAAGAAAAAGTCGAGGTAGATGTTCAGCATTATACTGGGGAGGTGGGGTCCTAGCCAGTGCAATAAGGAAAGAATAAGAGGCAAACAAATTAAAAAGGACAAATAAAATTGCTTTTATTTTGCTTTTATTATGAATTGATTGTATATATGAAAAACATAAGGAATTTATTGAAAAGCTCATAGAACATAGTAAGTGTTAAGGAATGTTACACAATACAAATCAATATTTTAAAAAATGTATTTCTGTAGTTAGACAATGAACAGTTGGAAATTGAAAGTAAAATTAACATTTACAATACTGTAAAGACATGACAAAAGTTAACATTATATTTATCAAAAAGCATATAAGGCCCATATACTGAAAATTATATTTCTTATATTTAGGACTAAACATTATGCAAAATGTTCAGCATCCAGAGATTGGTGAGTAAGTGTTGGTGATGCCAATCTTGACACATTTATTAAATATTTTGGTTTGTTAGCTTTAATAATTTTTTTAGGTTTCTTTTTCTTCAATCTCTATTGATTCCTGGTAACTACCAAGGCATTACAGAAGCAGGCGGCATTATTATTTTTCACTAAAATCATATCTTGCCTTATTCTAAATATGAACAGAGTATAAATAAATGTATTAAAATATTGTAAGGAACATAAGATTTTCATTAAAAATGTGCCACTTGAAATTTTTTCCAGCTTTATTGAGGTATAATTGACAAAGAAGATATTTAATTGGTGCAATGTGATGATTTCACATATGTATACATTGTGAAAGATTCCCCTCCATCGAGTTAAACATATCCATCATCTCACTTATGTGTCTATCTATCAATTTATTTTAAGAACATTTAAATTCTACTCTCTTAGGAAATTTTAGTTATTCAATACAGTGTTATCAACTATAGTCACCATGTTATACCTTGGGTGCTTGGACCTTATTCATTTTATAACTGAAGGTGTGTACCCTTTTACCAACCTCTCCCTACTTCCCCAACACCCCCCCGCCCCAGCTTCTGGCACTTTTCTACTCTCTGTTTATATAAGTTTTCTACTCTCTGTTTATATAAGTTCAAAAATGGTTCACATTGTTTTAGTAAGGAATGGTATTTTTTTGATTGTATATGACCAAAGGAAGGAAATAATTCTCAGAAGTTCATGAATTCAATATATAGCTATTGTAGACTGAAGGAAATCATAGCTGAAAAGTTCAGAATATAAAAATAATAAAATAAGTTTTATCTTTATGAGAATACATACACTTAATACACAAAGAGAGTGATGGGGGAGGCTGTACGGTGAAAAATATAATTCTTCCTAAGCAAGCTTGCAAACAAAAGTATTCACTTTAGTCCTCTGTTTTAGTCCATATGTTTGATAACAAATAAGTTGAAATGAAATTCTCTTTACAAGTAAGTCGCTATCATCTTACCTTGAAATGAAAGAGTTCTTAGAGAAAAGAAAACAAAGTAGATCCAAACCATCTATTAAAATACCAAGAAAAACTGGGAAAATAATTCAGAGAGATGCTTCTCTATTAACTGAAAATTTTCATGTTACTGGACTTTTTTCTTGAGGAATATGGATAAACTGCCCATTTTAGTGTTATGCCAACTCAGCAATGTCGATCTGGCCTCCAAAGCTTAGTGTGAGAACAGAAAAGACATTTCCTGAGCCTGAGCTATGACCTCCTACAATTCCTCCAGAATCCAACTGCCTCATAAAATATTCTTAAGATGACAAGTTGTTTGTTATGACATTTTTAAGAGCTTTAGTGTATCAATTTAGAGATATATTGGTCATTTGGATGCTCTGGTCTTTCAGAGATTTTAATTGCTCCCAGTGCTTAAAATGTGAACTCCTCTTTGAATCGACTAAGAAAATCTTTTTTTTTTTTTTTTTTTTTTTTTTTTTTTTTCCTTTTTGTACTGTTTCACATAGTCTAGTGATTAATGGCTGGTTGGTCTTTGACTAAATTGATTCCAAGTTTCATCTTAGTGTCTTGAAGTGTGACACGTAGGAGCAATTGTATTACCTAAAATATTGCAGAAAGATTTCTCTAAATGTGCCATTGATTTAGCTGGAATCTAGAAATTAGATAATTTTGATAAAATAACCAAATGTACAATGATTTTAAAATGACTATTTTTTGTTGGTCACCTATTAATAATACCCAATTGTTTCCAATCCTCACCTAACCCTTTGCCATTAGCTACTTGTAAGCAGAAGCTATAGTAACATGACATAATTTGATAGTTCTTGATTTGTGACTTCTTTCATCAACCTTCAGTTTTGATAAATCTCTCCCATCTCAGTTCCTTTTCAACCAGATTGTTAACAGCATTTTAGCCTTTTCGTGGAACATTTTGCACATCTGTAAATTGTTCCATACTTTGCATGATGTCGGATGTACAAATATGTGAAGCACGTACATCATTTTTGTAAATCATTTTCAGGAGGGAATGCAAGCTGAATTGTATTCCCGGTGAGGTTGATGGATTAAGGCTGAAATACACATTTAAAAATTTGCATCCTTGTTAACTGACGCATACATTTACTGCGTGGCAAGTTGAAATCAGAGCAGCCTTCCATGGCAAAAGGTCAAAGAGAAGTGAGGCCTTATCAGTCTCTTCTACTGCAAACAAAGGAAATACAGCTTCTCACTAGTGCCACTGCAAGCTGGGAGCTGAGTATATGTAAAAATGGGAAATCTGTCAAACTCACCAGACTCCTTGATTTCAAGAAACAAACAATTACTGACCTGAAACTATTCTACTGCACGCTCACGTGGGTTAACACGTTATCTTTTCCTACGTGTCAGTGACAGTCATGGATCCTTATTTCTAATATTCATTTCTGTGTGCTTCATGAAACAGAATATTAAGAAGCATACAACTAGAAGTAATGAATGCGTACAAAGACATTCTGTTCAGTTGGTACTTGTTTAGCCTTTTTCTCATTTCCAAACGGTGTCAGACAGGATTAATATTTAAGTTTTACAAAGAGAACTGGTTATATTGACTGTCAAGGGTATCACTACTTTTTTTTTCTGTAGGCATATCTACACTAAGCAGTTTCCGAATCAGTTTCTCTGGAAAATCTTTATTAGCAGCAATTACCCCCCAACCAAATGAGTTAGACAGAGATAAGAATATTAAATTGTTGGTACAGGAAACATTAGTTATAAAAAATTATAAAACTTTAGAAATGTTATAAAACATGATTGAGGACTGAAGGCAATTACAGACACCTAGCTATGTGTCTGCCAATAATAATACCAAAAAATACAAGAAGAGGAAAAAAAAGCTAACAAAAATCATCCCCGCAGAATAACTTGAAGACAGAGAATGCTGAAACTTCAAAACAACTATGAATAAAGAGAAAAAAATCACCAATCCTATTGTATGACCTAGCACACTCTGACTCATCCCTGCCCTGCTTCTAGGCTTTTTGGTGAGCAAAGGTAAACCATGAAAAAATGCAGGGAAGATAGAAAAAGAAAATGAGAGAAGGGACCTAAAGTTGATCTAAAATTATTGTATGAAAGACTAGACCGTTCTAAGTCTGAAATTACTGAAAAAGCTCTGGGCAGTTGGGAGCGTGAATCATAGGGAAGGGACCACAAAATATTTATAAATTAGAGGGGTATCTTTAAAAGGTATAGCTCTGGGGCAGAAGAAGGAATCCAAAAAGGGAGAAATACATTTTAGCCATTGGGTAGTGAAGGGGGATAAAAGCAGAAGTGGGAAATGCAGAGTACTATGAATAAAAGGGAACTCATCAGCCCTTTCCCCACTACAGGACAAACAAAATCTGCTAAAATATCTGGACGTTGGTGAAATAGGAAACTTTAACAAACAACCCAATACCATAAAAATTAAGAAAGGTAAACAAATCCATATAGAGTCCCCTGGTTCCCATGGGAGTATGTGATTGGCTTTTTTGAATAATTCCTCCGCCTGGCAGGGAACTGAAACCTCAGGAATAAGCAGGAACTGCACCTGCTCCCGTGATAAGAAGGTCACTGGGTTAGGGCACAGAGTGAGGAGGGAAACTTGTCATTAGGCTATTTGAGCCATTCTGATTTTACCAGATGTCAAGGCAGCACATAATACTGAGCCTTAATTTTAGGTCATCCACAACATACAACCACACCAAAGAGAATTGGGAAGAGGTGAACTAATCTAGAAGAAATTGGAAAGAAGTATTTTGACTCAAGACTAAAGAAAAATAAACCATTTCAGTACTGAACTCTAGTTATTAATATTTTATTTGCAAGGGTATGGATTATCAATTCTGAAAATATTTTTATATAGTAGGATTGAACAAATAAGCAAATTTATTGTAGATAATGAAAACCAGGTAACTCACTGATGGAGGAAGATTATTTAGATAAATGATAGATAGATAGATAGTTAGATAAGGAAAATGGGAATGCTTGAAAAAACTCTGATGGATTGGAATATGAGGTAGGAGTGTCAACTCACAGGATACATAGATAGATTGATAGGTACATGGATAACACATGTAGAAAATTAAATGTAGATGTGTATACATGGGTTAGTGTGTATAAATATATTTTCTAACTTTCTATGTGGAGTGCCTAGAAGAAATGCAATGAAATCTCTGTAGTAAAGAGCACACCTAGTGCTGAGATTATGGTTTCTAAAAGTCATTCTCTAATAATGGAAGCCAGTGCTCCTTGGAGAAATAGTTGCTTCTAGGACTAGGGAAAAAAATAATATGAGAAGCTTGGAATATCTTGCGGTGCCAGAAAATAAGGAAGTGTTGAAAGTGGTTGAAGATGCTTTGAAAGGAACTCTCAGTTGCCAAAGCTGGAACATTTTGAGCAAAAGAAAAACAATAATGATAGAATTTATAACATAATTATAATGTAACTTTACAGTGGAGACGTGGTAGAAATCACTTTAACCAAGTGACAAAGTTTAACCTGTATCAGCATCATCTATATCATACATTTCCTGATAGAATGCACTGAGAAGGCTTCACCACTTTTGTGGTATTTTTGCCAACATACATATCCTCAATCTAATCATGAGAAAACAGACAAGTCCAAGTTAAATAAAATAACAAGGCAGTACTCTTCAAAAGTGTCAAGGTCATGAAAGACAGGAACTGTGAGACTTGGGGACACTAGGGAGACACAAGTAAATACAATGTGGAATCCTGGGTTAAATACTAGAATGGAAAAAAAGGAGTTTAGTGACAAATTAGTGAAATTTGAATAAGATGTGTGTTTAATTAATAGTATTGCATCAGTGTTAATTTCCTGATTTGATAATTGTACTATGGTTTATAAAAGATATTAACATTAGGGGAAGCTGAGTTAAAACTATAAGCTAACATAAAAGCCAGTATGGAAAGGAAAATCAAGAATCATCTTTGAGTCTGAAAACGGGCCCTTAAGCTGTGATAAATCCATATACATATTAGAATTATAGAAGGAGCCCTATCACTTGCAGAGAACAGTTTAATAATTTTATGTCTGTGGCATTGCCTCTTAGGTTATATGCTTTCCAAAACAGCTTATAATAGAGGTGTGTCATCTGTCTTCGTCATACTCAACTTATCAACCTCATAAAGATAGTGAGTCGGGGCTAAATTTAAGAAATATACAACGTTATCACTTTCTATATGGGGCCAAATTAGAAGGGAGTGTAGGTTTTAAATTACCCATACATTCTATCATCTATCTATCATCATCTATCTAGGTTAATAGAATCTAGATAGATAGATACTTAGATAGATATGTAGATATAGATAGGATGTATGGGCTAGATGGAATATAGATATAGATAGATTGATATATAGACGTATATAGATATCTATATCTATGATATAGTATAGTACAGTCTAATAACTCTTCTTTAGCAAATATCTTTCTGAATCTCAATTAATTCTTCAATTTTTCCCCAAGCCTTTTCAGGAAAGTCATTATCACCTTGCCTGTCCTTTCTAACAATGCAGTTAGCTCTTTCTTGTAGGTCAGGAAATCCTTGAAACTATTGTTCCAATCCTTCAAAAGGTTTCACCAACCAGCATTGAATATTTCAGGTTTTTCTGTATCCACTGCTTGGGATATACTTGTACTGATACTGAGTAAAAGAGCAGGTGCAATTTCAAGAGAATTCACGTGGGTCTTCTTTTTTCTCTATGCTCCTCTCTTCTTTTTCATTCTGTATTTCATGAACCCAAGTTATGCAGCAACATTAATGACACTAAGGCAGACTCCTGAGGATTACTCTTATCTTTATTAAAATGCAGAGTACCCATTATCTGCATGGTAACAGTCATTGCAAGTTTCTGAAGCACAGTTAATCAGGGGTTACAGCCTTCTGTCACTAGACCAGTCCAAAGATGTAGATCTCATCGTCCTGTGAGCCCAATATGGTGTTGGAACGTGGAGGTCTGTCAGTTCCACTAGGCCTCTCCTGCCTGTAAAATGCACGGAGTCAGAATTCTTTTCTGTGGCCTTGGTAGAGAAAAGGTTGGAAATCTCATATATTCATTATGTGCTAGGCAGATAAATGCTCAATCAATGTAAACAATAATGATAAGCATTATTATAGCTAATAGAGAATCACAACCCTTGTCTAATTGTCTGCAAAATTTTACAAGTGATATTAAATTCTTTTAAATGTGTTGGATGGTAAATACGGCAATGCTAATTGCCCAATTTACCTTCTGTATAGATATGTCATTTTATAGTTTGATCATCCTTGCTATGATGGCCAGTAATATAGAGGATACTATACTTTTCTGTAGATCCACATCCTGACCCTTAATTAAGGTATCATTCTATTTCTTTTGGTCTGCAATTTTAAGTATCTGATTCCATGGTAATGCCATTTTTAGGGTCTCTGCTGTAATGATAAAAACTGAGAATCTTATGGAAATCTTTCTGTGAAAAATCTCTCCTTTTTTGGAGTAATATAATAATAAATATAATTCCTCTATCAAGGCTATCAAAATGTGTCAAGGGAACGAGTATCCAATATTTCATAATTTAACTTCTGGTAAGGTAAAAATGATAAGAATCTAAAATAAAATAAATTCTGTGAAGTAAAATTTGAAAAATTCATGTTTTTAAAGCAGGTCCTTGAATTCTTTTTTTTCTTGAATTCTTTTTTAATGTTTCTTCATTAGATTGATAGGATCTAGACTTCTTTGCTAACAGACTTTATTATAGGCACATGTAATTCATCATTGCTCTTGTATGTAATTCATCATTGTTCTTGCTCTCATTAATCTTTTTTTCCCTTTTCTCTGAAATAATACCTCCTGCTTTAGCTCATACATTTTGAAAACAATGAAATGATGTTCCATCAAGTTGATCTATGTGTCCCAAATGTGTTTAAGGTACTTTTTAAAGTCTTTGGCACTTACCCATCTTTTGAATACTTTTTTTCTAAGAGGATAGAAGAATATATATTCTGTGCTACTTTTCCTTTTCAAGGGACGTTTATGACCTGATTTATAAAATGAAAGACAAAAAATGAAGAAAAAAAAGAAACTGAAATTTAAATAGAATTTTAAATTATTCTTATTTATTTAAAATAGAATAATACTTAAAAGAAGAAAGAAAAGGAAAGAGGAAGTGAGTGAGAGAAGGAAGGAAGGAAGAATGGGGAGGGAGGGAGTGATAAAACTTGAATTGAAATTGAGCATTAAAATAGAATAATAATCGGAAAGGAAAGGAAAGTACCCTTTTTTGAATATCCTTCTGATTGAATAGCTATGGAAGATAAACTACCCGAAGATGAATCATTCATTAATTTTTTTCTTAGATATGATGTTAGTGCTGCAGAACTATTTTTAACATGTTACATTTACACATTAAGAAGAAAAAATCAATTTTTTGTTCAAACTTATGTTATAAACTTGCACATGCACATAGTACATAATAAGCTCCTCATAATTTATAGGTGGTGAGATGATGAGTAGTAAGAAGTATATGAACGCTTATTTGCATACAAAGATGATGTTCAATGAAAGTAAGGAAAAATATCAGGACAGTGAATTACAAAGTAGAGATAAAGAAAGCTTTATTGTTTAGAGTTTCTAAAAAATCAGTTCTTTTTTTTTTTTAAATATCAAAACTTCTTTATTTTGAAAAACAATGAAATCAATTTGACATAATTTATATATTGAACCTGTGGTACGCACACACAATAAAATTAATTCAAAAAATTTTTTGCGTTTAAAAAATATTTTCAAGTGTAGTTGATTTACAATGTTGAGGGTTTGTTTTTTTTTTTTTACATCTTTATTGGAGGATAATTGCTTTACAATGGTGTGTTAGTTTCTGCTTTAAAACAAAGTGAATCAGTTATACATATACATATGTTCCCATATCTCTTCCATCTTGCGTCTCCCTCCCTCCCAACCTCCTTATCCCACCCCTCCATGAGGTCACAAAGCACCGAACTGATATCCCTGTGCTATGCGGCTGCTTCCCACTAGCTATCTACCTTACGTTTGGTAGTGTATATATGTCCATGCCTCTCTCTTGCTATGTCACAGCTTACCCTTCCCCCTCCCCATATCCTCAAGTCCATTCTCTAGTAGGTCTGTGTCTTTATTCCTGTCTTACCTCTAGTTTCTTTAGGACATTTTTTTTCTTAAATTCCATATATATGTGTTAGCATACGGTATTTGTCTTTCTCTTTCTGACTTACTTCACTCTGTATGACAGACTCTAGGTCCATCCACCTCATTACAAATAGCTCAATTTCGTTTCTTTTTGTGGCTGAGTAATATTCCATTGCATATATGTACCACATCTTCTTTATCCATTCATCCGATGATGGACACTTAGGTTGTTTCCATGTCCTGGCTATTGTAAATAGAGCTGCAATGAACATTGTGGTACATGACTCTTTTTGAATTATGGTTTTCTCAGGGTATATGCCCAGTAGTGGGATTGCTGGGTCATATGGTAGTTCTATTTGTAGATTTTTAAGGAACCTCCATACTGTTCTCCATAGTGGTTATATCAATTTACATTCCCACCAACAGTGCAAGAGGGTTCCCTTTTCTCCACAACCTCTCCAGTATTTATTGTTTCTAGATTTTTTGATGATGGCCATTCTGACTTGTGTGAGATGATATCTCATTGTAGTTTTGATGTGCATTTCTCTAAAGATTAATGATGTTGAGTATTCTCTCATGTTTGTTGGCAGTCTGTATATCTTCTTTGGAGAAATGTCTATTTAGGTCTTCTGCCCATTTTTGGATTGGGTTGTTTGTTTTTTTGTTATTGAGCTGCATGAGCTGCTTTTAAATTTTGGAAATTAATCCTTTGTCAGTTGCTTCATTTGCAAATATTTTCTCCGATTCTGAGGGTTGTCTTTTGGTCTTGTTTATGGTTTCCTTGGCTGTGCAAAAGCTTTGAAGTTTCATTAGGTCCCATTTGTTTATTTTTGTTTTTATTTCCATTTCTCTAGGAGGGAGGTCAAAAAGGACCTTGCTGTGATTTATGTCATAGAGCTTCTGGCCTTACATTTAGGTCTTTAATCCATTTTGAGCTTACTTTTGTGTATGGTGTTAGGTAGTGATCTAATCTCATACTCTTACATGTACCTGTCCAGTTTTCCCAGCACCACTTATTGAAGACACTGTCCTTTCTCCACTGTATATTCCTGCCTTCTTTATCAAAGATAAGGTGACCATATGTGCATGGGTTTATCTCTGGGCTTTCTATCCTGTTCCATTGATCTTTCTTTTTTTCTGCCAGTCCCATACTGTCTTGATTACTGTAGCTTTGTAGTATAGTCTGAAGTCAGGAGGCCTGATTCCTCCAGCTCCGTTTTCGATCTCAAGATTGCTTTGCCTATTTGGGGTCTTTTGTGTTTTCATACAAATTGTGAAATTTTTTGTTCTAGTTCTGCGAAAAATGCCAGTGGTAGTTTGATAGGGGTTGCATTGACTCTAGATTGCTTTGGGTAATAGAGTCATTTTCACAATGTTGATTCTTCCAATCCAAGAACATGTTATATCTCTCCATCTATTTGTATCATCTTTAATTTCTTTCATCAGTGTCTTATAATTTTCTACATACAGGTCTTTTGTCTCCTTAGGTAGGTTTATTCCTAGATATTTTATTCTTTTTGGTGCCGTGGTAAATGGAAGTGTTTTCTTGATTTCACTTTCAGATTTTTCATCCTTAGTGTATAGGAATGCGAGAGATTTCTGTGCATTAATTTTGCATCCTGCTTCTTTACCAAATCCATTGATTAGCTCTAGTAGTTTTTTGGTAGCATCTTTAGGAATCTCTATGTATAGTATCATGTCATCTGCAAACAGTGACAGCTTTACTTCTTCTTTTCCGATTTGGATTCCTTTTATTTCCTTTTCTTCTCTGATTGCTGTGGCTAAAACTTCCAAAACTATGTTGAATAAGAGTGGTGAGAGTGGGCAACCTTGTCTTGTTCCTGACCTTAGTGGAAATGCTTTCAGTTTTTCACCATTGAGGATGATGTTGGCTGTGGGCTTGTCATATACGGCCTTTATTATATTGAGGAAAGTTCCCTCTACACCTACTTTCTGCAGGGTTTTTATCATAAATGGGTGTTGAATTTTGTCAAAAGCTTTCTCTGCATCTATTGAGATGATCATATGGTTTTTCTCCTTCAATTTGTTAATATGGTTAATCACATTGATAGATTTGCGTATATTGAAGAATCCTTGCATTCCTGGAATAAACCCCACTTGATCATGGTGTATGATCCTTTTAATGTGCTGTTGGATTCTGTTTGCTAGTATTTTGTTGAGGATTTTTGCATCTATGTTCATCAGTGATATTGGCCTGTAGTTTTCTTTCTTTGTGACATCCTTGTCTGGTTTTGGTATCAAGGTGATGGTGGCCTCGTAGAATGAGTTTGGGAGTGTTCCTCCCTCTGCTATATTTTGGAAGAGTTTGAGAAGGATAGGTGTTAGCTCTTCTCTAAATGTTTGATAGAATTCGCCTGTGAAGCCATCTGGTCCTGGGCTTTTGTTTGTTGGAAGATTTTTAATCACAGTTTCAATTTCAGTGTTTGTGATTGGTCTGTTCATATTTTCTATTTCTTCCTGATTCAGTCTTGGCAGTTTGTGCATTTCTAAGAATTTGTCCATTTCTTCCAGATTGTCCATTTTATTGGCATAGAGTTGCTTGTAGTAATCCCTCATGATCTTTTGTATTTCTGCAGTGTCAGTTGTTACTTCTCCTTTTTCATTTCTAATTCTATTGATTTGAGTCTTCTCCCTTTTTTTCTTGATGAGTCTGGCTAATGGTTTATCAATTTTGTTTATCTTCTCAAAGAACCAGCTTTTAGTTTTATTGATCTTTGCTATTGTTTCCTTCATTTCTTTTTCATTTATTTCTGATCTGATTTTTATGATTTCTTTCCTTCTGCTAACTCTGGTTTTTTTATGTTCTTCTTTCTCTTATTGCTTTAGGTGCAAGGTTAGGTTGTTTATTCGAGATATTTCCTGTTTCTTAAGGTAGGATTGTATTGCTATAAACTTCCCTCTTAGAACTGCTTTTGCTGTATCCCATAGATTTTGGGTCATCATCTCTCCATTGTCATTTGTTTCTAGATATTTTTTTATTTCCTCTTTGATTTCTTCAGTGATCACTTCATTATTAAACAGTGTATTTTTTACCCTCCATGTGTTTGTATTTTTTACAGATCTTTTCCTGTAATTGATATCTACTCTCATAGCGTTCTGGTCGGAACAGATACCTGATACAATTTCAATTTTCTTAAATTTACCAAGGCTTCTTTTGTGACCCAAGATATGATCTATCCTGGAGAATGTTCCATGAGCACTTGAGAAAAATGTGTATTCTGTTGTTTTTGGCTGGAATGTCCTTTAAATATCAATTAAGTCCATCTTGTTTAATGTATCATTTAAAGCTTGTGTTTCCTTATTTATTTTCATTTTGGATGATCTGTCCATTGGTGAAAGTGGGGTGTTGAAGTCCCCTACTATGAATGTGTTACTGTCGATTTCCCCTTTTATGGCTGCTAGTTTTTGCCTTATGTATTGAGGTGCTCCTATGTTGGGTGCATAAATATTTACAATTGTTATATCTTCTTCTTGGATCGATCCCTTGATCATTATGTAGTGTCCTTCTTTGTCTCTTCTAATAGTCTTTATTTTAAAGTCTATTTTGTCTGATATGAGAATTGCTACTCCAGCTTTCTTTTGGTTTCCATTTGCAGGAAATATCTTTTTCCATCCCCTTACTTTCAGTCTGTATGTGTTTCTAGATCTTAAGTGGGTCTCTTGTAGACAGCAAATATATGCGTCTTATTT
The DNA here is from genome assembly GCF_000442215.2 of Lipotes vexillifer. Taxonomy (NCBI): domain Eukaryota; kingdom Metazoa; phylum Chordata; class Mammalia; order Artiodactyla; family Lipotidae; genus Lipotes; species Lipotes vexillifer. Next base: position 2,653,151 of record NW_006776646.1, read on the forward strand.
TTGTATCCATTCAGCCAATCTGTGTCTTTTGGTGGGAGCATTTAGTACATTTACATTTAAGGTAATTATCGATATGTATGTTCCTATTCCCATTTTCTTAATTGTTTTGGGTTCGTTATTGTAGGTTTCTTCCTTCTCTTGTGTCTCTTGCCTAGAGAAGGTTCTTTAGCATTTGTTGTAAAGCTGGTTTGGTGGTGCTGAACTCTCTCAGCTTTTGCTTGTCTGAAAAGGTTTTAATTTCTCCATCAAATCTGAATGAGATCCTTACTGGGTAGAGTAATCTTGGTTGCAGGTTTTTCTCCTTCATCACTTTAAATATATCCTGCCAGTCCCTTCTGGCTTGCAGAGTTTCTGCTGAAAGATCAGCTATTAACCTTATGGGGATTCCCTTGTGTGTTATTTCTTGTTTTTACCTTGCTGCTTTTAATATGTTTTCTTTGTATTTAATTTTTGACAATTTGATTAATATATGTCTTGCCGTATTTCTCCTTGGATTTATCCTGTATGGGATTCTCTGTGCTTCCTGGACTTGATTAACTATTTCCTTTCCCATATTAGGGAAGTTTTCAACTATAATCTCTTCAAATATTTTCTCAGTCCCTTTCTTTTTCTCTTCTTCTTCTGGAACCCCTATAATTCGAATGTTGGTGCGTTTAATGTTGTCCCAGAGGTCTCTGAGACTGTCCTCAGTTCTTTTCATTCTTTTTTCTTTATTCTGCTCTGCTGTAGTTATTTCCAGTATTTTATCTTCCAGGTCACTAATCCGTTCTTCTGCCTCAGTTATTCTGCTATTGATCCCATCTAGAGTATTTTTCATTCCATTTATTGTGTTGTTCATTGTTGTTTGTTTTATCTTTAGTTCTTCTAGGTCCTTGTTAAATGTTTCTTGCATTTTGTCCATTCTATTTCCAAGATTTTGGATCATCTTTACTATCATTATTCTGAACTCTTTTTCAGGTAGACTGCCTATTTCCTCTTCATTTGTTAGGTCTGGTGGGTTTTTATCTTGCGCCTGCGGTGGCAGAGGCGTGACATTGCACTAGCCTGAGGCACACCGTGCGTTCTCCCCGGGGGAGTTGTCCCTGGATCCCGGGACCCTTTCAGTGGCGGGCTGCACAGGCTCCCCTGAAGGTGGGTGTGTATAGTGACCTGTGCTCACACACAGGTTTCTTGGTGGCGGCAGCAGCAGCCTTAGCGTCTCATGCCCGTCTCTGGGGTCTGCGCTTTTAGCTGCGGCTCGCGCCCGTCTCTCGAGCTCCATTAAGCAGCACTCTTAATCCCCTCTCCTCGCGCACCAGGGAACAAAGAGGGAAGAAAAAGTCTCTTGTGTCTTCGGCAGGTCCAGACTTTTCCCCGGACTCCCTCCTGGCTAGCTGTGGCACACTAACCCCCTGCAGGCTGTGTTCATGCCGCCAACCCCAGTCCTCTCCCGACGCTGCGACTGAAGCCCAAGCCTCAACTCCCAGCCCCGCCCGCCCCGGCGGGTGAGCAGACAAGCCTCCCGGGCTCGTGAGTGCTGGATGGCCCTGATCCTCTATGCGGGAATCTCCCCGCTTTGCCCTCCGCACCCCTGTTGCTGTGCTCTCCTCCGGGGCTCCGGAGCTTCCCCTGCTCCGCCACCCACAGTCTCCACCTTCGAAGGGGCTTCCTAGTGTGTGGAAACCTTTCCTCCTTCACAGCTCCCTCCCACTGGTGCAGGTCCCGTCCCTATCCTTTTGTCTCTGTTTTTTCTTTTTTCTTTTGCCCTGCCCAGTTACGTGGGGGGTTTCTTGCCTTTTAGGAGGTCTGAGGTCTTCTGCCAGCCTTCAGTAGGTGTTCTGTAGGAGTTGTACAATGTGTAGATGTATTTCTGGTGTATCTGTAGGGAGGAAGGTGATCTCCGCGTCTTACTCTTCCGCCATCTTCCCAGAAGCCTCAAAATAAGTTCTTAAAATAAGTATGTGTAATTAATTTAGGCAAATGGGAAGTGTAGTCAATATAGTCGTCCTTCGGTATTCACTGGGTTTTGGTTCCAAAACCCCCTCAGATACCAAAATTTGCAGATGGCCAAGTCTCTTATTTCTGTATTCTTTAAATCAATTCTAAATTACTTATAATACCTAATACATGGTATTATATAAATAGTATGCAAATATTTGTAAATACAATATAAATCCTTTATCAATAGTTGCCAGTGTGTGGCAAATTCAAGTTTTGCTTTTTGGAACTTTGTGGATTCTTTTTTTTTTTTTTTTTGGAATATTTTAATCCATGGTTGGTTGAATCCATGGATACAGAACATGGGGTAAAGAAGGCCAGCTTTATATTAAAAATTCTCACAAATTAGAAAAGAATAAACTACTTAACATAAAAATGAGAACAACAGGTAATCCAGAGAAAATTGAATGCAAATGACTAATTAAAATCACAAGTAGGCAACAGTGCTGTTGCCATGTGACTTTTAAGGTAAACAAAAACTAGGAAAAATCATTGCATCCATTGCTAGAGGATGCAGGAAAACGGCTCCTCTCATGTAATACCAGTGAGACTGCAAGTCAGCATACACTTTTTTGGAAAGAATTCTATCAGCATTTAAATTAAAGTTTAAACTATCATACTCTGTAACCCAGCAACACCACTTTTGGGACTTTAAACCATAAAACTAAAAATAAGATATATTTATTAGGATATATGTAAAAAGATATTTCTTTTTTTTTTTTTTTGCTGTACGTGGGCCTCTCACTATTGTGGCCTCTCCCGTTGTGGAGCACAGGCTCCGGACGCACAGGCCCAGCAGCCATGGCTCATGGGCCCAGCCGCTCCGCAGCACGTGGGATCTTCCCGGACCGGGGCACGAACCCGTGTCCCCTGCATCGGCAGGCGGACTCTCAACCACTGCGCCACCAGGGAAGCCCAAGATATTTCTTTTAAGTGGTTTTTTATGTCAAAAAAGCTGCAAAAGCCTGAATATTAAGTAGGGAATGGTTTACCAAATAATATATTTCATACTTTCTCTTTTTCTGTTTTTCTTCTCTCTCTACCTCTCTGTCTCTAGCTCTGTGTCTTAGTCTCTATCTAACCATATATAAATCTGAAAATAAAGTCATGATATTTGTAATCACAAAAAAAAGTTGAAGTAAATATATTGGGATATTATCCTATTTTTGTCAAAACCAAATCTATATATTTGTACATATTGAGAATGATCTGGTCTATACATCCCACATCAGAATATTTCTTGCAGTGACTAGACTGAAGAGAAGTATGCGGGAGGGTACCAAGTTTTTCTTTACACATTGCTGTCTTACTTGATTTGTTAAATCAAGCATTATTAACTTTGTAATAAATTTAAAAAACTGACAAAAATCAGTTTAAAAATCAAAGTCTGTCTCATCCACATTCTCCTTTCTTTGGTTAATTATTATATTAGTCTTCTGCTGTACCAGATGCTATGTAACGACTTTGAGAAGGCACATTCAGGCTGTACCCTGGAGTAGATTTAGTTCTAATTCTGCCAGTCAGGGACTGTTCTGGCCACTTGAAAGTTCTTTCTTCTTGGTATTTTTCCTAGCCTATATGTTTCTTTAGGTAAATTCAATCTATAATAGTGATTCTCAACCTGGTGTGAGAAGGACATATCAGAATTAGCTGAGGAGTATTCATCCACATATATCCCCCTCTGCATTTGATACCCAACTGTCCCAACCCACAAGTGGTCAACACTATGTTGAGGACTGTTACTAACCGGAATGTGCTTCATGACTTAGTGTGTTGGATTGGGAAAAGTTTGGGAGCCACTGATCCATAAAATGCTCATGCAGAGCATCTGAAGTCAGAGATGCTCAGTTCTCTTCAGCAGAATAGATCCATTCACTCCAAATATAAAAACATCAAATTGAAAGTAAGAATAACTTAATTCTTACTGCCATTTTAAAGCTATCGTCACAGACTTTTGGACTGAAAGAGAATTCTTCATTATATACAAGGGCAACTATAAGTCAAGGGTGTGAAGTGACTTGATCATTTTCTCATAAGTTGCTGGTTAACTGGGATGTGCTTAGATTCTACAAGTTCCTAGGACTTCCATGAAGGAGATATGAGGGAGATTCTTTTTGTCTGAAGAGGAGGCTCAATCCAAGCCTGAAGCAGAAGGAGGGCCCATTAGGCACCCAGAGTGGTCTTCCTTAGCTGTATCTTTAATTCTGCCTTTTTTAAAATGGGAGTTTTAGTACACTTTTAGCAGGGCTGAGCTGAGTTCTCCATTACTTTTCTCCCTGATGCTGTTGGAATTTAAGACCCCAGGCAGTGTGACACAGACAGTGTCTCTGTGATCCAGGCATTCTGTCATTAGGGTGGTCAGTACCATTTCTAGTATGTGAGCTACTTTTCAAGAACCAGTAAACCTGTGCCTTTGTGCACATACCTTAAGGTCTAGGATTTGAGTCCCATGAGAAATATATTCCCAGTGCTGTGTTCTGTGTAGTTCAGAGTCCTGAGACCTGGAATGTTTCAGACTGTGGCAGGCAAGGGAGATAAACCTGCTGGCCAGCTGCTGTTGAAAGAATACAGTGTTATATCAGGCATATATTCAACTCAAACAGCTCTTCACTGTGGAGACCACAGCACTGATACTGGATTCTTGGCAGCCAGCACCCCGCATTTAACCCCATGGATGTAAAGAGATAGCAATTTTTGGCTTAGTTTCCATAACCCCTTCCCTGGCCAGTGGGGTGGGGTTGTGCTAGTGGTTGCTAGTTGGCAGCCAGAGTACTGTCCAGGGGCTGGAGCCAGCAGAGTAACCTTGTGGGTGGAGTCAAAGGTCAACCTGTGCACAGTCTCCTATGGGAGTGCTGGGTCTGAGTCTTGCAGGGGACCATGTGATGTCTGCTATTGAATGAGACAGGAACATGGCAAAAGACATGGCAGTCAAGGCACAAAGTCAATTAAGACCAGACATAAGAGCACATACTGAGAAAGGGTTAAACAAAGGAGGATGGAAGAAAGCCTGGAACAAGACAGAAGCCAATTATAAACGTCTGTAGCCACTGGGTGAATGTGTCCATTGCATGTCAAGGAGTATTGATGTTAGGAGTCCATATCATCTCATTTTGTTCTCTCAGAAATCTTTCAAGACAGTGAAGGAGCTAAAGTGCAGAGAGGTTGGGTGACTTATCCAAGGTAAGTCATCCAGTTGGCAAACAGAAAACACAAACTTAAAGCTTAAAGCCTAGATCTTCTGATTTCAGATAAACTCCTTAGGCTGTAGTTTCCATTTGGTAACATTCTTCTTCTCTTCCTCTAAAAGTTATCTTTAATTTTTGATTAAGAAAAAACTTTATGTATAATTTTAAAATTTTTGCTTTTTTTTCCCGATTTTTGGATGGAAAGAGTAAGGAACAGACACTGAATATGCTCCAGGTCTATCATCTTCCTGGCAATGGCTAGTTATACAGTAGGTTGGACAGTGTGATTAGAAATATCTGTGAGCGTTTTGGAGAAGATATCACATTGCTTATAGTCTCCTTATAATAACACATTTTAAGAATATATGTAACAAATCAGTTTTCTTCCTTTAAAGATTATACCTGTGCATCTCTTACCTTTAAACTGTTTTGACCAGTATTATCCCATGTCTGTATCCTAATGTCTCTGGTTTTTCAATTTGAGGTCCAAACATACATGTTCAGAGTTTTGCAATGGGGACTTTGAGTAGATTTGAACCTCAATATTCTCTCAGTTCTTTCAGCACAGCTCCTTAAGGAACTGCAGGCAGCTCAAATCCTGTGTGAACTTGCATAGGCATTACTACATGTAATGTAGTAATAATAGCTATGAATCTTCACTAATACTTATTGAACATTTTATCTGTGCCAGACACCATATAAAGAAGCATTCATATTTTCCTCATTTAATCCTCACAACTGTACTATAAAGTATTATATTCAATTTATATATAAAGAAACAGTCTCAGAGAGGTGAGGTAACTCTCACAAGATAAGATAGTAATTTGGCCAGACAGGTTTCAAATCAGGTCTACTTAACTCTGTAGCCCGTACTCCATCATGCTTTGTGGAAAGAAAGAAAAAAAAAGGATATTTAATATTGTGAAAACCTGCATAATATATAGAAAGCTTCTTTAAAAATGTGGGAGGATATCTTGAAAAGCAAGTCTCATCTTATTCTGTTTTAATGAATAGAATAAAACAAAAGTACATATGCATTGCTTCCTTGGAATGTTTTCCTGTAGTGATCTCTAATGATTTCTCCCTGCCTTATGTAGAGAATTAATCTGCTTTCCCAGACTGTGGAGATTTGGTTTTGTATTATATGTTTTTTTTTGCTTAAAAATAATTTTTATCCTCTAGTTGAACTGAAGTGATTTGTAAAGTAGCAAAGGGCTGTGCAACATTCCAGAACAGCAAGGGAATTCTCTTGCTGGGAGCAACATTCTAGAACAGCAAGGGAATTCATGTGGGAAGTTAGTGGCTATGAGTGAAAACAAAATAGTGGCTAAATCAGCTGTTGATGTGTGAAATTGTAAGAAGATGATTGGATCTGAAAATTCCTACTCATGCTTTCAGTTTTGGGTTTTTTTTTTTTTTTTTTGAATATTGAAGAAAGAAATAAACTAATATTTACTGAAGGCTGTCTGGGCCTGGTATTATACTAGGTAATTTTCACAAAAGTTTCTAATTTACTGCACTCAAAAACCTTTTGTGAAATGCCATATTATTCCTATTTTACCGAAGAAGAATGCAAGATTTTGCAGTTAGAATATGACAAACCCAGGAATCAAATGTATGTCTTTATGACTTCAAAATTTGAAATTATTAGCCATGTGGAAATTTCACAGATGCATAACCTGACTCTCCCTCAAATTATTTCAACTTCAAACTTCTAATAGAAGTTGCCATTCTGAGAATCTGAACAACCCCAGTGAAAAGAAGTTACGAAACATTTCTCCAATTTCTCCAGAGTTATTTGGCTGGAATATTACACACAGAAAACTACATATATGGCTATTGATTTTGTTATTACGTTGATAAAACCCAGTTTCAATAGTGGCTCTCTCCATGTTTTAGACTGCCAGTAAGATACCCAGCTACATAGTAGGTAAGGTATCAGTGTTTATTAAACTGAACAAAAATCTCTATCTTCTAAGAACTAGTAGTCTCTCTATTTGATATAGGAACCATTTAAGAATCCATGTGATCTGGATTACAACTTTGACTTCCTTTCTGAAATCCCAGCCCATCTGATAGATTTCTGCTGCTCTGAATTTCCTTTAGTCCCATATTACTCTTACTAATTCTTTCTTTAGAAACCTACAAAGGTGGTCTTTTGCCTAACTACTTAAACACCTTTTCTTAGATTTCAGTCAGGATAGAAGGATGGAAAGGAACATTTGGGTGAGAAAAGAAGGAAAGAGAAGCAGAACACTACTATTATGAAAGTTTTTTGGCTTTAAAACTGTTGGTGTGAGGCTTGTGTGACTATTTTTAACTCTGGGTGATATGTCTGTGCCTTGCTAGTCTGTAAGAAAAATTTACTGCTTTTCTCATTTACTCTTCCCTTTCTCCATCTCCATTCACATACTTGGTCACTCTTTGTGGACATCCTGCCTGGTCTCCTGCCCACTAGTGGGAAGATCCCTGTCTATCCCCAAATTTGTCCTTAGGCTCTCTTCCCGACCCATTTCTCCGGTGTCCTTTAGTCAACATCCTTGGTCTATCTGGACCCTGAATACAGGATATAAAGAATGGAACTTTTATAAACTCAAGTGCAATATAATTAACAAAAATGAGATGGAGAGATATCATTGCAGTGAGAATGGGGTGCTGTATACTCAAGAAAATATAAAGCCAAAATTTGATCCAGAGTTAATTTTTAACTCCCAAAGTTTCTTTAAGAACATTAGTTCTGAAACAAGATTATTGGATCCAAGTGAGCATTTCCAGATACAGATCAGAAAAAAGATGGATGAGGCTAGAGACTGATTCTTTTTTCTGGTATTTTTGTTGTTTTAACTGTTACTGTCAGACATTTGTATAGTATACCCAATAAGTCTACACTGGTGGTGCAGTAACTTCCCATACGATTGCAATTTGGAATTCATGCAGTAAAGTACTGGATGGAGGCAAATAAAAGAAGGCTACTGCATGGATCGACAGATCCACTGTTTGTCAGCATGGAGTAAACTAGCACAATGGCTTCTAACTCATTATCATCTTAATCAATGACCCATCCACTGTGGCTCTTTGTGCTGTGGATTCTAGAGTGATCTCACACCAAGTGAGCTCCTCTTCTTTTCTGATTTCCTTCGAAGACCTTAGTTATATGTGGAAGTCATCTATTAAACTACTCATGTTTGGTGAGCTTTAGGCTTTACCATCTGTTTCCTACCCGATGTGGCCATCAAAATGGTGTCTCAAAGTCTCCAAGAATCAATAGAAATTTCCTTGTTGAAAACTGGTTTCATGGATCATTTGTCTTCTGTTATTTCTGCTTTCACAAAATTCTTGACCTGTGCAGAGTCCTTCCTTTTCTGTATGTTTTTCAATCCAGCATTTTAGGATTTTAGTTAGAGGAGTCTTCCAGAATTCTTATACTACCCCCTTGTCCCTGCTGCAAATGGAATCTGGGCTCCCTTGATGCTTCAGTTACTGAGGAGGGATTATTTTGGACCAAACTCTATCTTAGAACATTTCAGTGAAGTGATAACTAGTTGGTTTTTCTCCTTAGAACACCTACATTTTAATCATGGCTTCACAAGCTCTTGGCTCTTGAACTTGTAGAATTATTTATTGCTGAGCCTCAGTTTCCTCATTTATGAAGTAAAAATAATGATATTACCTTCCTCATAGGATTATTGTAGAGACTAGATATGTATAATGGGAAATGGGAGTGGTAAAAGAAGCAGACTAAAAGGTGATAGAGGGTGTTGTGTTTTATTTCTCAAATGGCAGAACTACCATCTTCCCTCTGGAAAGGAAGCAACAGACAAACGTCCTTAAGCATAAGGGGTCTTATTTTACTGCTTCATTTACCATGTACCGGAATGGCTCTAGCTTTACTTAAAAAGAGACAGAAGTTAAAAAAAAAAAAACAGAGAGAGGAAAAAGTCCAACACCTAACATTTACTAAACATTAGTCATATGTCAAATTCGAAATGCTTAATATTAAGTATTATTAAGTTGTCAAGACAATCCTCAGAGGTATATTCTATTCTTTCCCCATTATAGAGGTGAGGAAACTGAGACTCAGGTTAAGTGACTTGTCCAAAGTCACACAATTAGAAATGAATAGAGATAATTCAACTTTTACGCCTATACTCCTAATTAACATGCTGTTACTGCAGTGTTTATGTATGAAGTCAAGGGTCACAAATAATGTGTGAATATTCATATTTGAATATTCCTACTTACTGATATTCATCCCTCCTCCTCCACCAATAGTGTGGTTGACAGTATTTCACATTTCTGTTGAAATAGCCTTGTCTCTCTGAAGACTTTCCAAAGACTAGCAGAATTAAATATTCCCTGTTCTCTGCTCTCAGAGCATTGCACACAAGCTGATAAAACACACATCACCCTCTTTAGTTATTTCTCCCCTGCCCTCCATCCTGTGACTTCCTGAGTACGGAAGTGTTGCCTGATTTCCTAACACCCCTTTATGATCATCATTGTTATTATTATTGTTGCCGATATTGCTATTACTTTAATCATCAGAGATGAGCACAATATCTGGTATATTGGAAGGTCTCAATATTTGTTTTTTAAATGGACAGTCTATTAAAATTATTTTTCATACAATTAATAGTTTATTGAAAACCCGAGACCTTCTTATCTACTAATTTTTCATTACTGACTGTGGATTTTTAAAATTTATTTATTTATTTATTTATTTTTGGCTGTGTTGGGTCTTCATTTCTGTGCGTGGGCTTTCTCTAGTTGTGGCGAGCGGGGTTCACTCTTCGTCGCTGTGCGCGGGCCTCTCACTGTCGCAGCCTCTCATTGCGGAGCACAGGCTCCAGACGCGCAGGCTCAGTAGTTGTGGCTCACAGGCCTAGTTGCTCCATGGCATGTGGGATCTTCCCAGACCAGGGCTCGAACCCATGTCCCCTGCATTGGCAGGCAGATTCTCAACCACCGCACCACCAGGGAAGCCCCTGACTGTGGACTTTTGAAATGTGTTTGCTTCTGGTCCATGCAGTTCTGCTGCCTCTTGGCAGCCTTTCAAGGTGCAGGAACCATGCCTCGGCTACTTCTGTTACACTGGTCCCCAGATCACCATAGATTCCTAATAAATCTTCTTTCTAATCAGCTTTTGAAAATGGAGCTTCGTGCTTGTCTGCAGTCAGTTATGAAGATGGCTGTCTCTAGAGCCTTCTCTTTAGCTACAACCACCTTCCCAGAATTACTTTTCTTTCCTCAGCTCCATTTATGAGACTGCAGCTCTCCAGAACCATATGTTGCAGCTGAATTGTGCTTTCCCCTAGTAGCAGGATATCATTTTCTTTTAATACCATGTTATTTATTGGTCCCTTGATTATTCAAGAAAACTAGGAATCTCACACATGTTAGCAATTGTAGCTCCAGGAGCTAAAGATTTATACTACAGGCAAGCATACGTTTATAAGCCAGTTTTCAGATCTCGTCTCTTAACTTCCTGGCGATATAGCAGAAGTATAACTAAGCCTGAAACTCATGCATGCTCCAGAACTGACAGACATTTGTGTGTGTGTGTGTGTGTGTGTGTGTGTGTGTGTGTGTGTGTGTGTGTTGATCCGAATGAGTACATAATGGGAGAGAATGATGCTTTTAAACTTAGTTGTGTCTTTAATATTGTTACCAGTGTTACATGTCTGTGATCATTTTTCCCCTGGCAAACGTAGTCTTCATTACAAAATCCAGTCATGCAATTTGCATGCTTTGGAGATAAGGCTGAGGCTCTGTCAGAGCACTTAACCACAGGTGTAAAAATGTTGTGATTAAAAAGAGACTGCACATTTAAGTAGGAGTAATTAGAAGTGAATTCTTAATTGCAAAGTTACACAAGCATTTATGCTTTGCTTTGTGATCCTGAGCCTTTGAAAGGTGCTATATAAATGCAAATTGCTTGTCACATCATTCATGCCATGTATTCATGACATTGAAAATGTGCATTTAAACTGAACTAAGCTTAATAATAAAATACTAAGTATAAAGTATGTATTAAATAGACCTACATTTCCATCAACCAAGAAAGTACATTTCTGTATTTTCCTTTTTAACATGTACCTGGGCTGATGAGATGCAAGTTCTGTCTTTACATCTGATTAAGGGAATGAAGTATAAAAATAGAACTCTTCAGACTGATTAAACTACAAAACTGTAAACAATATTATTATTGTAGCTTAACAGCATTTCAATTTTCTGAATGTGAACTCACATGTTGGTTGTAGTACCTTTATTGCCTGTTGGTAATCTAAAGAAGGCCTTCTTTCAAGACTTATAGATATGGTGGTTTTTCAGTTATTGGATTATTCCATTGCTATAAATATTTCAGCCTTCTTTATGACCTCTTGATATAATTCCCACATCAGGAGTTTGGGTTGTGAATTAAGAAATGTAATTTTTATGAATATCAAGGTTTAAAACCACTTGGGAGAGAGTGAGAATCTCATCCTCACAAGATGGATGCCAGAAAATGATGAACATCAGGTCCCCCTACACCCCATGTTTCATGTGTTTGTCAACAGAAAGAAATTATTTCAGGGAGGTGCTTCTCAGTCACTGATGTGTCATTATGTCATTTGGAGATCTCATTAAAGTATAGATTCTGATTCAGTAGATTTGATGTGGGGCCTGAGATTTTTGCATTTCTGTCGATAACAATCTTTCTTGTGATGCAGATGCTACTGGTCTACAGACCACATGTGGAATAGTGAGGATTAAGGCAGGGCTCTGCAAACTTTTTCTGTAAAGAACCAGAAGATAGATAGTTTAGACTTTGCAGGCCATGGGCTCTGTGTCACAGCTAATCAGTTCTGCTGCTGAAGCACAGAAGAGTCATGGTTAATACATAAATAAGTAAGCATGGTGGTCTTTCAGTGAAACTTCATTTACAGGACACGAGGCAAGAGGATTTGGCTCCGGGGCTATAGTTTGCCCAGGCCTGTTTTAGGGAATTATGAGTGTTCTTTTTTTTTTTTTTTTTTTTAATTTATTTATTTTTGGCTGTGTTGGGTCTTCATTTCCGTGCGAGAGCTTTCTCTAATTGTGGCG
>NW_006776646.1:2665538-2683851 GCF_000442215.2 Lipotes vexillifer
CCCGGCCTGTTTTAGGGAATTATGGGTTTTCTTTTTTTTTTTTTTTTTTTAAGATTTATTTATTATTTATTTATTTGTTTAATTTATTTTTGGCTGCACTGGGTCTTAGTTGCGGCACGGAGGATCTTCGTTGAGGCACGTGGGATCTTTCATTGTGGTGCACAGGCTCTTCATTGTGGTGTGCGGGCTTCTCTCTAGTTGTGGCACTAGAGAGGGCGCATAGGCTCTGTAGTTGTGGCAGGTGGGCTTAGTTGCCCTGCGGCATGTGGGATCTTAGTCCCCTGACCAGGGATCGAACCCACGTCCCCTGCATTGTAAGGCAGATTCTTTACCACTGGACCACCAAGGAAGTCCCTACTATGAGTGTTCTAAGAAATTCATTTATATTCCAAAATTGCCCCTCTTCAGAGTTAACACAGCAGAGGCTAACTTAAATTCTTGAATAGTCTTCAGTGACAATCTGTCTCTGAAAATTACTAATAGAAATCTATATAGGCCCTATTTGCATTTATCCATCTTCCATTTTCTTCCCCTCCTGGTATCTTTATCTTCTTTCCTCATTCTCCCAGTTGAAGAGCTCCAAGGCAACATTCAGTTCCCCATAACCAAAATCCACAGATGCTCAAGTCCCTTATAACAGGGGTCCCCAACCCCTGGGCCACCGACTGTTACCAGTCCGTGGCCTGTTAGGAACTGGGCCACACAGCAGGAGGTGAGTGGCAGGTGAGCGAGAGAAGCTTCATCTGTATTTACAGCCACTCCCCATCGCTTGCATTACCACCTGAGCTCTGCCTCCTGTCAGCACCGTAAGTAGACGAACTGATGAAATAGCAGAGGATATTGAGGCACAATTGTTAGAGAGGATTAATGAGTCACCGTGGTATGCAATCCAGGTTGACAAGTCTACTGATGTTGACAACAAGGCAACAATGCTTGTTTTTGTGTGATATATTTTTCAGGAGGATGTGCATGAGGATATGTTATGTGCACTTTTGTTGCCAACCAACACCACAGCTGCAGAACTATTCAAGTCCTTGAATGATTACATATCAGGAAAACTGAACTGGTCATTTTCTGTCAGTATATGCACAGACAGAGTGGCTGCCATGACTGGACGGCTTTCTGGTTTCACTACTCGGGTCAAAGAGGTTGCTTCTGAATGTGAGTCTGCACACTGTGTCATCCATAGAGAAATGCTGGCTAGCCGAAAAATGTCACCTGAACTTAACAACGTTTTGCAGGATGTGACTAAAATTACCAACCACATTAAAGTACATGCCCTTAACTCACGTCCGTTCGTGCAGCTCTGTGAGGAGATGGACACAAAGCACACACGTCTTCTCTTATACATAGAAGTGAGATGGCTTTCTAAAGGTAGATTACTGGCCAGAGTTTTTGAGTTATGAGAGCTTCTCCAGAGATTTCTTTTAGAAAAACAGTCACCACTGGCAGCACATTCCAGTGACACAGAATGCGTCGCAAAACTTGCTTACTTGTGTGACATATTCAACCTGCTCAGAAAACTCAGTCTGTCATCACTTCAGGGGAGAATGACAGCTATGTTCAAGTTGGCACATAAAGTGGCTTCATTCAAAGCCAAACTGGAATTATGGGGGCAACAAGTGAACATTGGGACTTTTGTCATGTTTCAAACATTAGCAGAGATTTTGAAAGAGACTGAGCCAGGGCCTTCTTTCTCCCAGCTGGTGCATGATCACCTATCTCAGCTTTCAAAAGAGTTTGAGCATTTCTTCCCAACCACAAAAGATCCCCGAACTGGGAAGGAACGGATCCACAACCCATTTGTGAACAAGCCAGTTGAATCGACTTTGTCCGTGCTAGAAGAGGATCAACTGCTTGAGATCGCAAATGACGGTGGCCTTAAAAGTGTGTTTGAGACAACTTCAAATCTCCATATGTTCTAGATTAAAGTCAAGGCGGAGTATCCTGAGATTGCCACAAAAGCACTGAAAAGCCTGCTTCTGTTTCCAACATCCTATCTTTGTGAAGCAGGGTTTTCTGCAGTGACAGCAACCAAAACGAGATCACGGAGTAAACTGGACATAAGCAACACACCTCAGGTGTCACTGTCTCCCATCACCCCCAGATGGGACCATCCAGTTGCAGTAAAACAAGCTCAGGGCTCCCACTGATTCTGCATTATGGTGAGTTGTATAATTATTTCATTACATATTACAATGTGATAATAATAGAAATAAAGTGCACAATAAATGTAACGCACTTGAATCATCTGGAAGTCATCCCATTCCCACCCCCGGTCTGTGGAAAAATTGTCTTCCATGAAACTGGTCCCTGGTGCCAAAAAGTTTGTAGACTGCTGCCTTATAAGTATAAAATGGCACAGTAGAGCCAGCCCTCCAGTCCTCCAGTTCTGCACCCATGAATTCAACCAACCTTGGATTGAATTTGGTCCGGAATTGGTTGAATCCAATACTCGGTTGGTTGAATCTGTGGATGTGGAAGCCACATAGCTGGAGCTCCGACTGTAAATATCAGATGTTATTTAATATACTCAGAACCCTCAAGAGTCTCCTCAAAGAGTAGAGCATTAGACCAATAGAGTTTTATATTTATTGGATGATCTCTCCCTTGTTCTTTTTTCCACATTCTTTTTTCTTTTTATTCTCAAATAAAGCCACACAAACAACCAGTGTTGTTTACCAAAGGTGAACTGTCCAATCAGATTATCTACATCCAATCCTTTTTTTAAATCTCAATCAAGATCAGAGTCCTTCTAGACAAACCTTTTTATCTTTCCAATTATCTAGCCTCCCTCAGTTCTTCCAATGGCTGTGTCATTTGACAACTCCAGAGCTGACATTTCATTACAGTGATCAGGTAGGCAGGTTTACTCTTCCCCAGAATGACCAGCCTAAAGTACCCTTTACCTTATTTTTACATTTCAGAGGAAATATAATTAAGGAATGTGCCAAATTGTGTTAGAAATTTTTAACATTAACTACTAGGACTGTTAATATCACAGTAAAATACTAGGCTATTGATAGGGCATATTCATTAATTTCACTAGTAAATAGTCAAGAACTTTGAAAGAATTTATATGTAATTTATCTTTAAATACAAGATGTAACGATTAAACAGTTTTAGTAGAAATAATGGATTAGGAGTTAAATAAACTATAGCCTGAGGGCCAAATACCACTCACTTCTAGTTTGTGTGTGGCCCACAAGCTAAGATTGTTTTTGTTTTACTTTTTAAAAAGGTTGAAAAGAAAATCAAAATATGAATAATATTTTGTGCCACTTGAAAATTGCATGAAATTCCAATTTCAGTTTCCATAAATTAAGTTTTATTGGGACACAGCGACACCTGTTGATTTGTGTATTGTCTGTATTATCTATGGCTACTTTGGCACTACAGCGGCAGAATTGATTGCAGCAGAGGCTGTGGCTCTCAGTATTTACTGTCTGTCCATTTACAGAAAAAAGTTCGGCAACCCCTAAGTTAGGTGAAAACATAACATGTCTTATGACTTATATCTATGTGCTTCACTAAAACTTGATTACTTTAACATTAATTAGTTAAAACAAAACTAAGAAGGTTGAGCACAAATGCATGTGGTATTTGGAAGAATGGAAAAAATTGTTTAAAATATCTGGATCTTGTCTAGTTCACAGTATAATAACAGATTTATAAAAATTAACACTTAACACATCCTTACTGTTTGTCAGGCATATGCTAAGAACTTGTGGGTCTTATATTTTATATTACAGCTAGTCAACTGGCATTATCTCACAACCCACAATTACCATTTGAAATAGGCACCACTGTGATCCTTATTTTGGCAATGAGGAGGTGAGACTTAAGTTAAATGACTTACCCCATGTCACCCAACCAGCAAATGGCAAAGTCAGATTTGAACAGAGACAATTTAACTCTTGAGATCAATATTTTAACCCTATAATATAGTTCATCAACATTTTACAAAGATAGTACAGTTGTCCCTTGGTGTCTGTGGGGGATTGGTTCCAGGACATACCCGCCTCCGCAACAATACAAAAACCTGAGGTTGCTCAAGTTCCTTATATAAAATGGCATAGTACAGTTGACCCTTGAACAACTCAGAGGTTAGGGGTGCTGACCCTCCTCACATTTGAAAACCTGTGAATAAATTAGAGTTGGCCCTCTATATCAATTCTTCTGTGTCCCAGGATTCAGCCTTGGATCGTGTAGTACTGTAGTATTTATAGTTGAAAAAAATCTGCGTATAAATGGACCCAAGCAGTTCAAATCCTTGATGTTCAAGAGTCAGCTGTATTTGCATATAACCCATTCACATCTTCCCATATACTTTAAATCATCTTTATACAATGTAAATGTTGTGTAAATAGTTGTAAACACAATGTAAATACTATGTAAATAGATGCCAGTGTGCATCAAATTCAAGTTTTGCTCTTTGGAACTTTCTGGATTTTTTTAAAAAATATTTTTGATCCATAGTTGGTTGAATCTGTGGCTGTAGGACCCACCAATATGGAGGGCCAACTGTACCAATTTTCTTATACACATACTGATCAATTCAGTAACATGTATGTCGGAAGTATCCATTTGCTCACTATCTTGTGATCTTCTGGCCTGAATGTGGTCTTGTTCAATTTGAGAGGAAATGGAACTCCTGTAGATTATTATTAAAGTCACTGAGGTATACCCTTCTTTTAAAATTGATTCTCCTATTTCCCTTAGTGTTTGAGTGATGTGAAGTAAAATGACAACAGGCAGGTTGAAATTTAATCCAGGTAAGATGGAAGCTTTTGGAGAAGCTGAAGAGTATTTTCTTTACACTGAATTAAAGTCTTCACAGAGCAGAAGTGATTTAGGATGGTGCCTCAGGAAAGAGAAACTTTGCATTATGCTTTGCATAGCACACAAGTTGTGACCATTTTTTTTTTTTACCTGGTGGCCTCATTACAATTCTTAAAGGCTGATAACCTTTACTTAAATACCTTTTTTACAATGCCATGTTTATGCATGTATGCATACATAAAATCAGATGAGCAAGGGAGCACAGTCAGGGCTCTCAAAGCTGAAATTAGATGCATCACCAGCTTTTTCCTCCACCAAAAATTTAGCTAGCACAGAAAACAATAGGCCACGTGCATAAAGCAATTAGTGGTATCAAGGCCTGGACAATCACCTAATTCTGTAGCAAGCTACTTTAGACTGGATTATTTATTTACCCTTGCCTTATTTTACTGTGCTAGTGGGATTTCTTAGGGCTTAAGGAGAGTTAATTCTGCTGGTAGGCATGATCTTTATGCAATTCCACTGTTGGAATTATATCTATTGAGATAAATGTGGGATTCATTGTAGATTAAAAGGGTTCTTTTGTTTGGAGTTGAGGAAATAACAAGGAGACTGTTTTGAATTCTGAGTGTTTGTTTGGTTTTTTCCCCCTCTTATTGCATCGCACATTTCCACTGCTGACCTTCAGGCAGACCTCTTTGTAGAGGTTTTTGCCCAAATGATTTGTGAGGGTCTTTTGAGTGGGTAATTGGACATTCAGTTGGAAGCTTTATTTTGACAGTGGTCTAACAGGTTAATTCTGTATTCAAAAGCAGAGTGTTTGTTTGTTTTAAATAATGAGTTGTCAAGCCAATTCCCATTTTCCAGGCATTTTGCTTTCTTTTGATGGCAGGTAATTTGGTAAACAGATCATGTTACTTAACTGTATTCACTTCTTCATCCACAGCAGAAATCTTGTTTCTCCTCTAAAGAGAAATTTAAATGTGATATTTATAATTCACATGAAGGCTGTAGTGCTTATGATTATATTCAGATGATAAGAAAATGTAATGAAGTCTAGTAGAGCTTGCTTATTACCGTTGACCTCAAGTGCAACATCATTTAAATTCAAACGGCTCTGCCCTCTACTATGAAAAATTGTCCAAGGGGCAAAGAGTTGTCTCTAGGGCTATTCATTGATGTACATTAAACCTTCGTAGAGAATACATTTCCATTGACAGTATGAAAGGGAAAACCAGCGTGTTTTTTGGAAAACTACTTATTTCAGTAAATAATTTCCAAATGACTTCATTAAGATAATTGAGGCTTTTCAAATATGAATATACAGAGAATTAGGACAGAAAGACAAATAGTGACATTTAGTAATGCCGCACCATGAAAACAGTCTTGGCTACCACTCTAAAAGCGAACAAATAATTATTAAAACCCCATCATCTTATTTTATTATTTTATTAGGGACCATGGTCTATTATGTTTCCTATATCCTGATAAAAATGTGAATTTTTCCTTAGCAGTACTGTGAATAATACAAATCGAATATCGTATTTCATTTTATTAACCAAAGGAAGACAGCAAACACACACACACACACACACACACACACACACCACATCAGACTGCTCTAAGGGAAAAAAAAATCAGCAAACAAAACAATACAATTGAACAAGGATATAAAAAAAGCAGAAAACATTAGGAGGGGAAAAAATCAACTAATTTCTCTGGACAATCACCTAAATCTGTAGCAAGCTACTTTATAATGGGTTATTTATTTACCCTTGCCTTATTTTACTGTGCTAGTGAGATATTTAGAGAAAAGAAAACAGAAGCCTAAAAATATTTAAGAATATTATTTCTTAAATATTGATGAATATCTGTATCAAATAATATCTGACTTCTTAGGCAAAAAGTATACACACATTAGAGAATGTTAGGAAATAGTTTTGAAAATATTGGTGGAATGGTAAGAAAACAACTTCTTGGGCTTCCCTGGTGGCGCAGTGGTTGAGAATCCACCTGCCGATGCAGGGGAAGTGGGTTCGTGCCCTGGTCCGGGAGGATCCCACATGCCGTAGAGCGGCTGGGCCCGTGAGCCATGGCCGCTGAGCCTGTGCATCCAGAGCCTGTGATCCACAACGGGAAAGGCCACAGCAGTGGGAGGCCCGCGTACCGCAAAAAAAACCCAAAAAAAACCAAAAAAACCCAACTTCTTTCATTTTTTTCCATTTTTAAAAATATTAAAGTGACATTTTTGTCACTGATTTGTTAAATAATCATGAACATTTATCATTACGTTAATTTATCATAGTTTTGCTTTCATTATCTTTAAAATGAAATGTGGGCAAAATAGTATTTACCCTGTTTACCTCATGGGATCCTGACAGTGTCAAAGGAAAGATCTTATTAAATATATCGACTTTATTTCAGTTTGTTTCCAAGCTACCCCAAAATATTTTAAATAAACCAAGTATTGTATTTTCTTTAAGAAAACACGCAGAACTTTATTTTTTAGTGGAAGGAGAAAGTAAGTAATACTGACCAAATTCAGATCAATTCAGTTAAGCAGTTATTTCTGACTCTCTCTCAAAGAAAGTAATGCAGTGGCAAGAAAACGTATTCACAATTATATGTGATTTAAGAAAAATGAGTAAATTTTCCCAAGTGTTGAGACACTGCTCATCAGCTCCTGACCTGTTGTCCCCATATCCCTGTGTGCCACTGAGTTCTAGTATCATCCAACAAAACCAAATTTGCTCTCTGTCTTCCTTTAGTGTTTTGCCCCAATGCATTTTATCCCATTAGACCATTCTACTTAGATAATTCCTTATTTAATACTACCCAAGTTTTGACTTTCCTTCTTAGTCTGATCCTTGGTTTTTCTGATTAGATCATCAAGCTTCTCTCTCTCTCTCCTCTTTATTTTCTGAAGAACTAACCCATCCTTACCTAATCAGGCCATCTTCTCCATCAGTAGCTCAAATGTGGAGCACGTATGAATGCCGCCAAATAGCCATCGTGGATAAGCTCACTTACTTCTTCCACTTGACAAAGCGGATCTTCCATTTTGAAATACAGTGCACTGCAAATAACTGAGAAATAACATGATGAAATGTAAAATGAGCTAGCACAAGCACAATGTTTTGATCCACACACAAAATCTGACTTTTGGTCTGTTGAAACCTTTCCAGTCTCTTTTTTGTTTGTTTGTTTATTTATTTTTTAACATCTTTATTGGAGTGTAATTGCTTTACAATTGTTGTGTTAGTTTCTGCTGTATAACAAAGTGATTCAGCTATATGTATACATATATCCCCATATCCCCTCCCTCTAAATTTTCATATGGAACAACAACTAAAAATATGATTAGTCACTTCGGTTTAATAATTTATTCTCATTTTCCTTAAAAGTAGATTTGACATTTATCCTCGCTAAATCATATCATTACTTCAGCATAGCAAATTCCTTCTTCCCTTCCTCCTTTTTTCCTTCCTTTCTTGCTAGTTTCTGCATTCTCTCTCTCTCTCTCTGAAATAAAACTTCTCTTGAACAACAACAATACAAATAGCCATGAAGATAATATACATCTAGAGACTACAAACAGAAATGATGTGAGAAAACCATCATCCCATTTTAATAACTTAATAATTAGAGATGTCTTTACATCAGTCTAAAATTGACTTATTTCCTATCCCTGGAAATGACAATCATGTTGCCGGAAATAGATGGTGGACATATCTGGTAGATTATTTTTTCATGGTGGTCAAGAACAGATTTTTCATGTAGAGCACTTTTCTGATACATTTTAATGTTTCTTGCAGGCATATATATGTATCACAAGTGATCATTGTTAGAATTGTTTAAATGAAGGCCTTGCACCCTGCTTTATGACCAAGATTTGTACATTTACTGCCGCCAGTGACTTACACTTCATTTTACAATAACAACAGTTGAAACAGCCTCTGCCAAGTATTTGTTTTATTCATCATTCTTTGCTATTTTCCTTGTCCATTAGATTATAAGCTTTCTGCCAGTATAGCTCCTGTTGGTACTACTCAAAGATATATGTCCATAGAACTGCACTGCCCAATATGGTAACCACTAGCCACCTGTAGCTATGTAAATTTATATTTAAATTAATCAAAATTAAATTTTAAAAGTTTAGTTTCTCGGTCATGCTGACCACACATCAAGTCCTCAATAGCTGCATGTGGTTAGTGACTACCATATTAGATGGTGAAGATTTAGAACTAGTAGACTAGCTCACCTAGCCAGTGATATTTTAGAGCCTAGCACTGTTCATAGAGAAACAAAATAAATATTATCTGAATAAGCTTACTAATTAATCTTTAGGGAGCAGCAATTCCATTTATTTTCTCTTCATGATGGAGTGGTAGATTTTGGATGCTGATATAGGAATATGCACATTTTTAAATTGTTTTTACATCTTTATTGGAGTATAATTGCTTTACAAGGTTGTGTTAGTTTCTGCTGTATAACAAAGTGAATCAGCTATATGTATACATATATCCCCATATCCCCTCTCTCATGCCTCTCCCTCCCACCCTCCCTATCCCATCCCTCTAGGTGGTCACAGAGCACCAAGTTGATCTCCCTGTGCTATGCAGCTGCTTCCTACTACCTATCTATTTTACATTTGGTAGAGTGTATATGTCAGTGCTACTTTCTCACTTCATACCACTTACCCTTCCCCCCAACCCTATATCCTCAAGTCCATACTCTACGTCTGCATCTTTATTCATGTCCTGCCCCTAGGTTCATCAGAACCATTTTTTTTTTTTAGATTCCTTATCTATGTGTTACCATACTGTTTTTGTTTTTCTTTTTATAACTTACGTCACTTGGTTTGACAGACTCTAGGTCCAACCACCTCACTACAAATAATTTCGTTTCTTTTTATGGCTGAGTAATATTCCATTGTATATATGTACCACCTCTTCTTTATCCATTCATCTGTCAATGGACATTTAGGTTGCTTTCATGTCCTACAATTAATACTGCGGTACACGTCTCTTTTTGAATTATGGTTTTCTCCAGGTATATGCCCAGGAGTGGGATTATTGGCTCATATGGTAGTTCTTTTTAGTTTTTTAAGGAACCTTCATATAGTTCTCCATAGTGGTTGTATCAATTTATATTCCCACCAACAGTGCCAGAGGGTTCCCTTTTCTCCACACCCTCTCCAGCATTTATTGTTTCTAGATTTTTTGATGATGGCCATTCTGACCTGTGTCAGATGATATCTCATTGTAGTTTTGATTTGCATTTCTCTAATGATTAATGATGTTGAGCATCCTTTCATGTGTTTGTTGGAAATCTGTATATCTTCTTTGAAGAAATGTCTGTTTAGGTCTTCTGCCCATTTTGGGGTTGGGTTGTTTGTTTTTTTGATATTGAGCTGCATGAGCTGCTTGTAAATTTTGGAGATTCATCCTTTGTCAGTTGCTTTGCTTGCAAATATTTTTTCCCATTCTGAACGTTGTCTTTTCATCTTGTTTATGGTTTCCTTTGCAGTGCAAAAGCTTTTAAGTTTCATTAGGTCCCATTGTTTATTTTTGGCTTTATTTCCGTTTCTCTAGGAGGTGGGTCAAAAAGGATCTTGCTATGATTTATGTCATGTCTATGTTTTCTATTTATGTCATGCCTGTGTTTTCCTCTAAGAGTTTGATAGTGTCTGGCCTTCCATTTAGGTCTTTAATCCATTTTGAGTTTAGTTTTGTGTATGGTGTTGGGAAGTATTCTAAGTTCATTCTTTTACATGTAGCTGTCCACTTTTCCCAGCACCACTTCTTGAAGAGGCTGTCTTTTCTCCATTTTATATTTTTGCTTCCTTTGTCAAAGATAAGGTGACCATATGTGTGTGGGTTTATCTCTGGGCTTTCTATCCTATTCCATTGATCTATATTTCTGTTTTTGTGCTAGTACCATACTGTCTTGATTACTGTAGCTTTGTAGTATAGTCTGAAGTCACAGAGCCTGATTCCTCCAGCTCTGTTTTTCTTTCAAAGATTTCTTTGGCTCTTTGGGGTCTTTTTTGTTTCCATACAAATTATAAAATTTTTTGTTCTAATTGTGTGAAAAATGCCATTGGTAGTTTGATAGGGATTGCACTGAATCTGTAGATTGCTTTGGGTAGTATAGTCATTATCACAAGGTTGATCCTTCCAATCAAAGAGCATGGTACATCTCTCCATCTGTTTGTATCGTCTTTGATTTCTTTCATAGGTGCCTTATAGTTTTCTGCATATGTGATTTTGTCTCCTTAGGTAGGTTTATTCCTAGGTATTTTAGTCTTTTTGTTGCAGTGGTAAATGGGAGTGTTTCTGTAATTTCTCTTTCTGATTTTTCATCGTTAGTGTATAGGAATGCAAGAGATTTCTGTGCATTAAGTTTGTATCTTGCTACTTTACCAAATCCATCGATTAGCTCTAGTAGTTTTCTGGTAGCATCCTTAGGATTATTTATGTATAGTATCATGTCATCTGAAAACAGTGATAGTATTAATTCTTCTCCTGTGATTTGGATTCCTTTTATTTCTTTTTCTTCTCTGACTGCCATGGCTGAAACTTCCAAAACTATATTGAATGATAGTGGTGAGACTGGGCAACCTTGTCTTGTTCCTGATCTTAGAGGGTATGCTTTCAGATTTTCACCATTGAAAAAGATGTTTGCTGTGCGTTTGTTGTATATGGCCTTTATTATGTTGAGGTAGGTTCCCTCTATGCCCACTTTCTGAAGAGTTTTTATCATAAATGGGTGGTGAACTTTGTCGAAAGCTTTTTTTGCATCTGTTGAGATGATCATATGGTTTTTTCCTTCAGTTTGTTAATATGGTGTATCACAGTGATATATTTGCATATATTGAAGAATCCTTGCATCCCTGGGATAAACCCCACTTGATCATGGTGTATGATCCTTTTCATGTGCTGCTGGATTCTGTTTGCTAGTACTTTGTTGAGGAATTTTGCATCTGTGTTCATCAGTGATATTAGCTTGTTGTTTTATTTCTGACACCTTTGTCTGATTTTGGTATCAGGTTGATTGTGGCCTTGTAGAATGTGTTTGGGAGTGTTCTCCCTCTGCAATATTTTGGAAAAGTTTGAGAAGGTTAGGTGTTAGCTCTTCTCTAAATGTTTGACAGAAATCGGCTGTGAAGCCATCTGGTTCTGGGCTTTTGTTTGTTGGAAGATTCTTAAACACAGTTTCAATTTCAGTGCTTGTGATTGGTCTGTTCATATTTTCTATTTCTTCCTGGTTCAGTCTTGAAATGTTGTACTTTTCTGAGAATCTGTCCATTTCTTCCAGGTAGTCCATTTTATTGGCATATAGTTGCTTGTAGTGGTGTCTCATGATCCTTTGTATTTCTGCAGTGTCAGTTGTTGCTTCTCCTTTTTCATTTCTAATTCTGTTGATTTGAATCTTTTCCCATTTTTTTCTTGATGAGTCTGGCTAATGGTTTATCAATTTTTTTTAATCTTCTCAAAGAACCAGCTTTTAGTTTTATTGATCTTTGCTATTGTTTCCTTCCTTTCTTTTTCATTTATTTCTGATCTGATCTTTATGATTTCTTTTCTTCTGCTAACTTTGGGTTTTCTTCTTTTTTTCCTTCTTTCTCTAACTGCTTTAGGTGTAAGGGTAGGTTGTTTATTTGAGATGTTTCTTGTTTCTTGAGGTAGGATTATATTGCTATAAACTTCCCGCTTAGAACTGCTTTTGCTGCATCCCATAGGTTTTGGATCGTCGTGCTTTCATTGTCATTTTTTTCTAGCTATTTTTGGATTTCCTCTGATTTCTTCAGTGATATCTTAGTTATTTAGTAGTGTATTTTTTAGCCTCTATGTGTTTGTATTTTTTACCATTTTTATCCTGTAATTGGTATCAAGTCTCATAGCATTGTGGTTGGAAAAGATACTTGATATGATTTCAATTTTCTTAAATTTATTGAAGCTTGGTTTGTGACCCAAGATATGATCTATCCTAGAGAATGTTCCATGAGCACTTGAGAAGAAAGCGTGTTCTGTTGTTTTTGGATGGAATGTCCTATAAATACCCATTAAGTCCATCTTATTTAATGTGTCATTTAAAGCTTGTGTTTCCTTATATATTTTCATTTTGGATGATCTGTCCGTTGGTTAAAGTGCAGTATTAAAGTCCCCTACTGTTACTGTGTTACTGTCATTTCCCCTTTTATGGCTGTTAAAATTTGCGTTATGTATTGAGGTGCTCCTATGTTGTCTGCATAAATATTTACAATTGTTATATCTTCTTCTTGGATTGATCCCTTGATCTTTATGTAGAGTCCTCCTTTGTCTCTTGTAATAGTCATCATTTTAAAGTCTATATTTTCTGATATGAGTATTGCTACTCCAGCTTTCTTTTGATTTCCATTTGCATGGAGTATCTTTTTCCATCCCCTCACTTTCAATCTGTATGTGTCCCTAGGTCTGAAGTGGGTCTCTTGTAGACAGCATATATATGGGTCTTGTTTTTGTGTCCATTCAGCAAGCCTGTGTCTTTTGGTTGGAGCATTTAATCCATTTACACTTAAGGTAATTATCAATATCTATGTTCCTATTACCATTTTCTTAATTGTTTTGGGTTTGTTTTCATAGGTGTTTTCCTTCTCTTGTGTTTCAGGCCTAGAGAAGTTCTTTTAGCATTTGTTGTAAAGCTTATTTGGTGGTGCTGAATTCTCTTAACTTTTGCTTGCCTATAAAGGTTTTTATTTGTCTGTCAAATCTAGATCGTTGCTGGGTAGAATAATCTTGGTTGTAGGTTTTCCCCCTTCATCACTTTAAATATGTCCTGCCCCTCCCTTCTGGCTTGCAGAGTTTCTGCTGAAAGATCAACTGTCAACCTTATGGGGATTCCCTTGTATGTTATTTGTTGCTTTTCCCTTGCTCCTTTTAATATTTTTTCTTTGTATTTAATTTCTTATAGTTTGATTAATATGTGTCGTGGCATGTTTCTCCTTGGATTTATCCTGTATGGGACTCTCTGTGCTTCCTGGACTTGATTAACTATTTCCTTTCCCATATTAGGGAAGTTTTCAACTATAATCTCTTCAAATATTTTCTCAGTCCCTTTCTTTGTCTCTTCTTCTGGAACCCCTATAATTTGAATGTTGGTGCGTTTAATGTTGTCCCAGAGGTTTCTGAGACTGTCCTCAGTTCTTTTCATTCTTTTCTCTTTATTCTGCTCTGTGGTAGTTATTTCTATTATTTTATCTTCCAGGTCACTTATCAGTTCTTCTGCCTCAGTTATTCTGCTCTTGATTCCTTCTAGAGAATTTTTAATTTCATTTTTTGTGTTGTTCATCATTGTTTATTATCTGTTTAGTTTTTCTAGGTCCTTGTTGTTTCTTGTATTTTCTCCATTCTATTTCTGAGATTTTGGATCATCTTTCCTATCATTACTCTGAATTCTTTGTCAGGTTGACTGTTTCCTCTTCATTTGTTTGGTCTGGTGGGTTTTTACCTTGCTCCTTCATCTGCTGCATATTTCTCTGTCTTCTCATTTTGTTTAACTTACTGTATTTGGGGTCTCCTTTTCACAGGCTGCATGTTCGTAGTTCCTCTTATTTTTGGTGGCTGCCCCCACTGGGTGAGGTTGATTCAGTGGCTTGTGTTGGCTTCCTGGTGAGGGGGACTGGTGCCTATGTTCTGGTGGGTGGGGTTGGATTTTATCCCTCTGGTGGGCAGGGCTGCGTCCGGTGGTGTGTTTTGGAGTGTCTGTGAACTTAGTTTGACTTTAGGCAGCCTGTCTGCCAATGGGTGGGGTCGTGTTCCTGTCTTGCTAGTTGTTTGGCATGGGGCATCCAGCACTGTAGCTTGCTTGCCGTTGGGTGGAGCTGGGTCTTTGTGTTGAGATGGAGATCTCTGGGATTGCTCTCACTGATTAATATACGTGGGGCTGGGAGGGCTCTGGTGGTCCAATGTCCTGGATGCGGTTCTCCCATGTCGGAGGCTCAGGCCCGACACCCAGCCGGAGCACCAAGACCATGCCAGGCATGTGGCATGGAAGAAAAGGAAGAAAAAAAACAAAAACGAACAGACAGAACCTCAAAACAAATGGTAAAACTAAAACTAAAGAGACAAAATCACACAAGGAAACATACACACACACACTCATAAAAGGAAAAGAACCAACAAAAAAACCTGAACAGACTGAACCCTAAGTCCAATGGTAAAGCAAACCTAAACGGACAAAATCACACCAAGAAACTTACACACACACACTCACAAAAAGAGAAAAAAAGAAAAAAATGGAAGAGAGTAACCAAACCAATAAACAAACCCACCAATGAAAACAAACACTAAAACCTTAACTAAGATAAACATAAAACCAAAAACAAATCAAATGCAGAAAGAAAACCCCAAGTCTACAGTTGTTCCCAAAGTCTAGTGCCTCAGTTTTGGGAACATTCATTGTCTATTCAGGTATTCCACAGATGCAGGGTTTATTAAGTCGATTGTGGGGATTTAATCTGCTGCTCCTGAGGCTGCTGGGAGAGATTTCCCTTTCTCTTCTTTGTTCCACAGCTCCTAGGGTTCAGCTTTGGTTTTGGCCCTGCCTCTACTTGTAGGCCACCCTCAGGAGTCTGTTCCCCACCTAGACAGGAGGGGATTAAAGCAGCCACTGATTAGGATTCTATTGCTCACTCAGGCCAGGGAGAGGGAGGGGTATGGTAGTCATAAGTGGAATGCAGGGTGTGCCTGCGGTGGCAGAGGCCAGCATGACATTGCAAGAGCGTGAGGCACTCCTTGTGTTCTCCCGGGGAAGTTGGCCCTGGATCACGGGACCCTGGCAATGGTGGGCTGCACAGGCTTCCAGGGGGTGTGAGTAATGACCTGCACTTGCACACAGTATTCTTGGTGGCAGCGTTAGCGGTCCTTGCCCACCTCTGCAGTCTGAGATGATCGCCGTGGCTTACGCCCATTTCTGGAGCTTGCTTAAGTGGTGCTCTGCCATCTCTGGGCACACGGAGCAGGAAGCCCCTCTCCTTGCTCACCTTGAAACAATGGTCTCTTGCCTCTCTGGAAGGTCCAGACTTTTTCCCGGACTCCCTCCCTGCTACCTATGACACACTAGCCCCCTTCAGGCTGTCTTCACACAGCCAATCCCAGTCCTCTCCCTGGGGTCTGACCTCCGAAGCCCGAGCCTCAGCTCCCAGACCCAGCTGCCCCAGCGGGTGAGCAGACAAACCTCTCAGGCTGGTGAGTGCTGGTCGGCACTGATTCTCTGTGCAGGGATCTCTCCGCTTTGCCCTCTGCACCCCTGTTGCTGTGCTCTCCTCTGTGGCTCCGAAGCTTCCCCCCACACCCCCACTTGTCCCCACCAGTGAGGGGACTTCCTACTGTGTGGAAACCTTTCCTCCTTCACAGCTCCCTCCCACTGGTGTGGTCCCATCCTTATTCTTTTGTCTCTGTTTTTTCTTTTTTCTTTTGCCCTACCCAGGTATGTGGGGAATTTCTTGCCTTTTGGGAAGTCTGAGGTCTTCTGACAGCATTCAGTACGTCTTGTGTAGGAGTTGTTCTGCATGTAGATGTATTTTTGATGTATTTGTGGGGAGGAAGGTGATCTCCATGTCTTACTCCTCTACCATCTTGAAGGTCTCCCCAGTACGTGTACCTCTAAGGGTTTTGCTATTGTTTTTGTTTCTTTGTTTTTGTGGAAGAAGTCTTAGTGCAATTCCTATCTCATATAATCTACTTCCTAGACCAGAAAGGCAGTCAAGAATGATCACATTCTAAGAATTCAATCTTATCAGTCCTTATGAACATTGATAGACATTAAGGAAATGGTGGTAGTAGTGGGGACCTGTCTTAGTCTGATTGGGCTGCTATAACAAAATACCACAGACTGAGTAGCTTAAACAACATAAATTTATTTCTCACAGTTTTGGAGGCTGGACATCTAAGATCAGGGTGCCTGCACAGTCAGGTAAAAGTCAGATTGCAGACTTCTCATTATATATATATATCCTCACATAGCTGAAGGGGCTAAGGAGCTATGTTGTGCTTCTTTTATAAGGGCACTAGTTTCATTCATGGGGGCTCCACCCTCGTGACCTAATCACATCTCAAAGGCCCTACCACCTAATGCCAAAACTTGGAGGTTCTGTTTCAACATATTAATTTCAGGGAGACATAAACATTCAGACCATTGCAAGATCTTTTAGAATTGTAATGAAAGATTTCAGCAATGAGAATCTGAAGTTTCAATTGTATCATGATAACTTCTTTGACTGCATAAGATTGAGGGAAAAGCTTTGAATCAAATATGTGAGTTTAAGATGATAGCAAAGGGACTATAGAAAAATAATTGTTAAAGAAATTTGTTTTTTAATTAAATGTTCTTTAAGTTTCTGTCATTCTAGATTTTTTTTTCATTAAATTCCCCAAAGCTAGATCTAATTTAAGGCCTGTCACTCCATCTTTGGTTCACACTGCTAAGATACAGTACCACACTGTAGTACACAATATTGTGCACTGACCACAGACCCAGAAAGAATAAATTTATTGTTTTCTTGTCATTGATGAAATTCAGCCAGGCATTAATATCTATTCACTGTATAGAACTGTTTCCTTTTGGGGCTGTAATATTAAAACACAGAGAAGAAAGTGATGATATTCTTTCAACATGCTATTTGTAGATTTAACTGAAGTGAAAAGAACATCTTAAGGCACAGATTAGGGAGGACCATAATGAAAGCATGACAATTTGAAGAAAAAAATACTCATTAGCCTTTCTCCCAGTGTTCTTTTATCTAAGGAATTCGCTAATCTAGCAGAATAGTTAAAGTAAGTGTAAATCAATAGAATGTGAGCTCTGAAGTTATTTAGCCAAAATTCCTTTTGGGTAGAGAGGACATGGAACCACCAGAGATCTCCTAAGTGTCAGCAGCTAAAATTAAAAATCCTTGACACTATGCTAGAGAAAAGGGAGTTTTGAAATGCATTCTTGTACCAGCAAATATTTATTGAGCATTTATAAATGTCAAGGTTTTGAGAGGTTTTATTCAAACATGAGACAGACATAATTTCAAAGATCACATAGTTTAGATAATTGCGTTGATTTTCCCTGTCTCAGAGACATACTCTTTAGCATCTACTCTTATCAAAGGTAATAGGATTGTATATGACTTAAAAGAGTGTCTGCTTCATTCTGTTTAATTGACATTTTATAAAGTAACACTCATCAGACTTCAACAGTAAGGCACAGTATTTAACTAGCAATTGCTCTAAACACTTAGCAAAAATATGCCCTCGAAGAATTATATTCATTAATGTTTCCCTGGAGAAGGATTGGCCAACTAAAAACTTTATTGACTCTTTACCCTGCAGCTCTGAAACACAAGATGGCTATTTAGAGACCAGTTTTGGTGGGAGAATGTGAAGATGCTTTCATTCATCCACTCTTTCATTCAACAAATATTAGTTCAGTATCTACTATTTAGGAACTGAACTAGATGCTTGGGATTCAACAGTGTTTGTTTTGTTAAACAAACATTCCT
>NW_006776646.1:2683874-2686374 GCF_000442215.2 Lipotes vexillifer
ATTCCTGCTCTCCAGGAGCTTACCTTTTAGGCAAAATGGTTATAAAATTTTAAAAGTATATGTATTATATATAGGTTTTCTTGTGTGTTAGAAGATGATAACTGGCAAAGCATATGTAAGAGGAGTAAGATGAGGAGTATCATTGGAGGGAACATACTTAAATAGGATGGTCAGGATTGACATTATTCATGTCTTCTAGCAAATGCTTGCAGAACAAGAGGGCATCAACCATGTTGAAATTTTGAAGAAGAATCTGGAAAGAAGGACCAGCCAGTAAATGCCTTACCTTAGGATGGTACCTAGTTTGTTTGAGAAGTAGCCAAGAGGCCAGAGGGGACTGGAACAGAGTGACTGAGAGGGAGAGCAGCAAGAGAAAGATCAGAGAAGTAGCAGGTGCCAGTTCATACAAGATCATTGTGAGGACTTTGACCTTACTCAGAGTGTAATGCAAGGCCATTTCAGGGTCTTACGCAGAGGAGTGGCACGATCATGACTCATATTTCTACTTTGGTTGGACAAAATTACCTTTAGCTGATTATCCAAAGTAAATCTTATGTAGGTTACACCGTAAAACAGCTATGGAAAAGAGTTGGGCCCGCATTCAAGTTACAGTCACATTGCTCATTCAATAGTAAATCGTTATCAAACACACTTTGTATGCCCTAGTCGTGACTTCCTGGTAGAAAAATTTTATGCCAGATTTAATGCTTTTTAAATATTTAATTCAAGTTTAGATATTCATATTTCTAATTAGGTATTATTTGTGCAAAGTTATTTAATAAGCATATCTCTAAAGAAGATAGGTAAGATCTAACAAAAATCAGGGAATGAACTCATTGTTATTCTTACGTTTTCATAAGAATCTGTTTTGGATGAAACTTTGCAAGAATTTACTGTGAGCAGATTTTTAATGCTTTCCTTATGTCTACTCCAAACGAAACTGAAGAAGAATAATCAGATGGAAAGATGCCTTTAAGAAACATAGGTAAGGACAAAGCGAATTTTCCCTTAAGAGACCTATCTGCAAAGCTGGTTTGTATCATTTCTACTGAATACATATTGGGGGAAAATCATTCACACAAAACCAAACCATCACCAGCAGAGCAATCTGAGAAAATGAGTCTATTCTGAGACATCTGCAAATTGTTTTCATCTAGAATTTTCTTTCAAACCAGTCTAGGATAACTGACTATCATTAGCATGACCACATGATTCAGGAAAAGGTAGAAGCAAATTTCTGCAAAGAAAATGTGGATAATACTAATACATTCTTACTCAAAAATTTTATTCTTTAAATGTGTTGCGTTTTCACAGCACTGTTTGATCTGATCTGATTTCCTTCACATTTTCTTTAGCACCCTTTCATTCCTCTTTATTTTCATTCTAGCTGCACAGTAGAGCAACTTATCACAAAAGACCAGTTTTAATTACTTGCCTGCAGAAGTCTGGCTTAAAGACTTACTGCCCACATTAAGTTCTGGCTCATTCATGGGTCAGCTTGGGGATCTTGGGGAAATTTTTGAACCTGTCTTAACCTTATCTTCTCCTCTGGAAATAGTAATTACTATAACATCAGTCTCTAAGTACATTTAAGATGACACAATCCATGTTGGTCACCTAGCACAATGCCTATTACACAGTAAGTGCTGAGTAAATTTTAGGTATTAGTATTATCATCCATCCATGTTATTTCTTATATCTAGATTAATTTTTATAAAGCATTGCCACCTCAGATAAAAGATTTTTAAGAATTTCTCTCTTCCCATAGGATAAAATGCTTTTTCCTTAGACTTGTATTAGAAGTCCCTATGTACTAGCATGTCCCTATGGTCTAGTTATGACCTAGATTCCAACTAGTTTTCAATGGATATATCCTACAGTTTTGCTTTTTTTCTTAAAGTCTATTCTGACCAGATAGATATGTACCTTCTTCCTAAGCCAGTCCCCTACCATGGGCCTTAATATAAGTTCACACAATTATCTATGCCTAAAATGGATTTTTCATTTTCCACTGTAAGTCTGAATTCCTTTCACCATCAAGTGATGCTTCCAGTTAAATTTCTTCTATGAAGTATTGACTACAGACTTTTTCCTTAAAAATCTACAGTACCTTATTGCCTTTCTACTCATTTCCCATGTATCGTATGTTGTTGCTATTCGACTTTTTTGTTGTTTGTAGATCGTTGATCCCTAGATAGTTCAAAAGCTCCTAGAAATGAAGGACCATATTTCTCTGTATAAACTATAGATCCTGGCACAATGTTAGACTCAGAATCAAACCCAAATGTTGATCAATGTATTGTTCCTAACACAATGATCTACATAGTGTGTACATTAAATTTAATGGTGGTGAAATGATGAGTGAATTTTTCTGAGACCAATGCAGTAGGTGTCATAATGAAAACAAGGGCAGTAAATTATTCAGGCATTTGATGATTGAAGTCCCAGAAAAGATGTTTTATTAAAGAGTAGTAATTTTTTTTTTTATGGATACAGTTTT
>NW_006776646.1:2687740-2705629 GCF_000442215.2 Lipotes vexillifer
ATATATATATATATATATATATATATATATATATATATATATACACACACACACACACACACACACACACACACACATATATGTGTTCTTTTTCAGATTTTTTTCCCTTATAGGTTATTAAAAAATATTGACTACAGTTTCCTGTGCTATACAGTAGGTCCTCGTTGATTATTTTATATGTAGTAGTGTGTAATTGTTAATCCCAAACTCCTAATTTATCCCCACCCCCTCACCCCCACCTTGTTTTCTTCTTTGGTAACCATAAGTTTGTTTTCTATGTCTGTGGGTCTATTTCTGTTTTGTATATAAATTCATTTGTATCATTTTTTTAAGATTCCACATATAAGTGGTATCATATGATATTTGTTTTTCTCTGTCTCGCTTACTTCACTTAGTATGATAATCTCTAGGTCAGTCCACGTTGCTGCAAATGCCATTATTATTATTTTTTTTATGGCTGAGTACAGTTCCATCGTATATATGTACCATATCTTCTTTATCCATTCATCTGCCGATGGACATTTAGGTTGCTTTCATGTCTTGGCTATTGTAAACAGTGCTGCAGTGAACATTGGGGTGCATATATCTTTTTGAGTTATGTTTTTCTCCAGATATATGCCTGGGAATGGGATTGCAGGATCACATGTTAGCTCTATTTTCAGCTTTTTAAGGAACCTCCACACTATTCTCCACAGAGGCTGTACCAATCTACATTCTCAGCAACAGTAAAAGATGGTTCCTTTTTCTCAGCACCCTCGCCAGCATTTATTATTTGTGGTCTTTTTGATGATGGTCATTCTGACTGGTGTGAGATGATACCTCATTGTAGTTTTGATTTGATTTTCTCTGATAATTAGTGATATTGAGCATCTTTTCACGTGCCTTTTGGCCATTTATATGTCTTCTTTGTAGAAATGTCTATTTAGATCTTCTGACCATTTTTTGATTGGGTTGTTTGCTTTTTTGATATTGAGCTGTATGAGCTGTTTGTATATTTTGGAGATTACTCCCTTGTCAGTCACATAGGTTGCAAATATTTTCTCCCATTCTGTAGTTTGTCTTTTCATTTTGTTGATGGTTTCCTTTGCTGTGCAAAAGCTTTTAAGTTTAATCATGTCCCATTTGTTTATTTTTGTTTTTATTTCCATTACTCTAGAAGACAGATCCAAAAAGATATTGCTGCAATTTATGTTGAAGAGTGTTCTGCCTATGTTATCCTCTAGGAGTTTTATAGTATCCGGTCTTACATTTAGGTCTTTAATCCATTTTGAGTTTATTTTTGTATGTGGTGTTAGAGAATGTTCTAATTTCATTCTTTTACATGTAGCTCTCCAGTTTTCTCAGCACCACTTATTGAAAAGACTGTCTTTTCTTCATTGTATAGCCTTTCCTCCTTTGTTGTAGATTAATTGACCATAGGTACATGGGTTTATTTCTGGGCTTTCTATCCTGTTCCACTGATCCATATTTTTGTTCCTGTGCCAGTACTATAGTTTTGATGACTGCAGCTTTTTTAGTATAGTGTGAAGTCAGGGAGACTGATTCCTCCAGCTCTGTTTTTCTTTCTCGATTGCTTTGGCTATTTGGGTTCTTTCGTGTTTACATACAAATTTGAAATCTTTGTTCTAGTTCTGTAAAAATATTTATGTTTTGTTTTGAGTTGTTTTTACAAAATTATCATTTATCTTGTGGTCCATTGTTGATTAACTTTACTCTTAAAAATGGATTATATCTGCACTGTATTAAAAATATGTCATAGTTAGCTGGTATAATTTAATATTAACTAAATTATAGTATATAATTTTATGTATGTGTATATATATATATATATATATTTACATACATGCTTAGACATAGAAATTTCCTTACTAAGAATTTATCCTACAGTTACATTCACAGATGCGTGCGATATATATAAATCTGTAATTATATTATTTATCTAAAAGATAATATATATAAATATATCCATAACAATCTATCAATTCATAGAATATGTATAGAATGATCTGCCAAAAATCATCAATAATGAATTTCTCCATTTTAATATGACTATCCAAATGACATTTGAGGATAGGAATTAGGCAGCCAAGGCTTGGGAATGAAGTCTATTTTAATCTATAATTTCTCCTATATTATTAAATATTTTATTATGAGTATAAGTTTTTTATAATTAAACAAAATTGACCTAATTTAATTTATGCTTTTCACTATTTTTCTAGATATAAATGATTTTTGATACATATGAAATAAACTTCCTAACCTCAAGAAATAAAAAGATAGGAATTAAACTCCAAAATTTTTATCATTGTTTGTAAGAATAAAAGGTGAATGCATTAAGGATGTGTATTTGTTGTATTCACCAGTGAGAGAAAAGGTTATGGTTGGCACCTTTTGTCATTTTCTAAGAGGACTATAAAACTATGCAATTTCATAAATTTAGAATGGCGTTTTAAAGTATATCCTTCTGTGTCATTGTGTGGCTTTGTTGTCCTACTGTCAGTTTTGATTGACACTTAATAATTAGGTGTGGACCAGTCAGAATGGCCATCATCAAAAAATCTAGAAACAATAAATGCTGGAGAGGGTGTGGAGAAAAGGGAACACTCTTGCACTGCTGGTGGGAATGTGAATTGGTTCAGCCACTATGGAGAACAGTATGGAGGTTCCTTAAAAAACTACAAATAGAACTACCATATGACCCAGCAATCCCACTACTAGGTATATACCCTGAGGAAACCAGAATTCAGAAAGAGTCATGTACCAAAATGTTCATTGCAGCTCTATTTACAATAGCCCGGAGATGGAAACAACCTAAGTGCCCGTCGTCGGATGAATGGATAAAGAAGATGTGGCACATATATACAATGGAATATTACTCAGCCATAAAAAGAAACGAAATTGAGCTATTTGTAATGAGGTGGATAGATCTAGAGTCTGTCATACAGAGTGAAGTAAGTCAGAAAGAGAAGGACAAATACCGTATGCTAACACATATATATGGAATTTAAGAAAAAAAAATGTTATGAAGAACCTAGGGGTAAAACAGGAATAAAGACAGAGACCTACTGGAGAACAGACTTGAGGATATGGGGAGGGGGAAGGGTGAGGTGTGTTAGGGCGAGAGAGAGACATGGACATATATATACTAACAAACGTAAGGTAGATAGCCAGTGGGAAGCAGCCGCATGGCACAGGGAAACCGGCTCGGTTCTTTGTGGCTGTCTGGAGGGGTGGGATAGGGAGGGTGGGAGGGAGGGAGACAAAGAGGGAAGAGATATGGGAACATATGTATATGTATAACTGATTCACTCTGTTATAAAGCGGAAACTAACACACCATTGTAAAGCAATTATACCCCAATAAAGATGTTAAAAAAAAAAAAATTAGGTGTGGAGATATAACGGATGGTGAAGTTTTTTGTTTTTTGGGTTTTTTTTCGGTACGCAGGCCTCTCACTGTTGTGGCCTCTCCTGTTGCGGAGCACAGGCTCCAGACGCGCAGGCTCAGTGGCCATGGCTCACGGGCCCAGCCGCTCCACGGCATGTGGGATCTTCCCGGACCGGGACACGAACCCATGTCCCCTGCAGTGGCAGTCGGACTCTCAACCACTGCACCACCAGGGAAGCCCTAGTTTTGTGTTTTTTTAATGTAGCTTGGATACGGGTGGAAATTGTCAAATCTTTTCTCAGAATGCCTGAGTAGAACGTCAAGATCACAAACTATTTTTTTTTCAATTTCTCTGAGTAAAAGAAGAGGTCTCTTTGTTACAAAGGCAATTTATTAAAAAGTAAGAACACCAAATCCCTTTGAGTATAAATTGAAGGGCATGCCGACTGAAACATTGGTTTACTCTCCTAATAGCATTTAGAAGCAAAATTTCTCCATTTTAGTAAGACTACCCATATGAATCTATTCAACTTTCATAAATACCTTACTCATGCTGAATATATTACTTAACAGTGTTAAACAGTGTCCATATTATATAGAAAATCGGCATTTCCGTTTCTTCATGAATCTAAAAAGGAAGAAATCAGAATGCAACCTTGAATGTAAGTGTAGAAAACAACCAATTTCTTTTTAAAACATGTACTTAAGCACATTAAGCACATTAATGATCCCTAAAATTCTGAAGCATAAGCCAAATTTTTAGACAGCTCTATGATGTGATTATGTGGATAATTCTATTGATGGATTCCATTTTTTTAATCCAAAGAAAAACTAATGTTTTTTTCCCATTTGGACTGCTGAAAAAATTTTTTATTGAAGAGACCATCTCTAAAAGTTCCCCTACCTTATTACTTTAAGATCTTTGTTAACTCGATTTTCTTCAGTTCTTTGGTAAAAGAACTTCAGTAAAATTACCTTTTTTTGCTCATTCTCAGTACCTTGCCATTTTTTGTTGGCTTTCAAAAGCCATAGGAAATACCTTTGATTTGTGCTGTTGTGACAACCTCATATTTGTACATTTCAGGTTTCTTTATTATTTCATTAAGCAGATATGCCTTCATGTTACCATTTTCATCTGTTCTTGATCTCTTCCCTGCTATATCCTAAAAGTCTGTCTTCATAATCACTAGGAAAATAAGTTTTAGCAATTGCTTAAGTGTTTAAGAATCAAATATGCCTAGTAGCATTTTAAAATCTTTTATGCATAACATAAAACTGTGATGATTCCTTTTCTGTTACGTTTAGAGCAGACTTTAGACATATGTTTTTTCTAATCATTCTACTTGGAAATTGAAAGAGATAAATTATATTTCATATAATATAAATTTATGTATTTCATATAATACAAGGTACCTTGAATACATATTTCATATGAGAAAGCTAAGGTTGGATGAATTAGGGGAGAAGAGAGAGAAATGAATTATGTGTCTTTTGTTGGGTACTGGTTGGAAAACAGAGTGGTATCTAAAGGTAGAAACAATGTGAAGTTCAGTTAAGTGCTGCCAAAAAATGTTGATATCTTTATTTTAAAAATCAATTTTTTCTTAACTCCCTTATATCAAAATGATTGTTGAGAGTTTTTCTTCTACCATATTCCAGATTTGAAAATTAGATTAGTAAACCTTAATTTGAGTTTGAATTGAAAAAAATCCCTTCAAGATATTGTGTTAGAAAACATTTTACTTCTTTTTTTTCCACTATATTTTACTTCTATAGGGAGCCAGAATAATAGAAAAATGGCATATAGAATGGTGCAAAAGAAAGTAATGCAAACATGGTTGTTGAGAGTTTTGGATTCTGACGCAGTTATACAACTAGTTAGACCTGATTTCAAACATGTCACTATTCATATGTGTACCTTGGTTAAATCATATATCAAAGACATGGCTAAATTGGATGATAGTTAAGGCCCCTTCCAGCCCTAAGATATTATGGTTCTATAATACCAAGTCTCATTGGGAGTCAATATGGTAAATTACTAATTCTCATGTAAGTCTTATATAGATAGCATGACTTAATATCTGTGGATTGATTACTGATACTCTTTGTAGAGTTTCTTATTCATCAACAACTATTTAATGAGTACTACTAAGCTGTAGTCTCTGAGCCGTGGGGAGCTGTTGAATGAAGCAGTGTGTTCATTTAATTCTGTTGTCATCTCAATTATAATGAAGGATAAAACTTACATGCCACTTTATAGTTAGAAGGGTATATAATAAAGCAGGTATAATAATTTTGAATTAACACAGATTACTAAATAATGTTATGTTCATATACTAATTTGTACCTTACAAAAGCACTTTTATGTATTGAAATATTTCGGTCTTCACAATAACCCTTGAAGCATTCATAAAACACACACACACACACACACACACACACACACACAAGAAACATACAGAGCTTGCCCTACATCGTATCATTAGGAGGCACCCTAACTGCATGCCCTAGGTCACATAAAAGACAGTAGAAATAGAATTTGAACTCAGGTCTTCTCACTTCCAGACCAGTGCTCTTTCCAAGATGTAATATTTTAGTTGCTTCTCTGAATACTGGGAAGGAGAAAAATGTCCCTAATATTGATTTCTTTGGCTATCCCATGGAATTTTTTTAAGAATTGAGAGTATTTGCTTTTTTATAAAGTTAATTTTTTGCTATACAATTTAGTGATGTTATTTTATTTTGTTTTTTAAGTGATAAGTTATTTTAAATGACTTTGAAAATAACACACACATATCAATCCTTTGTTGATACAATATGTACTTTAAGTATGGTTGTGTATAGTGTACACTAGAACATTGGAAAACGTGATGTTAATTGAATTCAACTCCTATGGAGAGACTTAAAAATTGCACTGAACTTCTTTTCAGTTTACTAGTGAACTTTTTATGATATAATGTACCAAGTGGGGGTGTAGTAGACATTGTGACCCCTTCTTTAGGAATAAAGGGCTTCCCCCCAACCTGCCCTGCCAACTGCTGTTAGAGATGTAAACTGAAAGCCCTCAATTATTAGTTCCATTCAGATTGCCTCGGCTAAAAGAGCCTCCTCACTGAAGATCACATCCCCTTCCCTGGGCAGCCTGTATCCACCAACTGGTCGACACAGAAGTATAGCGTTCTGGCTATTTTGCCACAACTTAGAATAATTCTGAAGGGTTATCAAAGCTTCAGTGCTCCCTGTGAGGCCAGCTGAGATCTCTTCTGAGACAGCATCACAGTTCAATTTTCCTTCCATCCAATCCTGTATCCTTTACTTTTCTGTAGATGTTGATTTTGAGAGCACTCCCCAATAAACTTCCTGCTTAGAAATTGCTATATAAAATCTGCTTCTGGAATAACCATTTACTCAGGAAAGGGAACCCCAACCATTTGGAGTGTTAGCCACAGGGTCTGAGTTGACGTTGATACCAAGGCACCTTCATACCCCCCATCTCTGAAGAGACTTGAATTATCTGGGCATCATCATAATTATCTCACTAGTACAGTATATTGATGACATCATGCAAATCAGATTGGAAAAGCAAGAAGTAACAAGTATGTTAGGGGTGTTTGCAAGACACAAGCATTACAGAGATGGGAAGATTCAGGGGCTTGTCATATTAGTGCTCAGGGATTCAGTGGTCAGGGACAAGTCAGTATACATCCCCTAAAGTAAAGGACAAATGATTACCTCTGATATCTCTCACCATGAAGAAGGAAACACAACAAACACTGCGTAGACCTCTTAAGGTTTTGGAATCAGCATATTCTACACCTGGAAAAACTGCTCTGTCCATATAAAGTGTGACATGAAAAGCTGCCAGCTTTGACTGGATAACAGAAAAACAAAGGTTTCTGTAGCAGGTCCAGGCTGTAGGACAAGCAGCTCTGCTTCTTGAGCCTTATACTGTATCGGAGAGGTCTGTAATCAAAGAAAATGTCTGGTGGAGTATTGGGTAAGTTTCAGTGGCACAAACACAATACAGTTTCTGGAGCAAGGCTCTGCTGAGAATTTTATGCCTTTTGGAAAGTATCTTTTTTTCTGCCACTGGGCACTGGTAGAGATGGAATGTCTCACCATGGAGTCATCAAATGACCAGGTGGTCAGAGCTTCCTTCATGAGTAGATCTGTGATTAAAATTAGTAGCCCTATAAGGATTTCATTGTAATATAGAAATAGTGCATCTGAGATCTGGTATAAGCAATATCCAAAGACTCAAGTTAAGCTTGTATCTTAAGCAGATGGCTGAGCCCACCCCCCTTATCA
Source organism: Lipotes vexillifer (assembly GCF_000442215.2). NCBI lineage: Eukaryota > Metazoa > Chordata > Mammalia > Artiodactyla > Lipotidae > Lipotes > Lipotes vexillifer. The sequence goes on from NW_006776646.1 coordinate 2,695,436, forward strand.
TCACTACAACCATGGCATTCAATCTACCATCACTACCCCACCTCCCCTCACCCCCCACCAAATCATTCACTTTTGCACCAGAACCTGTCACTCTACTTACATTTATAGATAAATGGGGATTTGGAGGAGGAAACAAATCAGAGCTTGGTTCATAAATATGTTAGTTTAGTACGTTGGTTCAGCAAAAAAAACATTTCTATCCTCGGGGAGTAGACAAAAAATGTGAAATTTTTTTCATTGCAAGCTAGTTCCACCAGAGAACACCCATCACGGAAGAGGCACTAAACAACCAAGTAGACAAAATGAATAATCCAGTTGATGTCAGCCAGACTCTGTCATGGTCCACTGCAGTGCTTACAGAATGGGCACATGAATGTAGCAGACATGATGGCAGGGATGGAGGCTATGCATGGGCTCAAGGCCATGGGCTCAACCCACCAAAGCTGGTCTAGCTACCCCCCTACTGAACTATCAACCTCTCAGCAATAGAAACAAACACTGAGTCTAATACAACACCATCCCTCAAGAAAACCAAGAAGACACTTGGTGGCAAGTTGACTATATTGGACCCCGTTACCCTTCAGTGGCAATGATTCATTTTAAGAAGAATAGGTATATTTTCTGAGCATGAGTTTCCCTTTCCTGACTGCAGGATGTCAAACAGCACCACTATCCAAGGGCTTAAAGAAAGATCCACCAGATCAGGATCTCACTTAATATCATGTCAGATTGAGACACTGAGACACTCATTTTACAGCAAAAGAGGAGTGGGAGTGAACACATGACCATGAGATCAACAGGGCACGTTGCACTGCCCAGAAGCTGTCAGCCTGATAGAGCAAAAAATGGAATTGTGAAGGCAAAGGTGCCAGCTTGAAGATGATTCCTCGCAAGGATAGGGCACTGTCCTCCAGGATGCAATATATGTGTGCGATCAAGAGTTGGCAAACTTTTCTGTAAAGAGACAGATAATAAATATTTCAGGTTTTGCAAGCCACGTGGTCTCTGATGCAACTACTTAACTCTGTCACTCTAGTGTGAAAGCAGCCTTAAATAATATGTAAATGAGAGTGTATAGCTGAGATCCAATAAAATTTTATTTACATAAATAGGCAAACAGGATGGATTTGGCCTGAGGGCCGTAGTTCACCAACCTCTATACTGAATCTATGGCCTTTATATGTATATGAATTCAAGAATCAAGGGGTTAAAGGACGTGTGACCCCATTTACTATCATTCCTAATAATCTTCTTGAGAAATTTCTGTCTGCACGACTCAGTCCTTCTCCTGGGAAATATCTTCTGTGTTGAATGGCTAGGATCCATCATGGCTGAAGACTCTGGGGCCTTTTCCACAGCTCTGAGTGTCTTCCAGTTATCATTTGAGGAGAGTCAGGGTCCCTCTTCTGCAAGAAACCTATCTCTAGATCATGCTTCTGGAGCCTCCATATATGTCCATAAGGTATTGGATATTATGCAATTAAGTAAGACTTTATGAAGGTGGTTACATTCACCCATTAAAAATTTTTTCTCACATCAATATTCTACTTAATAGTTTGTATGAATGAGACCTACTTGGAAACATATGCTGCTTTTGAGTGTCATGCTTGTTAAGACATTGCATCGAATCTTCTTTGACTTTCTTGAGGCTGTGTTTTAGAAAATGGGAATGATAATACTGAATGAAACTGAAAATGGATGAAAAACAAGCTTATGAAGAATATACTCACAATCTAATAAATTAGGCTGTAAATTACAAAGTGGTAAACAATCCTTGTGGATACATATCAGGTTTGAGCCACCTAACTCTTAAAGTCTATTTTCTGGCAGGAAACCGTAGGGTCCGTCAGTGTACTGGGGAGATAATCTAAGCGTAATGTAACTCAGTGTTCATGCAGAGCTCATTGCAGGTACCTGAGTGCAGGGGAAAGCTTTGAAACAGACTGGTATCACTGCCTCCTCAGAAGAGCATTTCTTTTGAAGAACTGGTGCACTGTTTGCCCCAAGATATTTAACACCCCTCTCAGGCTCAATACTTGAGATTTATTGTTTGCATTTAAAATCTGGTGAAATCACTGGAGCTATGGTTGCTAGGCCATCAGCATTATTTGGAGGCTACTTTACCATCTCCCTTCTAGTCACGCCCTTAATTAGGAAGAGCCATCAGGCTGCAAAGTTTTGACTCAACGCATATTTCCCTTTGAAAGGTCATTGAGAATAAAGACCACATTTCCAGCATTTCCACTTCTCTATATTCAAAAACTGTTTGTGTAATACATTCCTTTGTGGACTTGATTAAATTATCCTTATTAAATAGATTCCTATGTCTCCCATTGTATTAATACTTAGCATTTAAAAAATTCTCCTGATATGTATTTCCATTGTGAAAAAAGCAGTGTTCATTTATAAGAACAAATAAAGGGTTAACACATACAGTTGGCAATTTAAATACCAGAGACCTTTAAAGGAGAGCTAATTAAACAAATCACAGTAATATGCTTTTACTGCTTTCTTCACATTGACAGCATTTTGGGTGCATTGGGTAAATATTCACCATTTCCAGTCTGACGTTTAGGATAGTGGCTTTGTTGCCATTTCCTCTTTTTACCTCCTCTATAAAATAATGTTATTTTCTCAAGTTGTTGGGCTGTGACTCTACCAATTTCCTGAAATGGTGGGAACATGATCTTCCGATTCAATATTCTTAAAAGGTTGGACAGAGCTTACTAGCCTAAGAAAATAATATCAGCAAATTATGCATGCTGTCATCTACACCAGTCATGCAGATTACAGAATCTCAGATTAGCATTTACCCAAAGCATAGAAAAAAGAGATTATAAAGACATTTAATACATTTTACATCTCCTTATTATAAACTTGCTGAATTATTAAGAAAAGATATGGGAGAATGTGTTCTGAGGCCACATCTTTACACGGCAAGTGACAGCAAAGTTAGGCAGTCTGCTAGTGTTTCAGGGGATCAGATACTTATTCAATAAGTATTTGTTGGTACCTAACAGCAGCTTTTTTTTTTTTTAACATCTTTATTGAGGTATAATTGCTTTACAATGGTGTGTTAGTTTCTGCTTTATAACGAAGTGAATCAGTTATACATATACATATGTCCCCATATCTCTTCCCTCTTGCGTCTCCATCCCTCCCACCCTCCCTATCCCACCCCTCCAGGTATGTTCATGCCTCTCTCTCGCTTTGTCACAGCTCACCCTTCCCCCTCCCCATATCCTCAAGTCCGTTCTCCAGTCTTTATTCCTGTCTTACCCCTAGGTTCTTCATGACATTATTTTTTTCTTAAATTCCATATATATGTGTTAGCATACGGTATTTGTCTTTCTCTTTCTGACTTACTTCACTCTGTATGACAGACTCTAGGTCCATCCACCTCATTACAAATAGCTCAATTTCGTTTCTTTTTATGGCTGAGTAATATTCCATTGTATATATGTGCCACATCTTCTTTATCCATTCATCCAATGATGGGCACTTAGGTTGTTTCCATCTCCGGGCTATTGTAAATAGAGCTGCAATGAACATTTTGGTACATGACTGTTTTTGAATTTTGGTTTTCTCAGGGTATATGCCCAGTAGTGGGATTACTGGGTCATATGGTAGTTCTATTTGTAGTTTTTTAAGTAACTTCCGTACTGTTCTCCATAGTGGCTGAACCAATTCACATTCCCACCAGCTCACCACTCTTATTCAACATAGTTTTGGAAGTTTTAGCCACAGCAGTCAGAGAAGAAAAGGAAATAAAAGGAATCAAAATCGGAAAAGAAGTAAAGCTGTCACTGTTTGCAGATGACATGATACTATACATAGAGATGTTGAGCATTCTTTCATGTGTTTGTTGGCAGTCTGTATATCTTCTTTGGAGAAATGTCTATTTAGGTCTTCTGCCCATTTTTGGATTGGGTTGTTTATTTTTTTGTTATTGAGCTGCATGAGCTGCCTGTAAATTTTAGAGATTAATCCTTTGTCAGTTGATTCATTTGCAAAGCACTAATAGTGAAAGATCTGAAAGTGAAATCAAGAAAACACTCCCATTTACCATTGCAACAAAAAGAATAAAATATCTAGGAATAAACCTACCTAAGAAGACAAAAGACCTGTATGCAGAAAATTATAAGACACTGATGAAAGAAATTAAAGATGATACAAATAGATGGAGAGATATACCATGTTCTTGGATTGGAAGAATCAACATTGTGAAAATGACTGTACTACCCAAAGCAATCTATAGATTCAATGCAATCCCTATCAAACTACCACTGGCATTTTTCACAGAACTAGAACAAAAAATTTCCCAATTTGTATGGAAACACAAAAGACCCCGAATAGCCAAAGCAATCTTGAGAACAAAAAACGGAGCTGGAGGAATCAGGCTCCCTGACTTCAGAGTATACTACAAAGCTACAGTAATCAAGACAGTATGGTAATGGCACAAAACAGAAAGATAGATCAATGGAACAGGATAGAAAGCCCAGAGATAAACCCATGCACATACGGTCACCTTATCTTTGATAAAGGAGGCAGGAATGTACAGTGGAGAAATGACAGCCTCTTCAATAAGTGGTGCTGGGAAAACTGGACAGGTATATGTAAAAGTATGAGATTAGATCACTCCCTAATGCCATACACAAAAATAAGCTCAAAATGGATTAAAGACCTAAATGTAAGGCCAGAAACTATCAGACTCTTAGAGGAAAACATAGGCAGAACACTCTGTGACATAAATCACAGCAAGATCCTTTTTGACCCACGTCCTAGAGAAATGGAAATAAAAACAAAAATAAACAAATGGGACCTAATGAAACTTCAAAGCTTTTGCCACAGCAAAGGAAACCATAAACAAGACTAACAGCAGCTTTGCTAATGGCCAAGGGTAAAATGAAAAAGCAATTATGCTTCCTTTGCTAAAGGAACTTTTATTCGAGTTAAAGGAGAAAAAAGACATGTGCACAAGAAGCATAAAGAAAAAACAGGAATATATTTACTGAGGGCAAGGACTAATTATTTGCACCCCCAAGCTAAAGAGGATGGCTTGTGAATGCCTTGTTTATCCTGGACTGCCATGCCATCACAGCCTAATATAATCCCTTGGATATGCAAAGAACGAAAACTATCTTAACAAGCATTTATTTCCCTCAAATATTCACCTTAAGAGCTTATATGACTCTTCCTTCGATATCAACATTGCTCAAAATATTTCTGAACACATCTTTGTAAATGACCTTTTTTTTTTCTTTTTGCGGTACGCGGGCCTCTCACTGTTGTGGCCTCTCCCGTTGTGGAACACAGGCTCCGGATGCGCAGGCTCAGGGGCCATGGCTCACGGGCCTATCCTGGACCGGGGCACGAACCCGTGTCCCCTGCATCGGCAGGCGGACTCTCAACCACTGCGCCACCAGGGAAGCCCTGCAAATGTGAAGTCTGTCACTTTTTCCAGATCCTTATAGTCTATTTATAGAATTTGAAATTGGACTTGGTTGTTGGAAATGAATGAATATCATTTAAAGATGAGTCTGGTATATATTATTGGTCATCCTTGAGTATGGTTTTATTATCAAACTAATATATAATGTAATGAGATGCCAAGGAATTTTCTTCTATTTCATGGAAAGCAATCCCTCCTACCAAAAAGAATTAAAAAATTTTGCCAGTTGGCAACATGGTTTTAATAAATACATGACCTCCAAAGAGTCAACACTTTTATGCACGTATCAACTGTGCTTTTCCTGACCAACTATATTTAACCTCCTTATAGACTCTGAATTAAAAATGATAGTATTTCTCATTTTGTTTTGTCTATTAGGAAGCTCACAGCAAGATCAATGACTTATATTTAAAGAAATTTTGGTATGCATTTTTTGAGTAACCTTACCTTGAATCTCATTTTCTATTTATCTTACTTTTCCCTTTTTTCTTGTTCTTGTTATCTATTTCTGTGCCATTGCAGTGTATATTTTTATAAATTATTTCAAATCTCTTTGAAAAAAATTGAGTATAAATATTTATATTCTTCTTCAGTGTTTCTTCTTTGTAGATAGATCTCATAATTTATGGATAGTTATACATTTTTCTTTTAAGCAAATAATTTAGGGAAGTGAGAATATGTAATTAGGAGATTATTCGGTAAAAAATCAGTGGAAGGTTCATTGCGGTTATGCATTTAATTAAGTCTAGCTTAAATAGTAAATAACTATAATTCCTTTGGAATTTATAAGATTTATTAAAAAGGTAGCATAATATTAAATAATAACAGCACATTGATTTGCTAGATTGTAGAGATTAACAGTGAACGAGCTAGATACATTTCTCATTTCCAGGACATGAATATGTTCTGGAAGTCATAAACAGTACTTCATTTACTTTATGAGTAAAGACATGATTTAAAAGGATCCGTTTTCAAAATAAGAGGGAAAAAATACCTCTATGTACACTTGGTTTCATACACATATATGTTTAATTAGGAACGCAAGGTTTCGTTAACCAATTTGGGCAGAAAGGGATAGGGCTTAGTCTCTTTAAACTTTTATGAATTATTGGAATTTACACTTGAATCAGTGAAGTGAGGTGGTGTCCATGGCAGTGTATGATGATGATGCAGTATTTACAGATGATGTCTTTCCATAAGTTGCTTTGGGATTTGGAAAGTAGATCCCAATTCAAATCAATATTCAAGATCTGTTTTCATCTAATTTAAGAAGATAGTGTCATACGTTGGTAGTATTAAACATTTGAATCCTCATATGTTAAGTTTTGTGTAAAACACTTTCATCAACTGACAGACCTACCCTAGGACCTTAGGTATTAAGATAGCTGATTACACATGACAGCATGAGGATACATACTCTCTTACTTTCTGTATTCTCCATAATGGTTAAGAGCATGGACTTTAAAGTCAGATAGATCTGGATTCATTACTTAACAGGTTATATAATTTCTTTGTTACTCAATTTCTTTACTGTAAAATGGGAATAAGTATACTTAGATTTGTTTTAAAAATTATACATATATAAATTGCTTAGCTTAGTAGATCATCAGTAAATAATATTAACTAATAGTAATAGGAGTTTTAGTACTAGAATAATAAAAGTAGCAGTGATAATAGTAGAATAATTATTCAAGAATAATTACTCAAGAAAAATATGAGGAATATTATTCAAGAAACATATGAGGAATATAGATTACATATGAAAATGCCAATATTAAATAATATTGGGTTGGTCAAAAAGTTTTCCTTAACATCTTATGCAAAACCCGAATGAACTTTTTGGCCAACCAATATTTCTCATATGCAAATGCTATTAGTCTCGTGGTTCTATGAAACATAGTTAATAGTTTGCCTTATGGGGTCAGAGTATGAAACACATGTGCACAGGGAAGTGAAATGGCAACAGAAATGAGGTCTTAAAACCCTTCATCTCTAAATGTTTTTAGTAAGTATGTGGCAGAGGAGACCATGTAATTGGCAAGATGAGGTGGAAGACAGATATGCATGACAAAAGCTATTTTCAGTGATATAGTAACAGATCTTTCGTGTGTATACGAGTATATGTGTGTGCACATGTGTACGTGTGTCTGCTCTGTAATCCTCCGCTGATGATTTATCCCTGAGATTGTTCATGTTCCTAAGAATACAGTGCAGGAATGAAGGATGCCTAAATTGAGATATACAAAAACAAAATCCAACTAAAGTAATTACCTTTAAGATGGAAAATTGTTTAATGGCCATGTCATATTTCACGCAACTAGGGCAGTTGGTGTCTTGAGGGGAAGTGATGCTGAAGGTGTGCAAAAGAAGCAAATAAGCAAAATCATACTGGCACAGTGTGGGAGGGATGCGGGGGTAGGAATCATCAAGATTGCAAGTGTTTGCCCAGAATACTACCTTTTATGATCTCCATGTACTGCTTTCATAGGTCCTTTTTTTTTTTTTTTTTTTTTTTGCGATACGCGGGCCTCTCACTGCTGTGGCCTCTTGTTGCGGAGCACAGGCTCCAAACGCGCAGGCTCAGCGGCCATGGGTCACGGGCCCAGCTGCTCCGCGGCATGTGGGATCTTCCCAGTCCGGGGCACGAACCCGTGTCCCCTGCATCGGCAGGCGGACTCTCAACCACTGCGCCACTAGGGAAGCCCACTTTCATAGGTTCTTTGTCCTCTGTTTCTGCAGTGAGTTTTGAAAGATCTAGACAGGATAAAGCCTTGGAGTTTCTTAAGAAAGAAGCTTTCATAAAAAGTAGCCTCTGGAGTTGAACCCAGCAGTCCTGCTACACATTCCATCTTGCTGTTAAGAATACCTTCTTTCATTGAAACTGGTAATAAGCTTGGCTGGCAAATATGGGGGTAGGTCTTCTGAGCAGATTTTAAGAAAGGACTGTGACATTTCTCCCAATGTGTCCACTTGGATTAGGAGAGAAATTGGATAGAGTCGCTTTTCCTTTATCCCCTCCCCTCACCAGTGAAAAAGCTTTGATAGTATGGAACCCTATCTGATTCCTCTATCTCCATGGCTGTACCTGTCCTTACCCTGCCAGCCCCACTTCTTCAGCTACTATAAATATATCCTTGTTTATCAAGGCTTCCTGATTTTATAGGAAACCTCTAAGCCATGCATTTTTTTGTATGGGATAGTGGCAGCTTGCTCTCATTACTTGTTGGGATAATTTGCTGACATCTCTCCAATTGTAGTGCTAGGAATCATGATAGGAAGCCAGTGGCCTCCCCATTTCATAAGGTATCTATCTTGATACAATCTGTTTTAAACTGTTGGACTCAACTTTATGGTCATTGACCCCTAGAGTCCTGGTGCCTAGGTAAGTGCATTGACCTAAGATAAGCCCAGAGACTCCAGTTCACTTTTATTTCTGCTGATCAAACCTCCTGACCTCAACCCAGGATGTGCATGTCTCCCAGTGCTTGATTTTCTCTCTAAATGGCCATGGATCTGACATACAGATCTACACTCTATTGAAAGTTCATATGTATATGTTTACTTAAAAAATACTAGAGTGTTGCTGCTAGTTTCTTATCTACAGAATAAGTTCAGAATCCCTAGTAGGTGCTCAACACAAATTTATGAAATAAATTATTGATGGACTTTTAAGTTAGTGCCCCTGTGTTGCATGCTTTAGTGATACTCCTGGTAAATGATGGGTATCTGTTGACAACAGTTGAGGGGTACAGCCCAAGGCCGAGGAACTGACATACAAAAACTGAATCCATGACCTTGCCCTCATGACTTACAAAATCTCAGTTAACAAGATAAGATCCTGGCAAAACACTGTATTTTTTGCTGGTACCAGTGCCAAATGCACCCAAAGTGTTCTCATCCCTGAGACCCCCTTGAGATTTCTTCAACATGACCTCCTTAGGTTCCCGAACTCTAGTTTTAGTAAACCCCCTGCCACGGAGTTAGTTATATGTTCACAGAAACTGGTATAATCACAGAACGTCAAAGTGTTCTATTTTGTAGCTGAATTTCAAAGTGAGCTGAATAACCCTGTGACAAGCAGTAAAAGTAGTAGTTATGAGAGCTAAATTTAAAAAGCTAATCAGATCTCATGTTTCAGGATATAAACTTGTCACCATGAGCATTAACAAGATTTTTCCCCCTTAGACGGCCATGCAGTATGTTATAGAGGATTTTCACGTTCTAGTCATCTGAGCCATATGTTTGTTCCTGAGAAAATTTAATTCAGCTGCATTTATTAGATGCCTACTGTGCATAAAGCACCATCCTAGGCAAGATTTCATAAGATTGAGAGTCCTGAAAAATAGAATTAGGCGGGGGGCGGTGGAAAGATGGCGGAGGAGTAAGACGCGGAGATCACCTTCCTCCCCACAAATACACCAGAAATACATCTACATGTGGAACAACTCCTACAGAACACCTACTGAACGCTGGCAGAAGACCTCAGACCTCCCAAAAGGCAAGAAACTCCCCACGTACCTGGGTAGGGCAAAAGAAAAAAGAAAAAACAGAGACAAAAGAATAGGGACGGGACCTGCACCAGTGGGAGGGAGCTGTGAAGAAGGAAAGGTTTCCACACACTAGAAGACCCTTCTCTGGAGGAGACTGCGGGAGGCGGAGCGGGGAGCTTCGGAGCCGCGGAGGGGAGCGCAGCCACAGGGGTGCGGAGGGCAAAGCGGGGAGATTCCCGCACAGAGGATCGG
>NW_006776646.1:2707103-2726216 GCF_000442215.2 Lipotes vexillifer
CACACACACACACACACACACACACACACACACAGACATATCCCCTCTTCACAGCGAATATACATTAGTACGTAAGTTTAATACCTGGAGATTAACAGAAATGACAATGGGGCACAGATGCAACACAGTAAAACAGGGATGGGGGGTAGGACTGGAGGGGGCAGAGGGACACTGGATATGATCACAGCAACCAAGGAGTGATTCCCTTGGTGCTCTGAGGTCATGAGACACTTGCCTCTTGTCACCAAGAAAACTGCATGGTGAATAAACCACCAACTCTGGAAGATAAGCCGTGGCACTACTGCGGAGCTTAGAATGGGGTGGGGCCCTCTCTGTCACAGTGTTAATACTCAAGCATGGCGGGCTCGGAGAGTGTTACGAAATATCAGCATTTTGACCTGGTGAGAGGGGCCTATTTGGGATGTGCCCCGTTTACCTAACACTGGGTGAAGGAGGTCCCCACTCAGGGTAACAGGGCCCCGGGATACCGTGGTCTTGACTTGCAGCAGCACTCCACACCACTGCTCCCAGCCAGCTCCACTCTGTCCACTGAGCACCCTCTCCGCAATGGACCTAAGCCAGAGTGAGCCAATCAAGAGGAGACGGGAGGAACCACGTGGTGGGATGGAAGGGGCAGGAGCTGGCAGAGGAGCAGGTGTGTCCCAGGCCGGGCCCTCCCCTAGGCATCATTGAGGCTGCTGTCGCTCAGGAGCACCTTCTCCCCAGGTCTGAAGGCCGGCATCCCAAGGTAGGGGCAGCTGGCACAGCGGAAAGCATCGCCCAGGTAACACTGTTGAAAGAAGAGACCATCATACAGGGGAGCCAAGTGTCAGCTCTCCCAGAGATACAGGCCAGAAGAAAGGGATCCCAAATTTCATGGTATGGCCACAGTGGCCTAAAGAGAATGACTGCGTACATTTGTAGGTCCAACTGGGATCCAAATACTAAGAGGCTTTAAGATCTCTGATTTCATGAAAGACAAAAGTCTAGAGAAGTCCCTTAGGTGAATACTTCTGTATTCTCAGCAGTTCAAATCACAGCCACACTCAGCAAATGGCTGAGTAGCATCAGGCCTAATGTGAAGCAGAAAGAAAGGGGCCAAAAATAAGAAATGACAAGTGCCTCCCCTACGGGCATGAGTGCGCTGCCCACTCTCAGGAGATAAGCCCTCTTCCCATTACTACCTAGAGACACGTTCTCACACGTTCACCTATTATTAAAATAATTGGGCAGTGAACTCTGTAGAGCTGGAGCTGGCCTGTGTTTAGTTTAGGCCTTTGTGAATACTGAGTAATCAACCAGATACTCACGTTTCCACAAGCCGACTTGGGCTGGGAGCTTATCTGGTCCCTCAACTTCTCTTTCTCCAGTTCTTCTGCGAGGCCACAGGTGCTGGGGGAAAGTTAGCAGGTGATGAGTGGGACCTGCCACCACCCAGGAACTCCAAATCCTTGACAGACCTTTTCCCTGGGAGTCTTCACAGATATGGAGCATTGACCTTTCCTGGCCTAGTCAGCTTTGGGCTCCACAATTCAATGATGTACTGTTTGGAGATTCACACACAGACAGTAAACTATCGAAAAAGCCAGCAAAGATTAGCACAAATTTGGGAGAATGGTAGCCTCTTGTAAGGAGAGGGAGGGAGATGCAGCTGAGGGAGCAGGCAGAGGCGACTTCTAAGGAACAAGTCATGTTCCTGGTACTTAAGCTGGGTGAGCAGTACATGGGTGTTCATTTTATTGTTCTTTAAAATGTACTTATTTAGCATACTCTTCTAACCGTCTGATACATTTTACAATAAAACATGTTTTAGTAATTGTGAAGCACAGCGATTCCTTGACAATCAGAAGCCGCTGGAAGCAGCCTGGCAGCCTCTTCTCACCCCAAGGCTTACCAGTTCTTGCAGGCCTTCCTCTTTTTCCCTTCCCCACAGGAGGCAGCCCGCAAGGAAGCTGGGTCTGGCTTCTTCATATCTTCTGGATCCAGCAGTTCATCTGAGTCAATGAGATCCTGGAGAATGTTCGAAGCCATTAATGACCCAGTCATGGTCTCTGCTAATGAACAGGTGAAGTGGCCACAGTCCACAGCAGCAGTTTGCCCATCTATGTAGAAGGCAGCCATCATCCTACCTGGGCTTGATCATCACGCCCAAGCTGACCACATAGTGAGTACACTACGTGCACAGAAGCTGTGTTAGGCTGTGAGGGGGCTGGGGACTCATTTATGATGTGCAGAGAATATGTGTGTGGAGGGCAGGGAGGGAGGGGGCAGGAAGAACAAAGAGAGAAGCGTTATATTTATGCGAATATATAAAGGGCTGTCGTGTGAGAAAAGGGAATGGAATATTTTCTATATAATTCCAGAGGAAAAGGCAGATAATGATATATACACTTGTGTGATTCTTCGATAAACGTGTAGACAGTTAATCTGTAAGCTCTGTGAGGGCACAAACCGTCGCCTAGTTTGCTTACCACTCTAACTTCAATAGTTGTAGGAATGAAGAACTTTATTACAGAAAGCATTGATCTGAGTTGGAAGAGCATTACTGTTAAGACAGTGAGCATTTGGTGACTTGCCCAGACGAAGGAGCCAAAAAATATTTTAGCTGACAAACTCTTTTCAGGTTTACGCATGCCCACAAGAGTCTTTAATATATCACATGAAGTGAGAACAAGAAAATCTGCGGGGGGAAAGATGCTGAAAAAGAAATTTAAAATGCCACTAATGAGGAGTTTCCTTCTGAGTCAAAAAATGCCAATGGCAGGCACAGCCACAAGGCTGGGCTTTAAATGCTTTCACACCTACAAACCCAGAGAGGCCACTCCAAACAACAACATTCCCACCCAAAGTGGGGCCTGAAAGAAAGCAATCAGGTGACCACAGTGCTGACTCACCACGCTCTCATCCTCCATATCATTGGCTGAGAGGGTCCAGAGCTTGGCAGCTGCAGGGTCCATAGCAGGCTTCCCTGAATCCAACCAATGAAAGAAAACAAGCTCCAGAAAAGCAGCTGGAAACAAACTCCAAGCACATGTAAGTGCTTTCTACTGAGGCTGTGCAGGGAACACACTGGACCTGGGTTCAAGGCCCAGCTCTATCACTTATAAAGGCATGAGAGGGACCCATCACTTTATGGCAATAAAAGCCATCATTTGTTAAGCTTTGTGCCAGATACTACATTAAACATTTTACATACATGATCTAATTTAGTCCTGCTCACCACCTTATGAGGAAAGTTCTTGTCATCCTAATTTTATAAATGAGGAAAGAGGTTTAGATACTTAGGCCAGTTACACCCAGCCACAAATACACAAGTACAGACAGAGTCTACCTAACGCTTTTAACTTCCACTCCATATTGCTTTCTCCTCCTTCTCTTAGTTCCCATCCCTAGAACATGGGGCTAATAGGATTCCCTATGCCCACTGCAGGAGATTTGAATATGAAACAAGAAACTGTACCAAAAAGCATTATAAATAGCAAAGCTCCGGTCTCATGTAGACCTGTTACAGACAAGAAAATGGGCTCAAGAGCTGATGGCGGTGGCGTAACAACAAATCAGTAGCAAATCACACCTCCTGATTCTCTCTCTGGGCCCGAAAGAGCTGAGGGTTCAGTGTGGGCCAGTCCACGAATGGGCCTTGGCGGGTAAGTGCACCCCCCAGAGATCACTGTCACACTGGATGCTCAGATCTCCCACAGGGCAGGCCATCTAAGCTGCTCCTACCCATTCTGGAACTGTGACTCCAAAGGTTAGGATGCTAAAGGATTTCTTGAAGATTTAGGCTGGACAGTCAAAACAGAGCAGTGTGAATACCTGTAAATTTTTGCATACCTCACAGCTAGGACAATTTTTCTCAACTCAGGCATTAAAAAATAGTGATAGGAAGGGTGAGAATGGTGAAAAAGGGTGGAGTGCAATCTTCTGAGAGGAGATATTTTTATAAGTGTCTTAAGATCCTCAAAGAAAAGCTGAATTCAGTGGCACAGAGAAAAGGACACATGGGAAGAGGAATAGCACACTCTTATCCGCCATGACCGTCACTGTGAGGTCTTCTGAGGGTAAATGTCATAATTCTGGGGTCTGGAAAGACTTCATTAACTAATGAAACTATGGGAGTCTGACCTCTAGTATCTGGAGACCTCAGTGTCCTCTGGTGCAGAAGAAGGGGCTGAACTAGGTAATATCTACGCATCATTTCAGTATTGGATCCGAATATGCCCAGAACAACAGTACATTAAGCATTCTTCCACTTGGAAATGAGGGAAATTAAGGAAGGGAATGATCCTCTAAAGATATCACCACCTCATTCAGATCTCTGGCTCAGTTTTTAATACGGCTTTTCAGGCCCACTCAGACAGAACAATATCCCTAGGCCAGTCTCACCGGAAGACTTCTTGGTAGTAGAAAGCTTAAGTTGACTAGAAGAACCCACTTCAAAATTGGGCTTTTTTCCTGTGATCTGCACAGAGAGCAGGCTGTCACTGTGGTAACCCAGGTGTTCTCGGACAGACTGAATCTCCTCGGGGCTCAAGAACTTGCGCTGCAGCTGAAATTCAAGATATCAGAGGATTAGGCCACGCTTTTTCTACCGTATGGTGGTGTACTATGTCCCCCTCACAGGTGTCAAACGCTCACGTCTGCAGTAAGCGCATGACAGCAGGAGATCGCAGACGTTGCCTCGTGCCACACGTTCGGTTTCTCACTGATCAGGACCCTGGAGTGTAACTTCTGTCTACGTGTTTATGTTGAGCCTGCCCCTTGGAGAGTTTTATCAAATATCTGTCTATTAGGTACAAGGCACTGTGCGAGGCATTGTGGAGATTGTAATGATTATGATTATCAAGATGAATCGGACATGCTGAAGAGGCTGTTGAATGGAATCGAAGCCTGTGGCGGGGGAGCATGCCCACAGTAAAGATGCTAGAAATGAAATACGCAGTAGAGAAAGAGAACCACGGGGGGAGGGAAATGCTTTCTATGTTCCTTGGGAAGAAGCAGCAGACAGGAAAGGTCGGGAAGAAGCTGGGGGTGCTACCTCTATGTCCGACAATTATGGAACCGCTACATAAACCACAGTCCATCTAGAGCACTGAACGCCGTTCCATAATTAGTAAGAAAGTGGGTCAATACACTAAGATGGATAATGTCAAAGACAGCTAAAGGTGGGGGAAAGAGCTAGTGACTGAACACTGTATACATACGACCTTATTTACATTAAAAAATGTGTATACACACACACAAAACACACTTGTAAATACATAAAAAGAAGTCCGAACAGCCACACCAAAAAATGTATTGGTGGCTCCCGCTGGGGAGGAAAGTGTAAGCAAGGCCTGAGATGTCACTTTATATTCTTCAGTCTTAACTGAATTTTTATGAACATCCCATATTTTGGAATAAAAGATGGAAGAACTTTAACTAAAGAGAAAAATAAGAAAGGGTAGGTGTGAAGAAACTGAGGCCCTAGGTCATGTACAGATCAATGGTATAACAGCTATTGTGGTATAACACTTCTCACACAAGAAAATTTCAGCATTGGAGAAGAATGGAGAACCATAAATACCTCTATTTAATGTTAATATTTCTAATGAATTGTCAGAAAAGGATTTCCCCCTCCAACCTATTCTAGCCTCCCACCCAAAAGCTGAGGAAAATACAGGCAACTGCCCTTCACTTAGGCCTAAGATTCGTGTCCACTAAGAGATGCCTCAGTGGTCACCACTAGTACTGAGACCAAAATATGTCCCAACCCACATGGGCCCAAGCTGAGTCTCTTCAGAGGAGATTGATTTCAGAGGTTTCGTCCTTCGAGGCATCTGGTTTCTCCCATGCAGAGCCCTTCTCAACTTGTTTCCTAGTTGAGTGACACTGATCACCTCACCTTCAGGGTTGTTATTTCTCCCAGATTCTCTCTGTATCGTCTGACAAAAGAGATACTGGGTTTAGTCACCCAAGGCTTAAATTCCCAGCAAAGAAGGTCGTCTACAAACATACCTCTTTTACTTCCACAAGACCAGAAAGAGTCAGGGCTGAACACAGCTTAGATGCCGTCTTCACTTTGCTATTGTTAACTGCTAAGAGGAAAACCCCAGTTAATAGCTTTATAGGCCAAAGCAGGAAAAATAATAAAGGCTCTCTCCTATTCAGGTCAGCAGGCATTAAAACAACAATAACCTATTCTGTTCAATATATATATATTTTAGTGATAATATTTTAATTGGACAACTCCTTTTGGTTGTTCAAAGTGCTCTTACTGATGCTCTTAAGTGTCATATAACCGTCTCGGTTCTTTGTGGCTGTCTGGAGGGGTGGGATAGGGAGGGTGGGAGGGAGGGAGACAAAGAGGGAAGAGATATGGGAACATATATATATGTATAACTGACTCACTCTGTTGTAAAGCAGAAACTAACACACCATTGTAAAGCAATTATACCCCAATAAAGATGTTAAAAAAAAAAAATAGAAATAGGCATAATCTCGATGCAGAGGAAGAGGTATACAGCCAGAGCCTACATCAATGACTCCAAGGCACCAAGAGTCATAGAATTTCTGGGAATTCTCATTCCAAAAAGGACCTAAAATTCTTTGAGGGCAACTGTAAATGGAGTATTATGATCAGAAGTTAGTTCTTTTCAATTAAAATCTTTATCAAAGGCTGAGATGAAGGGTGTCCACCCAACCCTGGAGAGGGTTCCATGTGACAACCCTAAATGTCAGAGAATATTTAAGGGACCAGATGTGAGAGCAGAAGAATGTTAGGAAAAGCCTAGTTTACCATAACCCGGTCTGAATTTCTTATCTAAGGGAGCTTTAAATCTAAAAAAGCAAATATCTCTTTAGGAGATTTTTAAAAATGCATCATTTCTTAGAGATGAGTCCATCTCTGTGAAAACTTTGTCATGTTTGTAAGAAAGTTTTCTTCTATGGCAGAAAGAGCCATGATTCTAAATGCGAATTCATCAGGAATACGAGAGAGTGAAGAAAGGTAATGGCCCGGAAGCTCAGGTCATTAGGGAGGAGAGGAGAAATAAAGCACAGGCAAGGTCAAATTCTAGGTGCTAAAGGGGGCCCTGATAGTGAGAAATACCCCTGGGAACATCCAGTATCAAGTTACTCCTGCTACTTGGAGGGAGACAGGAAATTATGGGCAACTCTATTTTCACTGTGGCAGTAAAGCAGCTAAGGAGGAAGAAAGCTTTCTAGACTGGAGTGTGGACTAGGAATTCTAAAGCAGTGGGGCAGGGGCTTCCAAGTTGCTAGTATAGCTTAAACTTCAGCTACAAACAAAGATCTACTATAGAAAGCAGAATAAAATAGGTGCTATATGATAGAGGAGCGATGAATGGGCTGCAGAATATTTTTAAAAGCAGCTAATTCTGAATAGAAGGGCAAGGGAAACTTCCCAGAAAACAATATTTTAACAGATATTTCAAGGATAAGTAGGATTTCATGTGATGTTAAGAAGGCATTACAGTGTGGGGCATTCCAGTATAAGCAGATAGCACAAACAACAACAACAAAAAGTTTAACTGTTCCTGTTTTTCAGCAAAGGACTAATACTCTCTGCTGGACTAATACTCTTTTGCCCTTTGTTGGAGAAGATGAGACTGGAAACAATCTCAAGTTTGTAATTTCTTTAGTAGACAATAGGGAATCTATAAACAGAGGATGGCCATGATCTGAAGTATTTTTAAGGATATAAATCTGTAATCATTGTGAAGCTTGGCACTGAGAGTCAAGGGACAAGAAACAGATCATCCCCCTTGCCTGGAAAAATGTTCCTTCTTTTATTTTGCTTAATTAGAGAAGGGGCTCACCACTGGGTTTTGGCTTAGACATTCACCTATTCTGGGAGCCTTCATGATCCTCTGCTCTGGATTAGTACTAAATGTAACTATTGATTTATTTGTCATTATCTACCTTAGACTATCAACACCATTAAAACAGGTATCTTGTCTGCCTTATTCTCCACTCACAATTTTCTTTTTTGTGCCTGGCCTTAGTGGATACTTAATCCATATTTATTGAATAAGTAAATGAAAAATGTGTGAATACATTGAACAAGTCAGTTGGGGGAGAAGGACATCAGAAGAATAGTGATGATGGAGATGAAAAACGTGGGAAATATACTGTAAAATTCTATCCAAAGGATTGGAGACATGTGAGGTGTGGAAAGACAGATTTAAACATGTCTCCAGTGTATCTGTCCTGATTGGGATAGTGATGCTACTACAATGATGCAGTGAGAGTCTTGTATCCTCCCAGAGATAATCTCCTCCCTGTACAAAAATTTTCATCCAGATGTTTGGAGATCCCTTATTAATTTTAGAAATATGGCCATGGTCTCCCCATATATGTACCCTCCAGGCTGGTTCCTAGGATGAGAAGATATGAATAAGATCCTGGTGCCAACTAAATAGGGTCTGATAGTCCTCTTGGGTGTGATTCCTTATCATCCTACAATCGTGATGGGAAGAGAATTCAGAAGTTGGGATGCTTAGATTTGATGCTATTGACATCATAAGCCCCCAAAATTGTTTCTGGACCCCTTCTCTGTATTCAAATAATATATCTGAGAAACGTAAGAATATTTATTGAATAATTTCCTAGAATAAAAGGGTTTAAGTCTATGAAAGTCTGTAATGTTGGCACCGTAGCAATAGAATAATCAAATAGATCACAAAGATTCTCGTTCTACAAATCATGAAAGTGACTAACCTGTACCCAGTTTCACGGAGTAGTCATGGTGCCTGGGCTGGAAGTTAAATCTTCCATTTAAGGTACCTGTTTTGAAGCAGAATAACTGAATAGGATTACTATATAATGTAATCTATTTTAATACATTTATTGTAATCAAAATTCATTGTTTCAAGAAAGAAGAAAAAAATTCTGTTATTTTAAAAAGAAAGTTAATTTTTATTGAAAAAACATCTGCCTAATTTGCTAGCCAAATATCAGAATGAAAAAGTAAAATTCTCAAAGCCACGATTCAAAATCTGAAATAATTAAATTCTTAATTTAGATTGGAAGCATTGTAACTGGTCATATTTTTCTGCACATTAATCTAAAAGAGTTTTGTATTTGGATTATTTCCATCTTGTGTACCCAGCCACTTGGCAATTTATCCATTGAATATGCACCTGCTTCTCATATTGGCAAAGCAACAATTTACTGTGAAGAATCAGTTGTTTTGAATGACTAATTGGTTACAGGTGCAATGAATTAACCATCTGCCTTAGAGACTGACTCAACTAAGGAAAGGAAAATCCCTTTCCTTTTTGTCACTTTGGGAGCACATCAGGGAGATGTGATTCTAACTTGGAATTTGTAGATCCTATGGTGATGGGTGGGGTGAGGTGAGTGGGAGGAAAAGAAAGCAAGTTCACAGGTTAATCAGAAGAATATTAGAGTCATATGTGAGACTAGTTTATTAGCTTTAATCAGTAATCTAACTATCTTTTGAATTAAACAAACCCACAAACATCTCAAAGTATAAAATATTTGGACTGTATCTGGAAGAGAGCATTAAACCCATAGCTGGATTTATACCAGAACATTTGACATTGTCTTCGTTTATGTTTTTCTAGCTGTTCTTTCTTGGTTCAAATCTAATTTTCAAAATATTCTGAACATTTATGACATTAATCTATTGATGTGTTACAATATTTAAAAGCAAATCTTTAATTCACTCAGGTGACTGTCTGATTGGTCAGCTCAGGTGAATCATAATATTTTTTAATGGGCAACAATCACTTTTTTTTCTGGATGATCACAATCTCCTGACTCCAAGATGATAAAGTGAAGTTCTTGTTAACTAGGAAATGGCAATCTGCATTGGGTGACTAGGTGGGGAATGATATTAGATAATTTGGTCTGACTCTACCTCTTTGCCTTCAGGTAAACACTTCATTCTTCTTCCCCATAACTGAATTCATGTTTTATATGTTGTTTAGTTTACTATGCCTAACTTTTAATAATTATATAAGTGTTCCATTTGGCTTAACATGCTTCCTTGTTAACACTTTCCTCAATTAATTGTCAGAGAATCACAGAGTCCTGTAATCTGTTCTGATTAGGGATTTTTCTGCAAGCCTCTCTGCCTACCCACATTTATCTTGGGGAATTGGTAAAATGAAAATTAGCATTTCCTCACAAAGGAATCTTTGTGATGAGGAATCTTTCAAGGTGCACCCAGAAATACGATTTCCCTTCCAGCTAGTCTTATAATACATCGTGATGTTTGATTGACTTGGTTAAACAAATTAATACTTTTTCCTTAATTATTTTCAGCAAAGCACAATCATTTGCGTGTATGTTGCCCTTATAAAACCACATGACCTCTTGACATCACTGAGAAGAGCAATCTATGTAGCCAAGTAGAAAGGACTTTTCTACATCATTTTAGTTATTAAGAGTATATGAGAGTGAATGGGAATTTTAGGCATGATTTATTCCTTTCCAAAAGTGCTTCATTTCTCTTATAAAATATACTCTAATACAAACAGAATATTTTGGGAGAATCCTATTTTCAAGTTTCTTTTTAAGGAGTTAACTCTAGTTGGGTTGTTTTAAAAACTGTTTCCCATCAAATAATAGTAGGATATTGAGTAGATGAGCTACATTATAATTCCAGTTTTCTGTACCTAGTCAAAATGTCATAAAATGAGATATCTTTTAACAGAATGCCATTTTAATTTCCTTTATTCATTTAGAAAAATACATTTCTGAATTTTCCATTCTCTTCGAATACAAATAAAATTTTATTGTGATGAAATCTTTGTACAACAATGAAATATTTCTGACAAAACTCACTCTTTTCACATACTATTCAGTACAGCATTTTATCTGATCAAAAAACTTAGTTCAAGAGTTTCTTAAGATCATTATAAACATCCATGGTTAATGTATACCTAATAAATTGCTCTAGAAATAATTTGAGTTATTAATTAGCACTACAGAAGTTATGTTCTTTCACTTTCTTTTTTTAAATTTCATTTCCATTTCATAATTTCATTTACTTTTGTAGCCTATTCAATGGAAAGCTACCAAATAGTAGCATTCTTTTCTACTTATTTCTGAATGAATACAAATGCTTATATCGACTTTCTCTTTTAACAAAGTGAAGGCCCTTCACTGCTGATCTCCACTATATTCCCTTCCTTTATTAGTGTTTTAGTGATGCCCATTCTCTGATGTAAATTTGTGTTGATGAAAATCCTGTCACAGGAGCTGTGTGCACAGAGGTTACTTAGGGTAGAGTTGAGAATTATATACCTTGTCTACAATACCTTTGCCATCATCAGAGCTGGAAGTCACTTTAGAAACCCTCTTCTAGACTACGAATTTTTCAAGCATTTTATGGCAACAGGACTCCTTTAAATGAAAATGTAAGATGCAATAGAAAAATGCAATACTACTGCTCCAGTTGATGCAAGGATAAAATGCTCAGATCCATTTTTAGTTACTGTCCCTGTTATGTTCTATAGTCCTTAATGTTCTGGGTGAAATAGTCCTTTTCTAACCATATTTTTTCCTACTGGGAAACGGATGCATGGAAAAATCATTTGGTTTGTCTAAAGGCAACCAATGAGTTATTAACAAAATGAGAGGAAAACTAAGTACACTTGAATTCTGATCTAGAGTTTCTCTACTGTTAAACTATTAATTTTAGTATTTGAATTATCCATGTGGTTTCTTTTTATTGGTTAAAATGCCTTTGGTCACTTACCACTCTATTTGACCTAACCTCTGTATATGAAGTTACTGTGCGAACCCCTTCCTAGATCCTCCCTTCTCTGAGCTCATGATAACCTTAAATCCCAGTGCCTAGGACTTTCAATCTCTTAAGACAGTTGATTACGTCAAATGCTTAGCGCAGGACCAATAGCTAGCTCCAGGCTACAGATGATTTCATTACATTTTCCCCAATCTATTTGTTTACACAATTTCAGCTGGAAAAAAAAATGCATTGAAATCAAACATCTCATTTCCAGTACTGTCCGGAGGCAAAAAGAGACAATGATACATGCCCCCCGATTTAGACTAGATGAAGCTAGCCACATTTCAAATAGAGTTAAGTCACATTGTGAGTTAAAACCAAGTTAACCTGAAAGGAGCCATTTTCTCCCAGCATATCTGTGCACAGCTTCAGTTGATGGCACTGTGAACTGTAAAACAGAACCAAAGGCCAACATTTTTTCTAAGGAAACTTTAAAACTAGGAAAGTTGCTCAAAGATTGCCTTAGAGTTGCCTCCTCTATTGTCTTTCCTGCCGTGATGGTCTCTGTGGCATTCACTGGTGGCAAATAGATGAAAGTTTCTTACTGAATTGTCTTGCCCTATTGATCAGTTTTTGTGCTTTTGTTCTTAAGACAACAGTAAAAGAAAGTACTCAAGAAAAGTTTCACTTTGACAAAAAAAAAAAAAAAAAACATTTCAGGGGAAGCAGTTGGTTCCAGTTAAGAATCAGTTAAGAACTTTCTTTCGACTTGGAAGGATAGCTTTTGTTTTGTAACTAAGACTGCCAATTAATCACAAATGAACTTGAGCACATTTTCTTGATAATCATGCAGCTGATGACTGGATGAGCCACACATGCTTTATAGTTATTCTCACTGCACTCTTTACCTACTGTGTTCCAAGTAGTAGCAAATATTAAGCTGTTAATAACTGATCAACATTTTAAAAGAAGGTTTCACAAGAAATGTAATTAGATTTTATAATTGAGTTTAAGCTAATGTGTGTTTCTACAAAAGATCATGTGCTTAGATTATATTTCAATTTATGCTTGCCATCTGCTAAAGTTTTTTGTTTTTTGTTTTTTTCCCTTCTCTCTCTATATATATTCAACATCCTGATCAGGTCTCCATATTTCCAAATCAACTTTGATTATTCAAGACTCACTGTAAATTTCAAATACCAGATTGATTTCTTAGTCTCCATGTATGCTTACAGTTTTATATAAGAAAAGCCATTTCTTATGTATTAAGCACAGTGTATTAATCTCTCTTCACTATGCAGTATTCTTGTAGTTCTTGAATACTATGAAGTATTCAAAACATCTCATTGGAAATATTTATGCTCTGAAACATAATGTTTTGAATTGTTGAATGTAAGTAATTTATACTGTAGTACTTTATGGGAGAAGCATATGTTGACTTTTAATGTTTTAATTTGCAGTCCAAAGTTGGGAATGCATGTATAGAAAACCATGAAGTGGCTAATAAAGTATTGTAAGCTGGCTACATAAGATTCTACTGTCTGTCTATCTATCTATCATCTCTCTATGTTATGTATATCTAATGATATAAAACTTTAAAGAAAAGATTCTTTAATTATCAAGTAAATAATGTTATAACTCCCCAAATGGTATTCATGTAGATGGTACAGAGATTGAGGTTTTGAGAACGACTATTCTAGTTGCTAGACAACTAACTTCAGTAAGCACCAGCATTAGAATCAGTTAGAGAGCAGCTTGACCCCACCTGAACCTCCAGACTCAATCTCCAGGAATGGGTACTGACCTTTTGCATTAGGAATGAGCTGTCCAGGTAACTCTGACAGTAAAGTTGGTCTAGAGAGATTTTTCTCTAAGAAAGGGTAAAGGACTATGCTATGCTTGCTGTTTGCTTCTGGACACTTCCATGTTTTTGTGCTTTAAAACTCATGTCTGGTAACAGATTTTTGGAACAAGATTTTAGGGTTTGGAGGAAGATAGCCGAATTGACTTTATTTTTGCTTGCTTATATTTTAGCCATAGGCCATTAGTAGTGTTGGCAGCATTTCCTACAGAAAGACCATCTAGCACTCTTCAGAAGATGGACCTGAAGGGTAGATAGTGTGAAACCAGGATGTCTATGCTGAAGTGTGTAAGATATCAGTATAATACTAGCCTCTGAGATGCCTCACATGATATTTTGAATTTAGACTACAGATAAAGGTGATACATTGCATTATACTTTTTTATTATCTCTCTACTTTAATGTATACTTTCTTAATTTTGCAAAATATAATTTATTTAATAGAATTACAAAATAGGAATGAGCTTAAGGAATGAACATCTTCCTTATACTTGTATTTTCAGTGTTAGATAGGAATTTACCTGAAATATAAAAAGGTAAAAGTCTGGGAAATCAACCAAACAAAACTTGAGAATTTCTCCTGACTTTTAATCCACATTCTTATGTACTTTGTCCTCTCGAGCATTTTCTTTTCCCTTTGTTTTAAGTAGAAAATGAAGAAAAATGTGTCCTTTGTGTGCTGTCTCTGTCACAATTCTTTTCTGTACTTTGTATCATGTAACTTGGTGCCTTCAAGAACATCAGCTTCAGAGCTGGTTCTTCCGTCAGGAGATTCTGGATCTTCAAATTGTGTAGATATGAGGAAAGGTAATGAATGGGTTTCCATCAGATGGATCACCTTGGAAAATTTTAAGGATAGTTTACAGTTCCTGTTATTATTCTCATGTGCTATTTTGCTACATATAAACAAAATTCAGCACCAGAGATGTTTATTTGTTTATTGGCAATAATGGTATTGCTAGAGACCAAAAGCTTTCTAACAAACTAACAGCATCATATAATGTAACAAACACAGAATCTAAGTTTTCTTGTTCTTGATGTAAGTTAATAGTGGTGTGGAGAATTTCAGAGGAGAATTTCGGCTAAGAGTACAGACTCCATTGCCGGACTGTCTATGTTTAAATCCTGAGCTTGCCACTTAGACGTTATGTGACTTTGTGAACATTACTTAACTTTTCTGTACTTCTGTTTTCCTGTATGTAAAATGGATTCTTACCTCAATGGGTGCTGTGAACAATACATTTTTAAATATGAGTAACGATTCTAGAGTAGCCCTTGACATAGTACACATTAAATAAAAGTTGCCAGTATTCAGTTCAGCCTCCAAAGAAGAACTTTACAATTTACCCCTTGGGACATCAAATAGCAAAGGAAATGGCCAGATTAGCAGAAGGTAATCTTGGCATCATTCTCAAGCCTAAGAGTGTCTGGCTGCCTGAATGTTCTGATGATGGATCAAGGAGACATGCTTTCATTGGGAAAAAGCTGCTTTCCCGAAGATTTTTCAGGGCAAAGGCTGCATGCCCATCCTGTGGTCTTATGGGGACTCAGCCCTATGAGAGTCACTTGGTGGGGAATTGGCTCAATAGAGCTTCTCTGGAGTAAACTGCTCAAAACCAGGGTGATGAGAGAATATTTATAAAAGATTAGATAGAGGAGATATGATCTGAATTTAGGAAACTAGACCTTATCTAAAGTCGGGGGCAGGAATGGGGGGTGGTGAGGGGAGACTAAGTTTGAACCATTTTCCAAGCCTAGGGGGTCAGATATAAATACCTACCACACTCAGAGACCAAAGTCAGAGTTCATTAATGCTGTTCAAGTATCATCTCTCCTTTCCCTCACGTCTTCTTCCTTCTCCCTCACCTTTTTTTACCCCCAAGAACCCAGCAGCAGCCTCATTAGTGGAGTGGAGTCGTAAATGAGACAGGTAGGAAAAGGGAGTCAACTACACCCCACTTATGCCACTGAAGCATTTCTAAAGCTAACTTCAGTCAGAAGTGGGAGTTTTTCATCATACACAGAATGACATTTTAATGACTGAAACAGTACCTTTTTACAACTAAAGTGATTGGACAACTTTTTCTCTGCTTCCTTTTACAGCAAAACTCAAAAGGGCTGTCAATATCTGCCAGCCCTATCAGTCAGGCTTTTGCCCACACCATTCATCAAAAACTGCTATTGTTAAGGTCACAAATGACTTGCAAACGTTCACAAGTCCAGTGGTCTCCTCTCAGTCCTCATCTTGTTTGATCCAAAGCCATCATATGATACACCACCACCTTACTCCTTTGTCCACTTTCTTCATTGGTTCCAGAACATAATTCCTTTGTTTTGTTTTGTTTTTCTTACAACATTTTCTTAGTCTCTGCAGCTTTCCCAAATTCCTTACCTCTAAATTATGCAGTGCACCAGGGTTTGATCCTTGCAGCTATCTTCCCAACTATAATCACAAGCCATTCTTTATCCCCAGTATTCTAGATCACTTGTTTTCACCATATTATAAAGTTTAAAAAAACTTTATGCTTCGAGTTTTGTTACCTTCTGCTTCGCACACACCTGGCAAATAAGAGATGCTCTTATTTGAGAGCAATTGGGACAATCATGGGACTTGTCAGAGAGTCATGGAGAGAAAAGGAAGAACATGTTCCCCAGAGCTGGTTTGAAAGGACTCAAAATGGGGAGTGGGGGAAAATAAAGTTGTTTTCTGGTACATCCTTGGACTAACATTTTTTAAATTAGTGTATTCATATATATTAAATAAGCAGTTATAATTAGAACATTGCACATTGCTATTAATTGGTGATTAAAGTTCATTTATTTGCTTTCACTCCTAAATAGTATAAATATTAACTTTATTTGTACTGATATTTGTTTCTTTATCTGTGTTTTAAATGTGCTCCCCCAACTTTTGTGGTTTTGGCTGTTACTAGTTTTTCTTGGATCTTACTGTAATTGTTTGTTGGCATACTGTCTCCCCTCTCAGACTATATGGTCAGCAAAAGGTGGTTTTTTTTTTTTTAATTTTTTTTAACTTTAAATAACCTTGGGGACTTCCCTGGCAGTCCAGTGGTTAAGACTCTGTGCATCCAATGCAGGGAGCACGGGTTCGAACCCTGTTTGGGGAACTAAGATCCCACATGCCGCATGGTGTGGCCAAAAAATAAAATAAAACAAAAGTGATATAAAAAATAACCTTGACACCTTGGTCAAGGTGTATGTACTTGAAACATAACAGGAACTAAAAAAGTGCTTGTGAAATTTATTTTTAATAAGTATTTGACTCAGTTATCTCTTTTAACATAAATATTATATACTGAAGGAGTCTCAGAATATGTGAGCCAGGGATTTTACATCTAAGCAAGTTGTTCTTCAAACATAAAGCCTACAAATACTGAATTTTTACACAAGAACACTGAGAATATTGTTTTCTTAAGTCCTCCTTGAGAAAAATCCCTGAGTCCTCCAACAAATCAAGGGTACTTTAGCAAAAGAACTGGCAATAGGGCTTCCCTGGTGGTGCAGTGGTTGGGATTCCGCCTGCCGATTCAGGGGACGCAGGTTCGTGCCCCGGTCTGGGAAGATCCCGCGTGCCGCGGAGCGGCTGGGCCCATGAGCCATGGCCGCTGAGCCTGCGCGTCCGGAGCCTGTGATCCACAACGGGAGAGGCCACAACAGTGAGAGGCCCGCGTACCGCAAAAAAAAAGAAAAAAAAAAAAGAACTGGCAATAAGCACTGAATAGATATAATTGCAAATCTAAGCCAAAAAAAGTAAATATAAGGATAAAAAAATGGAATGTAAATTTTAAATTTTCTTAGACATAGAAATGATATACGAATAATAAAAATTGGGAGAAAGAAGAACAAACACTGGAAGTAGAATAAACTCATTGATTACTCATTTGTGAGCATTGGGGATCAAGGAATATAATTTAAACTGACTATTCTAGTAGTGAAAGTGTTAGCAAATTTAAGGGAACAAAAGTAATCATTCAGTAAAAAGATAATTGTATGACAAAGGAGCAGGGAAGGGTGGAAGGGAAGAGGATTAGAGCTGACGTTATTGGTTTTCATAAAAGATAACATTTGCTATCTAAAGTGGGGAGGTCTAAGGGTATTGTATCACAGGATAAGTATAAAGTTAACCACTAGAACAAAAATACAAGAATTCCAAAATTTCAGAGGAACTTCAAAAAGAAGCAAAGAAAATAAATCATGCAGACACATGCACACACATGCATATGTGCACGTATGTAATTTATACCTGTTTATATACACATTCACGTGTATTTAAGTTACATAATGTTCATGTATATTATGCAGCACATGTTGTTTTGCATGCTAGCTGTTATATAAGATAAAATTTGAAAGACTGTCATATGTCTTTTTCAGTAAGTGTAAATGGGCTTAACTATTAAAAGATAAAAGATTTTTAGCATGCATGGCAACTCTTTGCTGTCGAAAAGTAATATATCTAAAAACAAATTGATTTGGAATGGTTAAATATAAAAAATGGACTAGGTATGTCAGGCAAATACAAAGTAAAGAAAATAACAGGTAGTGATCTTAATCTCAGTGTAGAATCTAGGCCGAAAGCATTGTAATGCTAAAGCTACAAGATCCAGTAAGATCTAATACTTAGGAATATATACGTACAAATACTGTAGCAGCAAATTTTATAAAGCAAAAGTTATAGATGTTATGGAAAGGGGGCTAAAAAAGTAACTTCACAGTGTGGAAACAGAATAGTCATTGCCACAGCTGTGTGGGAAAGCTTACCTTCCATCAGTGATTAAGTCATGTCCTTGATACGATGTGATGAGGATGACAGCTTTCCCTCTGTGGTTTTCCTCCCCAAGACCCGTAACTGCAGTCTAATCATTAGAAACATAATGGACGAATTCAAATTGAGGGGCATCCTTCAAAACGCTCACTAGCACTCCTCAGAACTGCCAAGGTCATCAAAAATGAGTAAAGTAGGAGAAACTTGTCACAGCCAAGAGGTGCCTGAGGAGACATGACAACTAAATGTAGTGTGGTATGCTGGATGGGATTCTGAAACAGAAAAAGGACATTAGGTAAAATCGAAGGAAATCTTAAAAATATATGGACTTTACATATATATATAATTTATATATTTACATATAATTTATATATTACTACTTTACAGTAGTAATTGACTCAGAAATCTCCTATTAAAATGGCTTAAATTTAAGTCTACCATGTTAGAGTCATGCAAATTCAGAAAATATTGATCCCCAAAATATATTTTTTAGTTGTCTAAATTCGGTTAATATGTCTGGACAACAATTTGGCAAAGATAGAGTAATTAAGCATATAGTAATGCACTGTATTGTAACACTAGTCTTTAAATTGTGTAAAGTACTTTCACATGTATTATCTCTTTTATTTATTTGCCTTTTAAAATAAAGAATAATAAGTAGATTTTCTCTCCTCCCTCCCTCCCCCTTGTTTCTCTCTCCTTCCTTGCTTCCTTCCTTCCTTCTTTCTTTCTCCCTCTCCCTCTTTC
>NW_006776647.1:0-1042 GCF_000442215.2 Lipotes vexillifer
GACACAGGTTCGTGCCCCGGTCCGGGAAGATCCCACATGCCGCGGAGCGGCTGGGCCCCTGAGTCGTGGCCGCTGAGCCTGCATGTCCGGAGCCTGTGCTCCGTAACGGGAGAGGCCACAGCAGTGAGAGGCCTGTATACAGCAAAAAAAAAAAGGAAGAGAAGTTAGAAATCAAAGGAGGTAATAAAAAGTACTAATTAAGGGCTGTATGCCAAGGGATTCTGTCACCATAGTCAGCTGTATACATGGGTCATTTTTATTTTAAATATTCTTTACAGTTTTTATTTCAGGTGACTTTTAAAAGCCAGGCTACCTTTGCTTACTTAAAGTATCTTGCGTTTCAGGCCTGACGTTTGGTTTGCTGGCAAGGCAACTGATTCCTCCTCTCAATGTCTCTTATGCAGCTTTCTGTGCTTCAATAATTTATGGAATTTGGGGATCATGTCGTCAAATGTCCATTGGTGAGTTCAGTGCCGGAACCACAGGAGGTGGATGAAGTCTCCATCTCAGTCATTTACTTATTGCTAAGGAACCCAAGCTAAAGCTATGTTTAAGGTAGAAAGAAAGGAGGCAGGAGATGGATATTCTATCCATAGGGTTAGTGTTCAGATTTTAGAAATTGAACACTTCTTTTGTGATATTATTAATGTCACCACCAGACAAACAGGCCAGCAAGCTATTAAAGGAATTATAAGACAAGAGGTACTTTTCTTGGTGAAATTACCACATGTTGGAATCTGACTATCCTCAACCTGGAAGATCCAGAAATGATTTTGCCAAAACTCCTAGAGTGGATCCACTTTTCACCTGTACCCATAATAACCAAAATCTGTGGACCTGATTTATAATAATCATGTCAGGACTTCCCTGGTGGCGCAGTGGTTAGGAATCCGCCTGCTGCAGGAGACACGGGCTCGAGCCCTGGTCCGGGAAGATCCCACATGCCGCAGAGCAACTAAGTCCGTGTGCCACAACTACCGAGCCTGCACTCTAGAGCCCGCGAGCCACAACTACTGAGCCTGTGTGCCACAACTACTGAAGC
>NW_006776648.1:0-204 GCF_000442215.2 Lipotes vexillifer
TTCATTCTTTTACATGTAGCTGTCCAGTTTTCCCAGCACTACTTATTGAAGAGGCTGTTTTTTCTCCATTGTATATTCTTGCCTCCTTTATCAACGATAAGGTGACCATATATGAGTGGGTTTATCTCTGGGATTTCTATACTGTTCCGTTGATCTATATTTCTGTTTTTGTGCCAGTACCATACTGTCTTGATTACTGTAGCT
>NW_006776650.1:0-202 GCF_000442215.2 Lipotes vexillifer
TCCAAACACCTACAGCTAGTCTCTCATTGGTTCTCCCCATTCCTGTCCATCATACGCAAAAATCGCAAAGTTTGCCCAACTGGGCATTAAAGCCACTGACTCTGCAAGTGTGAGGAGTGTCAGAAAAGCGTCTTGAACCACAAACACGTGTTCCAGGGCACGTAAACTGAGATGCATTTTAGGAACGTTGCCCGATCACACG
>NW_006776651.1:0-228 GCF_000442215.2 Lipotes vexillifer
CAGTGATCTCTTGGTTGTTTAGTAACGTATTGTTTAGCCTCCATGTGTTTGTGTTTTTTACGTGTTTTTCCCTGTAATTCATTTCTAATCTCAAAGTGTTGTGGTCAGAAAAGATGCTTGATACGATTTCAATATTATTAAGTTTGCTGAGGCTTGATTTGTGAGCTGAGATGTGATCTATCCTGGAGAATGTTCTGTGCACACTTGAGAAGAAAGTGTAATCTGCTG
>NW_006776652.1:0-41733 GCF_000442215.2 Lipotes vexillifer
CAGTAGTTGTGGCTCACAGGCCTAGTTGCTCCGCGGCATGTGGGATCTTTCCAGACCAGGGCTTGAACCCGTGTCCGCTGCATTGGCAGGCAGATTCTCAACCACTGCACCACCAGGGAAACCCCCCAGTTTTTATTTCATCTTAATTTCTTCATTTTTACTTTTATTAATGGGGTAAGAATTGGCCTTTCTCTTACATCAGTGTTTCACTCTCTGGGCTCACATCTGTTTAACTTCTTCAGTTGCAGCTACTCACACCTCCTTTCCTGTCCACTACAGAAGAGGTTTTGCTAGCAGATTCCTAAAGCTATTGTGATACTGTGATAGTGAATCAAGAGAAAAGTAGAGGGATACTTGGTCTGAAAGGAGAGAAAAAAAGGGTCGGGTATAACAGAGAGGCTAAACTGACCGATATGATAAGCTGTCCTGAGAGGGTTGGAGAAGCAGCTCGGCTGGAGGACCTGGAGAGAGTGCTGGAGATTGCATGTCAAGGCCTTGGAGTGGCTGTGGGATGTGAGAGAATTGGAAGTAGACAAAGGACTTTCAAAAGAGTTATGTCAGCTTATGAATTAGATCTTCTTTCACATTCTTTAAGAGGCATAATTAATGCTTGTGATTCCTTTTCAATTACTATTTGGTGGCAGGATTTGTCTCTTTGAAGATGAGTCCCTCCAGAGACTGCGTAATATAGCAGGTCATTTACCACATCATGATGGATTGAAAGTTGTTTAGTTCTTTTTGTGGACTACCTGCAAAGGGAAAATGTGTGGTATTTGGGGATGGGTAGTGAGGAGGGCAGGGCCCTCGGTCCTGCTTGCTTGGGTCCCTGTGGTGGCTGCATGCTGTACCCAAGAAC
This sequence comes from Lipotes vexillifer, assembly GCF_000442215.2. Taxonomy (NCBI): domain Eukaryota; kingdom Metazoa; phylum Chordata; class Mammalia; order Artiodactyla; family Lipotidae; genus Lipotes; species Lipotes vexillifer. The sequence goes on from NW_006776652.1 coordinate 857, forward strand.
CAGCCACTTATGCTCCAGGTCTGGGCCAGTTTGAGGGGTTCAGCTGAGGGTCTGCTGATAATCATTAGTATTTCCAAGGCCACACATTGAACAGCAAGGCTGAGGTCTTGCAAACTAAATGGTACCTGGATGTTGTAACCATGAGACACAGAGAGGCTCAGCAAGCAAGTGATTTGGGAAGTAGTAGTTTTGTGGGGTGATGACCCAAAGTCCTAATTCTTATTCTACTGCTGTGCTGTGGTGAGAGGGACACAAATGATGTCCAGGAACATCAGTGAAGGGGAAACTGGTAAGTGAATGATGATGACATTCCAATGTAGTCTGGTGATATTGGATCTTTATCAGTTGTCAGAACAGGAGGACAGTTCTTGAGCTGATGCTTTGGTCTATGTACCATGGGTGGGGTGGCCATCTCTGAACCTTGCAGGCAGTATTTGGGTGTCTTCTACCCTAGGGAAACTTGGCTTCTTTAGGGTGAGTACCCTCCCTATCATACTGTTTTCCTACAGTCATTCTCCAATCCCAAGTTTTGATGGAGATCTTAACCAGAAGCTAATTGAAGTAAATATTAGAAGTAATATAAGTGACAATTATAGCATTTTTCAGATATAGGCATGAGGTAGATCTGACATGGTTTGGAATTGTTTTGACTAACACCTTGCATCCTTTCACCTGGCCCTCTGCCTTCATAGCTTCCCACAGCAGATGTCAGTAACACTTGAAAGGTCCTTTGACGTGGTCCTCAGTCTAGTCTGTGCTGTGTTCAGGGCGTGTAATAAATGTTTGCTTTAATTCATAGTATAGCATAATAGTTAGGAAAAGGGATTTGGGAACCAACCTGCTTGACTTCAAGTCCCAGCTCTGCTACTTAGTAACTGTGTAATATTGAGCAAGTTATTTAAGTTCTCTGGGCCTGTAAAATTAGGCTAATGAGAGTATTAAACTGATAGCATTTGTTGTGACGATTGAGTTGATATTTGTAGAAATAGAAGAGACTTAGTACATAGATAGTTTTGAGAAATTATCATTGGTGTAGCTAAACATAGAACAGTCCTCCTCAAAGGATGGTCCCAGGACCACCCACATGAGAGTCACAGTAGGTCCAGGAGGTGGGATGGGAACCTGTTAAGTGAGAAGATGCTTGACCAGGGGAACCAGAATCTATAGCGATAGGGCCAAGCATTGCCTCTGTCAACAGCACTTCTGGGGATTCTTAATTAAAGATAAAGAACCCCTGTTGTAGGCAGGATTCTCCTGATGCCCTGCCCCAAACACACACACAACTGCTGAGCCATGGTTATTCAAACACTAATCTAGGTGCTTCTGTGAATGGATTTTGCAGATAGAATTAAAATCCCTAGTCAGTTGAACTTAAAATATGGAGATTATCTGGGTGGACCTGATCTATCACAGGAGCCCTTTAAAAAGCAGAAGACTTCAAAAAGATTTAACAGAAGGGGTTATCCTAACCATTCCTGGTTTACAATAGAGGGGGGCATGTGAGAAGGAATGAAGGCAGCCTTGGCTTCTCTCAGGGACCTCAGTCTTACAACCTCAAGGAACTGAGTTCTGCCAATCAACCGAATGAACTTGGAAGCAGTTTCTTCACTCAGAGATTCCAGAAAAGAGTATATCCCTGCTAACATCTTGATGCCGGCCTTGTGAGGTCCTGAGCAAAGGACCCAGCTGAGCCTGCAAGGACTTCTGACCTATTGAACTGTGAGATAATAAACTGGTGTTGCTTTAAGCAGCTGATCTTGGGTCGATTTGTATTGCAGCCTTAGATTGTAACTAGTACAACCACAGACAGAGTGGGAAGGGCACTGGACTTGGAATATCTTACTAGATGCATATCCTCTGACAAGTTATGAACTTTCCTTTCCTTCATCTGTAAAACAGTAACAATAAATAATACATACTTCACAGATCTGTGGTGAGAATTAAGTGAAATGAGATATACAAAACAGCTTTTACCATATAAAACATGCTTTTAACAATGTAGGGATTCCTGATTTTTTCTTTTCCAAGCATATTCTCTCCATTGGAGCTTATTCAAAACAGAAGCAAACAAGCATCTTTGTAAACCAAGTGTGTCCCCAACAACACTCTGTGCTTCTGAGACTGAATAAATTACTGTCCCCACTTTATATGTGCCTACACACTGACTAGGGCCCCAAGCCTTGTGCTGTTTCTGCCCAGAGGCTCTTGGTCCCTGGGAAGTTCCTGCTGTGCCTTCTGGAAGGTGTCATCCTCATTTGGGGGGCATCCTCTTCACATCCCAGGGCTTCAGCAAACACTCTTGAAGCAGATGCACCTTGACTCTCTGGTGGGTATGAGTAAGCCACATGGAAACTTTTTTCTTAGTTGCTGTGTACTACCACCAGCAGCAGCTCCACACCCTCCTTCAAGGAAAGTGTGAATACTTTGATAAGCCCTTTGGGTGGGAGGACAACCTAAGGACATGTGAGAACTACAGAGAGCTCTCCCTGAGCAAATGAGTGAGCTTTTTATTAGTAGAGTTTGTAGGTGAAGTCCAAAGCAGTTGGGATCATATAATAAAAGTGGTTTTAGAAGTTACCATAAAGGGGAGAAGACATGAGACCATTGTCAGTAGGAAAGGAATTTTAGGGGATTCTTTGCCTCAAGAGGCAAAGCTGGGAGGCCATGCACTACACATCTCCACGGTGTGTCATTCACATAGATTGTGCTATGCAGCCTTCCTAGAAATGTCTGATGGAAAATTTCATTATAGTTCTGCTATTTTGTGTGCTATGTAAAACCTCCTCCTCTCTCTGCATGAAATCTGCATGACTTTCTAATGCAATGTTTTGATGGATATGGTCAAGTACTTTACACAGACTCAAGCTGGGTGTGACAAAAGAGCCAAATCCCAGAATGATGAAGTGAGAAATCCAGGGCAATTCTTGGGTACCTACTATGAATCTGGCACTGTGCTGGGGTACATACATATGTAAATGTATTCATACTACATGAAAAATTCTAAATCATCACAATAATCCTGCAGAATATTATTATTCCTAGTTAGCAGGAGAGAAAATTCAGATATGTTAAGCCATATGTTAATACAAAACAGAGGGCTGGGATCGGACCCCAGACCACATGCTACCCATTGCACCACACTTTCTGCTTTAAAGATGAGAGGAAATATGGGCAAAGGGACTTGCCATTTTCTCATTTCATCAATAATTTCCAGAAATCCTGATGCTAGGTGACTTGGGGGAAGTCAAACCCCAGGGACCTTAGGCCAATTCTCTTACCAGTGTCATTAATCTTAGAAAGGGGCTCAGGCTGAGAGAGTGAGACCCACCTGTTGAGTGACACTGTCAGGGAAACCATTCTACATTCTCTCCTTAATACTGTCTAACAGGGAAACAAATATCTTCACCATTCCTCTCTTTCATAGAGAAATCTATTCCTAGAATTTTCAAAAAGCAGCTCAAGAAACAAATAACCTTTGTTCCATTAATTTATCATTTTCATAACTCGATAATAGGGCTCTTCCATCTGGGCCACAATATTATAATGAAGCATGTCAAAGAGATCTTAAAGCTTAATGAATAAAAAGAAATTAAACTTCCAAACCTGCTGATTTGAACAATCACCACTGCCCACCCCCATCCCCTTTTTTGGTATATTTCTGAGCCATTAAAGAAACTAATTACTTTCTCTTCCATTTGCCCAATAACTGAGGTCAGATTTGAATGTGTAAGCAATAAAAGGCTCACCCCTTTGACTTTACATCAGCACAGGCAGAGATTACCTCTTGTGGTGATGAGGCTTTTTCTCCCTGCTTCCTTGCTAAAGATATATTATTTTACAGAAACATCAGGCAAGAACCTGCTTTATAATAATCATATAACTTAGAGCAAATATAAATAATAAATGCCTGGGAATAAAAGGAAAGAGGCAGTATTGGGAGTTCTATTGAGCTGTGAGGAACTGCTGACAGAGCAGTTTGGTGACTAAAGGGAAATGATGGCTGGTGGGAAAAATGAATATAGTGTTGACTGATCAGGGATGTGTTAGTAGGAGAAAGGAAGAAGCCAGCCTTTTAGATATCTTGAAATAACAAAAAGCATCCCCCATTGGTTGATGGAAACCATTTCCGTGATTGATAGTAATGGCACACTGTTGTTGGAGGGTCATGGGTAGACCAGTTGTCCAGGAAGACAGTACCTGAGGCCCAGTGGGAGGAGAGCCCATAGAGGTGCCCACAGTATGGGCTCCATCTTCAGGCAGACATGGAGATCCTCTTGCTTACTTGTGGTAAGACCTTGGGTAAGTTACTAAACATCTTTATTTCTCCATCTGTAAAGTGGGCATGGTCACTTAGGAGGGTTTTTATAAAGATTAAAGGAAACACATCAGTGCTTAGCTGAATGCCTGGTCCATAGTAGGGTGTCAACAAATAATAGGTAAATTTATTGTTAAGATAAATTCCAGTAATCAATGAATGGCTTGAATTTCAGAGTAAGGAGATTAGGGGCTACCACAGCTGTGGGCCTCTCCATGACCTTCAACCTTCATGAAACAGAAACTGAATCAGTTTCATCAAATTAGACAGTCAGAGAGTCTTTGGGAGCAGGGCTCACGAATCCACTTCTCCTTTGCCCAAGTTTTTGTAGCTTAGGAATGTTGAGGCCAGGCAAGAGAAAAGGGCAGGGAAGGCTCCCTGGGGTTAGGAAGGGCACTGGTCTTGGAGTCAGGAGTTCCAACACCAGCCCTTCTTCCAACTCAGTAGGAGAGTTTGAGAAAGTGGTTTATTCTCCACAGACCTTTATTTCCTCATCAATAAAAACTAAGGTAAAGGAGACTGAACTATCTACCTTCTTAATCTCTTCCAGTTGTGATATTTGAGAATTCCACTTGTGGAATTTAAGGTCCCTAGAAGTCACATCTTATTGTTTCTGCTAAGATCCACAGTTCCATCTCTGCAGGCTGTCATCAGATCCCAGCACACTGGGTGTAAGAGCTCCTTCCTGGGCTCCATGTCTCTTGCTTTGCCAGCTCCAAATACACATTCAGGGACCCTAGCTTCCCCCAATGTCCATAGCTGAGTGCCCTGGGGAAAGAGGGAGGTCAAATGCCTCCAGTCAATTTTTTTTTTTTTTTTTAAATAGAATGAGCTCGTGGATTATTACATAGGAATATGGGAGTCCACAGATTTTATTTATTTATTTATTTATTTATTTATTTATTTATTTATTTATTTATGGCTGTGTTGGGTCTTCATTTCTGTGCGAGGGTTTTCTCTAGTTGCGGCAGGTGGGGGCCACTCTTCATCGCGGTGTGAGGGCCTCTCACTATCGCGACCTCTTTTGTTGAGGAGCACAGGCTCCAGACGCGCAGGCTCAGTAATTGTGGCTCACGGGCCTAGTTGCTCCGCGGCATGTGGGATCTTCCCAGACCAGGGCTGGAACCCATGTCCGCTGCATTGGCAGGCAGATTCTCAACCACTGCGGCACCAGGGAAGCCCCAATTTTTAATTATAGATGGCAGATGCTGAAGCCATGGATTTATGAATGCTTGTCATCTTAACCAACCTGCTGCTGACTCCCAGTGACTCTTTTTCACCTGACCTATATGATTTATACATCTACCACCTGCCATGGTAAGCCAGAGGCTGAGCTGCAGAATTTCCAGTTGCCTCACCCCTTCTCAAATGCATTCCAGTTCTCTTGTGCTGTCATGATAAACTCATCTGCTAAAAGGGGTCTTACCACATGGAAGGCCACTCCCATCCTGCTTTCCCCACAGCCCATCAGCTTTCCCCCTCTTTCTCATCCAGAATTCTCATGAAGCTCCTAATGCCTTGGATGAGATCAGGCTCTGTCCCTCTCTCCTGGCCCTCTGGAGGATCATGGTTTCCTTTAATGAAGGTTTCACTGATGTATTTGGACAAGATTCAGGACTAGTGAATTTAACGGTCTCTGTGGGAGAATTGTCTCTGATTTCCCACTCCTCTTCCTGAACTTCAGATCACAGGGCCCCAACTTTTCCTTTCACAGCTGGGATGCATCAAATTCAAATGGGGTCTCTGAGAGAGACCCTGGGTTCCTGGAAAAGATTTCTAAATTTATTTAAGTGCATCATGATGTTCCTCTGTAGCCAGCACTTAACCCCAACTTTCTGAGAAAGAAGTCTGTGCTTTTAGGCAAAGAAAGTGCTATGACTGCCCCCCTCCTCATTTATGTTCTTGAAATGAGGATAACTGGCTAAGGTTAAGAGAAGGGACTGGCTTTTAAGGAAATGATTCCACCAGTTGTGTTCCTCTCTGAACCCCATTTGGTCATGGAAGCTTCAGGGTAGAGGGCAGGGTGGAAGAAGGATATCTATTAGCTTTCAACTGTAGTGCTAGACACTTTACATCACTAGTGGAAAACAGTTTCCATAGGGCCAGGCAGGTAAAATAAATGAATGAATTGGCCTTTAGTACAAGTGAGACTGTAAGGAATGGTGGGGTCTGAGGAGATCTGAAGAAAATATGCCCCATATACAGAAAATAGTTACTACTTAGTTTTAACTGGTCAATCTTCGGGGGAAATTTAGGTGTAAAGTTACCAGATCTTCCAGTTTTCAAGAGAGTACAGAAAGGCAGTTTTTAGAAAATATGAATTCTCTTATTTATAAATGATCAGCAAATAATTTAAAAAAATAGAAAATGTTATTCTATATTCTTCAGGCTAAGCAAAATATATCTGCTCACCATATTTGACCTAAAGATTTCTAGTTTTCAACGTTTGCTTTACATGCTTGATCTGATTTATTACTTTCAACAATTCTAGAAGACAAATTTTATTAGGTCATTTCATGGCGAGAAGAGACTGAAGGTCAGGAAAGTCAAGGACTTTGTCCAGAGTCCCACAGCTAGTAAGTGCTGGAACAGGGGTTCTTTCAGGGAGGGACACCCCCTGGATGTCTGCCCACTGCTCGTATTGCTCTGCCAGGTTGAACAGAGTCATGGAAGCATGACTTTTTCTTCCCTCCCTTCCTGCCTCACATGCTTCAGGGCTTTCTAAGATTTATGAATCTTCTTATGAATTTGCCAGATTTGGCCCCTAGGTACTTGAGAACTCCAAGAGCATCTGCAGAAAAATGTACTTGTTTCTGAGTCAATGTGCTCACTATGGCTCATTCAAGTGTGGCTTTCTAAGTCCCAAATAATGTTAATTTTTCTTTCCCTTTTACCTTCTTATTTTAAGCCAAGATATCCTTCCCTGGATTTTACATAAAAGGAATAAAGTCAGATTTCCAGAGGTTCCAAGTCAACAAATACATACAGAATTAAATTAGAGTTTCTTGGTTGCCAAGTAGATTTGGAAATTGAAGAAGTTTGAGGAATTAGCATTTATTGAGCCTCTATGATCCTGTGAAATGAGAATTATTGGTCTCATTTTACAGATGAGAAAATTGAGTTAAGAAAGTTTAAATTCCATGCCCAAGGTCATACAATGCCTAAGCAATAGAGCTGGGATTTGGACTCTGGGTAGCCTGACTCTAAATTCAATACTCTTTCCACTGTACATGCTACCTCTGAATATTACAGTATATTTGTCTGTGCTAGTATAGTTAACAGAATGGCTGAGAAATTCTGCATTTGAATTGAGATGTTTCATAGGATTGGATAAAAGAGAAGTAAAATATGTTCTGGATTAACAATTTTATATGGGTTTTGTATACATGGAACTAAAAGTAGGAGAGAGTCAACTTCAGTTTACCCTGTCTGAAATTCAGACATTTATTATTCTCTCAAAAATTATCAGTAATAGAGTTAGCACAAAATAATATATTGTAGTATTTCACAACAGTATATGAGTCTCCAACTGTATAATTCCATATACAACTTTGTGTTCTTATTGTCTATATTTTATAACTGTGTATGATTCATTGCTGTTTCTTTAAAAAGTCAAGAGTCAATAGTAAATATATACATTGCCTATGGTATATTTATATATCAGCTTAGAATTTTACCCAGTAATATATCTTCACATTTATATTTATGAAACATATTGTATATGTAATATACAAATATATATTTATATTAAAATTATGTATAAATTTGTATACATATTGAATTAAATACGCTATATATAATTATATTATATATAAAAATGTATATAATATATTATAGATTGTATAAATATATAACTATGTGTTTATATATTACATATATAAGTTAATACATATAAATATATAATTACATTTATATGCATTACATATATGATATATATAGATATACAAAAACTGAAGAATATAGTCATTAGGTAGAATGAGAGGTTGACTTTTTTTCTTTCGGCACTTTTAATGTGACATCCCATTGCCACTTATTGTCATTATTTCTGGAGAAAAGTCAGTCATCATTTTCATCATTGTTCCACAGGATGTATTGTGTCTTTTTTCTTTGACTGTTTTTAGATCTACTTTTTATCTTTTATTTTAGGCTGTTTGATTACAGGGTGCTAGGTGTGGTTTTATTAGTAATTATCCTGCTTGGGGTTCATTGACCTTCTGGGATCTGTGAGTTGATGTCCCTCGAGCTTATTAGCCATTGTTCCTCAAATATTTCTGCTGCCCCACTCTCTCCCTTCTCTCCTCTGGGACTCTAATTACTTGTATGTTAAAACATTTGCTATTACACAGCAGGTCTTGGATGTTCTGTTCTGTATTTTATTCACCCATTTTTGTCTTTGTGTTTTAGTCTGGATACTTTCTAATGATATGTGTTTAGGTTCATTGACCCTTTCCTTTTCTGTGTTCAATATTCTGCTAATCCACTTAATAAATTATTTATGATATTACATTTTTAATTTCTAGCACTTTCATTTGTTGTTTTTTATAGTTCCCCCATCTCTGCTGAACTTTCCCATTCTTCACACATGTATTCACCTTTCCACTAGATCCTTTAGCGCACCTTTAGCATTTTACCATAATTATTTTAGTCTCTTTATGATAATTTCATTATCCAGGCCATCTCTGGTACTGCTTCTACCAACAGTTTCTTGTCAACTTTGGGTTACATTTTCTTGCCTTTTTGTGTTCTTATAACACACAGAACACTAAACACTGAAGTCAATAAAGTCTGCTTCCATTAAAGTTCACTCTTGTTCTTCTGTTCCACTATGAGAGAGAAGGCTGAGTCAACCTGATGTGGACTAGGCTGGGTTGAAATGGGTCTCAGCTCTGTTATCCCTTTAGTTTCACTCAGTTCACTACAGTAACAAATGCCTTGAGGACAACATAGGCATTTACTTTTAATCAGGAACTGAGATCTCACAACTGGTGAGATTCTGGAAATTTGCCTCTGATTCATGGCTTTCAGATATCTGGGAGACTTCTCTCTATTTACAGTCCAGCTGACACATTTGGGGTCATTAGTAAGTTCTCTTTGCCATTAAGTCCTACTTGATGCTTTCTGCCCCTTTGGTGTTTGCACTCAGTCCTGCCAGTCTCTCAGCCATTGAAGGTCTTCAGAAGGCCTAGGGTGTCTTGGGAGTTCTCTCTTGTCAGTTCATTTAGAGTTCTTTGAGTATCCAGCTCTTTGATGGTTTCTTGAAGCATAATTTATTTTCTTTTGGTTGTTAGGGTGGAAACAATGATTTCACAACTTTTTTTATCTATGTCAAAAGCAGGACTATTTTTGTTATTGTTAATGTTGTTGTTGGTGTGGCAATGGTGTGTGTATGTGTGCTTTTGAGAGTGTCACCAACAAAAGCAGGATTTATGTTTAATTAGCTTGCTCTATATAGTGTCTAGAACCATGACATATATTTTTCCATCACTGTCCCAGATAATTTTGTCCTTGTAGGTCAAGCTGTCTGGTCACAAGTCTCATGACCCCACAGTTTTGCAAACAGCTCTTGATAACTTTTCATGCATCTCTCACATCCTTGCTACTCATTTTCCATTTTTGCTGCTGAATTAGGTAGGGTCAAATAGAAGTGATCTTTTCTTTCCCTCCCATTTATTCATGTGTATACACACACACACACACACACACACACACACACACATTTACTGGGAAGATAGAATAATTAATCTACTCCTGGAATATGGCTTCTGACTCAGTATTTTGTTACCATTCCCACTGACACATAAAATTAGCTCCTGTATCATGTTAACAAAGTGTCTCACTATAGACCAAATGTTTTTAACACATTTGGAAAGAGTTAGGAAAAAATAATTCAGAATCTGAAAAAATTTGAAAACAGACTTTTAGCTCTTTCCTTGAAAATCTCTTAAGGTCTGGAAAACCTATCCCAGCATTGCATTCAGTCTATATCCCAAGGAAAAGGGACAATAAAAGGACAGCCAGAGATAAATGTCAGTAGGTCTTTGGGAAGTGTCCTGAGCCAAGAAGTCAAGTGTGAGAAAAGGGAGGCAAAAATGTAGTTCATAGCAAGAGCCTGGTAACAGGTGAAGGAAAGGAGAGGAAGTGAAGAGGGACATCTAATATAGTTGTGCCAACAGTGGCTTCCTGGCCCAGAACTGATGGCTTGGATTGTTTTACATTGGAAGGCACTATTTGCCCTAACACATTAACACTCTACTATTTGGTTCAAATAATTTCATTTTAATTTAATGCAATTCAATTCAATCCAACTGGTACATTAAATATATATTAGGTAACTACTATATGTCTAATGTTGTATTAGTCACTGTGATGATTAGAGAAAAAGAATGTACAAAATGGCTCTGTTCTCAAGGAGATTGTGAATATAATCCTACAGTTGAAATAAGAGCTGTGCAATATTTATCTAAAATTAGAGAACAAAATAAGAGAACTGGACTGAATGACTTATTAGGGTTTTGATTCCAGGTCAGCAACTTACTGATCAGGCCATTTAATTTCTCTGTACCTCACTTCCTCCTTCTGCAAAATGAAGGATTGTAATAGATCAGTATTACAACGTCTTTAATATCCCCTTTTATAACAAATAATTTGTAATGCCTCATTTACCAAATCGAAATGAAACTTGCAGATATTATAAAGCACTTATACACATAATAAAAATTAGTATAATGCCCTAACTATAATATAAAGAAGGAATAAAAATATAAACATTTAAAAAATAATATATACTTCGAAATGTAAATGTTCAGATATAGCTACAGTAGATGATATAATGAAGTAGTCAGAGAGTTGCACCTGCTTATAATGAAAGTGTTTGGATTAAGAGAAGTGAGATCAGAAACCATTCTGTACTAGAGGTACATTAAATGAAAGAGCAGAGGCATACGCTTATATTCTAGTACTAAAACACATGTAAGACTAATGAGTACAGGACCAGACTTATTTGTGTATAAAAAGAGAAAGACGGAAATAGCTTTAATTGAAGCAAGGACATTCAAATTGTAGGCTGTGGAAGTAGAGAAAATGAGAAAGCATGCTATTTCTCACAAGAGAGCTGATCCTTATTTATAAATGTAGTGTCAAAATAATGCCTGATGTTGTGACTTGGGATGGGATGTGATGCATCATGGAAAGCATATCTCTGGTGTGAAATCCCTTCATATGCCAAGACGTGCATTCAGGATGTCCAGTGGGACACTCAAGATTTGTATAGGGACTGTCCCCAGCATTACAGGACTTCTCCATCCCTGCTTCTTTCCACCACAGGCTACTACTGCTGTACAAGCATTATGAGAACAAAAAACACCCCCATCCATTTTCAAAATACCTCCCAATTAAGAGGTCCTTACCATGTTTGAAGTTCCATCAGTCTACTGTTCTAAACAGTCAGATCCAAATGAGTGGGAAAGATAATAATCTCAATGGCAAGACATGATGGGGAAGATCATGAGAACAGAACTGTCTTGATGGAAGAAGTAGGGCTTGAGTTGGTCTGGAAGGGTGGGTAGAATTTGGCTAACAAGAGTGGTGCATTCCAACACTTTGTTGTGTTGATAAACATAATAATCAACATTGCAAGGAGAGACCTTATAGCACTTAGGTATTCATAATTTGACAATTCCCGAGCCTGCCCCTCGTATAAATCCAATATGTGGATCCTACGTGATGCTTGCGTGTTCATTACAACAGATCACAGATTGAAGGGGGCTCGACACACTTTGAAGCAAATACGTTGCATTCATTAACATTCTACAATTTTAGACGTTTCATGAGTTAGAACTGAGTTTAAAATGGTAATGATTCTGGAGGAGGAGTTTCAAGAGGGCGGAAGAGTAAGATGTGGAGATCACCTTGCTCCCCACAAATACATCAGAAATACATCTACACATGGAAGAACTCGTACAGAACACCTACTGAACACTGGCAGAAGACCTCAGACCTCTCAAAAGGCAAGAAACTCCCCCCATATACCTGGGTAGGGCAAAAGAAAAAAGAAAAAAAAAAAAACAGAGAAAAAGAATAGGGATGGGACCTGCACCAGTGGGAGGGAGATGTGAAGGAGGAAAGGTTTTCACGTACTAGGAATCCCCTTCGCGGGCGGAGACTGCGGGTGGCGGAGGGGGAAGCTTCGAGCCGCGGAGCAGAGCGCAGCCACCGGGGTGCGGAGGGCAAAGCGGAGAGATTCCCGCACAGAGGATCGGTGCCGACCAGCACTCACCAGCCCGAGAGGCTTGTCTGCTCACCTGCCTGGGCGGGCGGAGACTGGGAGCTGAGGCTCTGGCTTTGGAGGTCGGACCCCAGGGAGAAGACTGGGGTTGGCGGCGTGAACACAGCCTGAGGGGGCTAGTGCACCACGGCTACCCAGGAGGGAGTCCAGGAAAAAGTCTGGAGCCTCCAAAGAGGCAAGAGACTTTTTCTTGCATCTTTATTTCGTGGTGCACGAGGAGAGGGGATTAAGAGCGCCGTCTAAATGAGCTCCATAGACAGGTGCGAGCCTTGGCTTTCAGCGTGGACCCCAGAGACGGGCATGAGACGCTAAGGCCGCTGCTGCCGCCACCAAGAAGCCTGTGTGCAAGCCCAGGACACAATCCACAACTCCTCTCCCAGGAGCCTGTGCAGCCCACCCCTGCCAGGGTCCAGGGTTCCAGGGACAACTTCCCCAGGAAAAGACACGGTGCGCCTCCCCGCCAGTGCCAGGGTCCCGTGATTGAGGGACAACTTCTCAGGGAGAACGCGCGGCGCGCCTCAGGCTTGTGCAACGTCATGTCGGCCTCTGCTGCCGCCCTGAATTCCGTACCCCTCCCTCCTCCCAGCCTGAGTGAGCCAGAGCCCCCGAATCAGCTGCTCCTTTAACCCCATCCTGTCTGAGCGAAGAACAGACGCCCTCTGGCGACCTACAAGCAGAGGCGGGGCCAAATCCAAAGCTGAACCCCAGGAGCTGTGCGAACAAAGAAGAGAAAGGGAAATCTCTCCCAGCAGCCTCAAAATCAGCAGATTAAATCTCCACAATCAACTTGATGTACACTGTATCTGTGGAATATATGGATAGAAAATGAATCGTTCCAAATTGAGGCAGTGGACTTTGGGAGCAACAATATATATATATTTCCCTTTTTCTCTTTTTGTGAGTGTGTATGTGTATACTACTGTGTTTGATTTTGTCTGTATAGCTTTGCTTTTACTATTTGTCATAGAGTTCTGTCTCTCCATTATTTTTTATTATTTTTTTGGGGGGGGGTATAGTTTTTAGCAATTGTTATCATTGGTGGATTTGGTTTTTGGTTTGGTTGTTCTCTTCTTTCTTTTTTTTTACTTAAATTTTTAAAAAATTTTTACTAATTATTTTTTTATTTTAATAACTTTATTTTATTTTATTTCATTTTTTTTCTTTATGTCTTTCTTTTTTTCTCCCTTTTATTCTGAGCCATGTGGAAAACAGGGTCTTGGTGCTCCACCTGGGCGTCAAGCCTGTGTCTCTGATGTGGGAGAGCTGAGTTCAGGACATTGGTCCACAAGAGATCGCCCAGCTCCACATGATATCAAACGGCAAAAATCTCCCAGAGATCTCCATCTCAACGCCAAGACCCAGCTCCACTCAACGACTAGCAAGCTACAGTGCTGAACACCCTATGCCAAACAACTAGCAAGACAGGAACACAACCCCACCCATTAACACAGAGGCTGCCTAAAATCATAATAAGCTCACAGACAACCCAAAACATACGACCAGATACAGACCTGCACACTGGAAAGACAAGATCCAGCCTCATACACCAGAACACAGGCACTAGTCCCCTCCACCAGGAAGCCTACACAACCCACTGAACCAATCTTAGCCACTGGGGGCAGTCACCAAAAACAACGGGAACTACGAACCTGCAGCCTTCAAAAAGGAGACCCCAAACACAGTAAGTTAAGCAAAATGAGAAGACAGAGAAACACACAGCAGATGAAGGAGCGAGGTAAAAAGCCATCAGACCAAACAAATGAAGAGGAAATAAGCAGTCTACCTGAAAAAGAATTCAGAATAATGACAGTAAAGATGACCCAAAATCATGGAAACAGAATAGAGAAAATACAAGAAGCATTTAACAAGGAACTAGAAGAACTAAAGAGCAAACAAACAATGATGAACAACACAAAAAGTGAAATTAAAAATTCTCTAGAAGGAATCCATAGCAGAATAACTGAGGCAGAATAATGGATAAGTGAACTGGAAATAAAAATAGTGGAAATATCTACTGCAGAGTAGAATAAAGAAAAAAGAATGAAAAGAATTGAGGACAGTCTCAGAGATCTCTGGGACAAAAGTAAACCCACCAACATTCGATTTATAGGGGTCCCAGGAGAAGTAGAGAAAAAGAAAGGGACTGAGAAAAGATTTGAAGAGATTATAGTTGAAAACTTCCCTAATATGGGAAAGGAAATAGTTAATCAAGTTGATGAGTGCAGAGAGTTCCATACAGGATAAATCCAAGGAGAAACACGCCAACACACATACTAATCAAACTATCAAAAATTAAATACAAAGAACAAATATTAAAAGCAGCAAGGGAAAAACAACAAATAACATACAAGGGGATCCCCATAAGGTTAACAGCTGAAATTTCAGCAGAAACTCTGCAAGCCAGAAGGGAGTGGCAGGACATTTAAAGTGCTGAAAGGAAAAACCTACAACCAAGATTACACAGCAAGGATCTCATTCAGATTCAACAGAGAAATTTGCTAGTATTCTGTTGAGGATTGTTACATCTATGTTCATCAGTGATATTGCTTGTCTGTAAAACCTTTACAGACAAGCAAAAGCTGAGAGAATTCAGCACCACCAAACCAGCTTTACAACAAATGCTAGAGGAACTTCTCTAGGCAGGAAACAGAAGAGAAGCAAAAGACCTGTAATAACAAATCCAAGACAATTAAGAAAATGGAAACAGGCACATACGCATCAATAATTACCTTAAATTTAAGTGGATTAAATGCTCCAAATAAAAGACATAGACTGGCTGAATGGATAGAAAAACAAGACCCATATATATGCTGTCTACAAGAGACCAACTTCAGACCTAGGGACACATACAGACTGAAAGTGAAGGATGAAAAATGATATTCCATGCAAATTGAAATCAAAAGAAAGCTGGAGTAGCAATTCTCATATCAGGCAAAATCGACTTTAAAACAAAGACTAATACAAGAGACAAAGAAGGACACTACATAATGATCAAGGGATCAATCCAAGAAGAAGATATAACAATTGTAAATATTTATGCACCCAACATAGGAGCACCCCAATACATAACACAAATACTAACAGCCATAAAAGGGGAAATCAGCAGTAACACAATCATAGTAGGGGACTTTAACACCCCATTTTCACCAATGGACAGATCATACAAATGGAAAATAAATAAAGAAACACAAGCTTTAAATGACACATTAAACAAGATGGACTTAATTGATATTTATAGGACATTCCATCCAAAAACAACAGAATACACTTTCTTCTCAAGTGCTCATAGAACGTTCTCCAGGATAGCTCATATCTTGGGTCACAAATCAAGCCTTGGTAAATTTAAGAAAATTGAAATCTTATCAAGTATCTTTTCTGAGTACAGTGTTATGAGACTAGATATCAATTACAGGAAAAAATCTGTAAAAAATACAAACACATGGAGGCTAAACAACACACTACTAAATAACCAAGAGATCACTGAGGAAATCAAATAGGAAATTAAAAAAATACCTAGAAACAAATGACAATGAAAACATGACAACCCCAAAACTATGGGTTGCAGCAAAAGCAGTTCTAAGAGGGAAGTTAGTTGCAATACAATCCTACCTCAACAAAGAAACATCTAAAATGAGCAACCTAACCTTACACCTAAAGCAATTAGAGAAAGAAGAACAAAAATACCTGAATGTTAGCAGAAGGAAAGAAATCATAAATATCTGATCAGAAATAAATGAAGAAGAAATGAAGGAAACAATAGCAAAGATCAATAAAACTAAAAGCTGGTACTTTGAGAAGATAAACAAAATTGATAAACCATTAGCCAGACTCATCAAGAAAAAAAGAGAGAAGACTCAAATCAGTAGAATTAGAAATGAAAAAGGAGAAGTCACAACTGGCACTGCAGAAATACAAAGGATGATGAAAGATTAGTACAAGCAACTCTATGTCGATAAAATGGACAGCCTGGAAGAAATGGACAGATCCTTAGAAAAGCACAACCTTCTGAGACTGAACCAGGAAGAAACAGAAAATATAAACAGACCAATCACAAGCACTGAAATTGAAACTGTGATTAAAATTCTTACAGCAAAAAAAACCCAGGCCCAGATGACTTCACAGGTGAATTCTATCAAACATTTAGAGAAGAGCTAACACCTATCCTTCCCAAACTCTCCAAAATATGGCAGAGGGAGGAACACTCCCATTCTACGAGGCCACCATCGCTCTGATACCAAAACCAGACAAAGATGTCACAAAGAAAGAAAACTACAGGCCAATATCACTGATGAACATAGATGCAACAATCTTCAACAAAATACTAGCAAATATAATCCAACAGCACTTTAAAAGTATCATACACCATGATCGAGTAGGGTTTATCCCAGGAATGCAAGGATTCTTCAATATATGCAAATAAATCAGTATGATACAGCATATTAACAAATTGAAGAAGAAAAAAACATGATCATCTCAATAGATGCAGAAAAAGATTTCGACAAAATTCAACACCCATTTATGATCAAAACCCTCCAGAAAGTAGGCATAGAGGGAACTTACCTCAACATATTAAAGACCATATATGACAAGACCACAGCCAACATTGTTCTCAATTGTGAAAAACTGAAACCATTTCCACTAAGATCAGGAACAAGCCAAGGTTGCCTACTGTCACCACTATTATTCAACATAGTTTTGGAAGTTTTAGCCACAGCAATCAGAGAAAAAAAAGAAATAAAAGGAATCCAAATCGAAAAAGAAAAAGTAAAGCTGTCACTTTTGCATATGACATGGTACTATACATAGAGAATCCAAAATATGCTACCAGAAAACTACTAGAGCTAATCAATGAGTTTGGTAAAGTAGCAGGTTAGAAAATTAATGCACAGAAATCTCTTTCATTCCTATACACTAACGATGAAAAGTCTGAAAGTGAAATTAAGGAAACACTCCCATTTACCATTGCAACAAAAAGAATTAAATACCTAGGAATAAACCTATCTAAGGAGACAAAAGACCTGTATGCAGAAAACTATAAGACACTGATGAAAGAAATTAAAGATGATACAAATAGATGGAAAAATATACCATGTTCTTGGATTGGAAGAATCAACATTGTGAAAATGACTATATTACCCAAAGCAATCTACAGATTCAGTGCAATCCCTATCAAACTACCAGTGGCATTTTTCACAGAACTAGAACAAAAAAATTCACAATTTGTATGGAAACACAAAAGACCCCAAATAGCCAAAGCAATCTTGAGAAAGAAAAATGGAGCTGGAGGAATCAGGCTCCCAGACTTCAGACTATACTTCAAAGCTACAGTAATCAAGACAGCATGATACTGGCACAAAAACAGAAATATATATCAATGGAATAGGATAGAAAGCCCAGAGATAAACCCACACACATATGGTCACCCTATTTTTGATAAAGGAGGCAAGGATATACAATGGAGAAAAGACAGTCTCTTCAATAAGTGGTGCTGGGAACACTGGACAGCTACCTGTAAAAGGATGAAATTAGAACCCTCCCTAACACCATACATAAAAATAAACTCAAAATGGATTAAAGATCTAAATGTAAAGCCAGACACTATCAAACTAGTAGAGGAAAACATAGGCAGAACACTCTATGACATAAATCACGGCAAGATCTTTTTTGACCCACCTCCTAGAGAAATGGAAATAAAAACGAAAATAAACAAATGGGACCTAATGAAACTTCAAAGCTTTTGCACAGCAAAGGAAACCATAAACCAGATGGAAAGACATCCCTCAGAATAGGAGAAAATATTGCAAATGAAGCAGCTGACAAAGGATTAATCTCCAAATCTACAAGCAGCTTATGCAGCTCAATATCAAAAAAACAAACAAACAACACAATCCAAAAATGGGCAGAAGACCCAAATAGACATTTCTCCAAAAAAGATTTACAGATTTCCAAGAAACACATGAAAAAATGCTCGACATCCTTAATCATCAGAGAAATGCAAATCAAAACTACAATGCGATAATCATCTCACACCGGTCAGAATGGCCATCATCAAAAAATGTACAAACAGTAAATGGTACCCTCTTGCATTGTTGGTGGGGATGTAAATTGATACAGCCACTATGGAGAACAGTATGGAGGTTCCTTAAAAAACTAAAAATAAAACTATCATACGAGCCAGCAATCCCACTACTAGGCATATACCCTGAGAAAACCATAATTCATGTACCACAATGTTCATTGCAGTTCTATTTACAATAGCCAGGACATGGAAGCAACCTAAGTATCCATCGACCAAAGAATGGATAAAGGAGATGTGGTACATATATACAATGGAATCAATGGAATATTACTCAGCCATAAAAAGAAACGAAATTGAGTTATTTGTAGTGAGGTGGATGGACCTAGAGTCTGTCATACAGAGTGAAGTAAGTCAGAAAGAGAAAAAAAATACCGTATGCTAACACATATATATGGAATCTAAAAAAAAAAAAAAAAATGGTCATGGAGAACCTAGGGGTAGGATGGGAATAAAGATGCAGACCTAGTGGAGAATGGACTTGAGGACACAGGGAAGGCAAAGGGTAAGCTGGGAGAAAGTGAGAGAGTGACATGGACATATATACAGCACCAAATGTAAGACCAATAGCTACTGGGAAACAGCTGCTTAGCACAGGGAGATCAGCTTGGTGCTTTGTGACCACCTAGAAGGGTGGGATAGGGAGGATGGGAGGGAGATGCAAGAGGGAGGAGATATGGGGATATATGTATATGTATAGCTGATTCACTTTGTTATAAAGCAGAAACTAACATACCATTGTAAACCAATTATACTCCAATAAAAATGTTAAAAATAAAATAAAATAAAATGGTAATGATTCTGAATGATAGAGGTTTCATCTTCGTCAAAAAATGATTTCCAAAAATAGTCACATGGGGTGAAGTGGAGGGGAGGGTTTCCCACGGTGTTAGAAAGTGTCTTAGAGACCCTGGGGGCCCAACACTTATTGATTTGCCAAATATCCCTGAGAGTTTTCACCTTGCAAATACAAAGCTCTCCTCAAACTAACTGACATTCCATTGCATGTCCCCAGATGATACTGAGGTTTAGGCTTTTATGAGCAGCTTGGAACCTTTTCATTACAGGGGGTTTTGATGAGAGCTCTTAAGTTTGAGGCATATGTCATCAATCCCAAGTGCATTAATAGGTGAGGGAGCAACAGTATCAAGTGCACCTGAGCCTTGCCTCAGTTGGCACTTTGGAGGAGCAGCTGTGGGCGGCAGGCACTGCAAGAAAACTTGAGAGGAAGCTTTGGCTGCCCTGGATGTGAGTCTGGAGAAGGGAATGAAAACTGGCCAACACATGGCATCAATGGACTTCATAACCACCTCCTTGAGCCATTGCACGCAGGATTCAGAGCTCTTCTCTTCTGGCTGGGTGACAGGTCAGGATAGAAGCAATGTTGGGGGGATCTGGTTCAGATGTCCCTTTCTTCAGGTGGGAAAAGGGACCACTTTTAAGCCCACTTATCCCTATGAGATTTCTGGGAAAATAGGGGGGACAAAAGGAGGAAGGATGATACAGGAAACAGTAAGCACATAAAGAGTGCGGGCCCTGGAGGCACAGTGGGATTGGATGGGGAAGAGAATTGCTCTCAGAATCAGACCCCTGGTTTCTGGCTGGGCCTGGTCATTCATTGTGTGACCAGCCCCTGCCCAGTGAACCAGCCATCACTCACTCCATGCTCTTGGGGCCCCACCATGCTTCCTTTCCCCTGGTCCCTCAGATACTTCTTGCTTCTTTGAACCACTCACTTCACATCACTGACCACTCACTTCACATCACTGACCCCTCCAGACCTCCAACTCTTAGTCTAACTCCTACTCAGGAAGTAGACAGCCCACCCTGGAGAGTAACCAAAGAGAGCTCAGTGAAGGGATTTGGGACCCAGGTGAGCACAGGCTCAGGGGCACAATAGAGGCATGGTGAAGCATCAGGAACCAGCAAAGTGGGAAGAATTTGTGTCCCACAGGCCTAAAGCAGCAGTAGAAGGAGCAAGTGCTGGCACCTGGAGAGAGCTGAGCTGCAGGAGGGTGTTCCTGGGGATCAGAAGCCACCACTGGAGCAGCTTCTGGACCCTGGGAAGCTGGAGAAAAAACAAGCAGAGACATTACTGCAGGAAAACTGTGACCTCCTCAAACAGAATGAGTCAGAAACCACAAGAAGGAGACCACCGCCTCACTTCCACCTTCCAAATCTTGTGCAAGTGGAGGTCATTGGCAAAAGCTAATTGGTTTTCAGAATCATAGCTGCAGGGGATTCTGGGAAATATAGTTATTTTTTAAGGTTTCCATCCTCTGCAGATGGAAGGAGGATGAAAAGGAAGATGAGAACACCCATCTAAGTATCCACAACACCTCTGGGTCTTCACTAGTATGTTCCTTCTGTCCCACCCCCTTCCAGCTATTGCATGTTTCTCACCCTCACCTAATCCAGGGCTCTGCTCCTGCTTCCTTCCCAGAGAGGCCTTCGTCTGTACACAAAGCAGCACCCACTCCCTCCCATTCTCTTACCTTGCTCTAGAACCTTCATATCTCTCATCACTCACTACCTGAAATTAAAACCTATTCATCTTATATTTTCTCTCCCCACCAGAGTGTAAGCCCATGTAAGCAGGCATCTTTCCTATTTTTCTCAATCACCCTGTGTCCACTGTCTGTTTTTCAGTAAATATTTTTTGAAATAATGTTGAATGAATAAACCAGGAGAAGAGAAGATGCAGGCTACATGTTGAAGGGCCATTATGAGGCACACTGGAGAGTTAGAGGCACTCTTTTGACGGAGGTGATGCTGGGAAGGAATTGTGGCAGAGAAGGAGTGTGATGCTGCCTATAATTGAAAGGTAATTATTCTGGAGGCAGCTTAGAAGGCAGCCTGGAGAGGGATGCGATGGAAGACAGCTGGTCAGCAAGGCAGTGGGCCCACCAGCCATTTGAGTGGGATCTGTGGACACAGAGCACTCTGCCAGGCCCGCGGGAGGTGTGTCAGTGTCCTGGGGAAGGCTGGTGAGCTCTACCAGTATGAAAGGCCTAATCCCTGTCCCCTGAGGAGCCAGAGCTCTATTTGGGGAAATTGGAGTAGTAAGCATGAAATATGTGGAGCACATTAAGAAGTACAAATTATCACAGCATTAGTACACAGGTCCCTAGGGTACCCTCAAGAAAAGAAGAGCTGGCTTTGGGCATGCTTGATCCAGAAGACTTCCTGGAAGTCGCGATATGAGTGATGCACCAGAGGAGCATCCAGGGCAGCTGGAAATGCAAGAAATCTGCCTGGGAACTAGTTGGAAAAGCACTGGCGGGAGACTTCTTGGTACATGGGAGGGATACGTTCAAATGCATTCTTTTTCAGACTGGTTGGATACATAGCTAAAGAATCTAAACTCAGTGAAATTGTCTAAGTGTTCTTGTCTTACTCTCTAAAGCATACGCTCTGCGACCACATCTTCCTGCTTGTAATGCTCTCTGTCCTTGACTTCAGTCTCCTTCTCTGGTTTCTCTTCCCTCTCAGGTAGGGAGCACATTCTTCATCTTATTTTTTCTTCCTCCTTACTGCCTATTCCTCCCAGGGCCGCTTCTATGAACAAGGCCCCCAAATCCACCATCCACGTTCTGAACTTGAACCAGCTTTACCAATGTTTCCTCCAGGATGTTCCACTATGAGAAATGATGTAAAATCAAACCATCTTTTTCCCCTGTGACAGTTAATGTTATGTGCCAACTTGCCTAGGCTATGGTGTCCAGTTTGGTCAAACAGCAGTCTAGATGTTTCTGTGAAGGTATTTTTTAGATGTGGTTAACATTTAAATCAGAGGACTTTGAGTAAAGCAGTTTACCCTTCATAATGTGGGTGAGCCTTGTCTAATCAGTTGAAGGACTTAAGCAAAAAGTCTGAGGTCCCTGAGAAGGAAGGAATTTTTCCTCTAGACTGTCTTTGGACTCAAGACTGCAACATCAGCTCTTCTCTGGGTTACCAGCCTGCAGCCTGGAGTGCAGATTTAAGACTTGCCAGCCCCCAAAATTGCAATTACAAAAAGCCAATTTCTTAAACTGTCTCACTCTCTCCATATCCATATATATATATACAATCATCACCAAATCTTGTCTATTTTACCTTCAAAACTTTCTTTAACTCCTCCTTTTCTATTTCAATCACCATGTCTCTGTAAAAGTCACTGTCTTCTCTAACCAGGTCTACAACTCTGTCTTCTTTCTGGATCTCCTTGCAATGTCTCTTTCCTCTTCCAATCAATGCAATAGTGGTTTTTCGAAATAATAAGCGTCATTTTATGATTCTTATACCTAAAAGAATTCAATGGCTCCCCTTGGTCCCTGTGATAACACAGAAATTCACTAACACTGATTAAAGAGCCCTGGATGATCTAGCTCCTGCTACATATTTCATTCCTTCTCCATCTCTAACCAACTCCCACCAATATACTCTACTTCTTGAGGGAACCATGATCTATATGCCTCAGGGCATTTGCACAGGTTACTCCTTGGCCTGGAATACAAACTACCCACATCTTTCCTCTGACTAACTCTTACTCAGCATTTAGCTAGCATTTTCTTTAGGAAGTTTTTTTGACCCCTCTAACCTAAGTTAGTTTCTGCTCCCACATGATACTATCACAGTTATCATTATATCATTATTATTTTAATGATGATATTTATTATTGTATTATTATTACTGACCTGATTTTCTACATAGCTTCCTATAGAGTGGGATTGGGTCTTGCTCAGTAAGTATTGTGTCCCTAGTGCCTTGTACATAATAAGTGCTCAACAGTCTTTTAATGAATGAATACATACATAAATAAATTTCACCTGTCATTTTTTAGTGCCACTACCTATACAAACCCATTGCTGGGTCTATTTAGTGTCTTACTAACTTCTTAGTCTCTGCTCTGTCCTGCCTGTCATTGTCTTTTACACTGCTGCTGATTCTGCTACAACTCCTCTGATTGAAGTTCTCAGTAACTTGCTGTGTATTATGGCATTTTAGGCCTCATGAGATGAATGTTCCTTCTCCCATTCTAGGCCAATGAATCTACTGGCCATGTCCCATCTTTGCTCCCTGTAGTTTTCATTATGTTGCCTCTACTTGGAAACCAAAGTCTATCCAGTCTCTAACTCCCTTCATCCTCTTCTTTGGATTGAAATTAATTACTTGTTCCTCTAAACACCACCTCATTTACATAATGGGAAGAGTTAGCAGGTATAAGATCCTGCCCAAGCTACTGCATTTCTGGAATCTCAGTATTTTTGCCTATAAAATGAGACTAACAATATCTATATCATCATAATAATAACATTGACTCATCTAGTTCTTGCACGTACTGCATGCTGGGTAGGCTCCTAAGCACTCTGCATATAACTTATTTAACCATTATACCTAACCTCTTTTAGAGATAGAATTGAGGCAGAGAGAAGTGAAGTAACTTCCCCAATGTCACAGAGCCAGGAGTGGCAGTGCTGGGATTCAACCCTGACAGCCTGGTTCCAGGTCTGTGCCCTCAGTCACATTGCCACACTGCCTGATGGGGAGTAAAAGTGGGCTAGTGGATGAAAATGCTTAACACAGAATGCAGCTCTGGCAGGCACTTAGTTGGTGATTCTGCAGGCCCTGGAATAAGGTGCCTTTCAATGTGATTCTGTCACATAGGAGCTGGTTGACCTTGAACAGCTTTTTTTAAAAATAAATTTATTTATTTGTTTATTTATTTATTTATTTATTTATTTATTTTTTGGCTGTGTTGGGTCTTCGTTGCTGCTTGCATGCTTTCCCTAGCTGCTATGAGCAGGGGCTACTCTTCATTACAGTGTGCAGGCTTCTCATTGCAGTGGCTTCTCTTGTGGAGCATGTGCTCTAGGCATGTGGGCTCCAGTAGTTGTGGCGCACGGGCTTAGTTGCCCCGCGGCAAGTGGTTTCTTCCTGAACCAGAGATCGAACCCATGTTCCCTGCATTGGCAGGTGGATTCTTAACCACGATACTACCATGGGAGTCCTTGAATAGCTTATTTATCCAAGCTTTAGTCACCTCATCTGAACAATTGGCATATTGCTGCTATTTATCTCATAGAATTGTTCTGCAGATTGAAAAAAATAACATATTGAATGTGCTTAGAATAGTACCTGACACACAGTCAAATCTTCATAAATGTATATTTTTATAATATATCATAATCATCATGATTATTTTATCACACTCTGCTTTGTATTATAGTAATTTGTGTGCTCAACTGTAATCCCTTCTATAAGTTTGTAATCTTTTTATTAATGCCCTGTGTCTTACACTCTTGCACATCAAAGGTATACAATGTTTGTTAAATGAGTGAATAAGATCCTTTCATTGTGATTCATTTAAAGGATTATGGCATAGGGATTTCTGGCCAAGAAAAATGTCCCCTAAAAAGGCAGTAGCTGTGATGTCAATGGAAGATGCCAATTACATCTTTCTTCCCTGTTCTACCTGCTGTTCCCGTTGAAAGAATAAAAGATTAGAGGGCTGGGACGTTCCCTCTTTCCAACCAGTTGAAGTAAGATGTATAGTATCCATCATATAACTGGGTCTGAAGGAGTCAGCTTCTTCCCTGTAGTGAAGAAATCCCATTAATTTTTTTCAACTCAAAAGGGTCTCTTTGTATCTCCATGTGTGATACATAGCCTAGTGTAATGGGGGTACAGAAATGTAAGGAATTCTGGAAAGAATCAGGGCTTTGGAAGAATTAGAGCTCTGACTCATCATTGACAGAGTGATTTTAGGCAAATAATGTAAATAAAGGGGGTGTCTCATTTTCCTCATTTGTACAATGTTGAAAAATCAAATGGGAGATCATACATGAATGCACTGCAGAAACTTTTTAAGGCCCTCCTTGGGCTGTCAGTTGCTCTTGTGCTAAATGTGGGTCTCCTGGGGTCTGATTTCTCCCAAAGTATAGACAAGCCATGGGGGCAATTGAATCCCTATCAGAAGGTGGAGTGAGAGTGTCAGGGAAAGAAACCACTGGAAGGAATTTTAGGGATCATCTGGCCTAGCAATTCTCAAACTCCTGCTACCGCCATGGTTTTTGCCATTATCTGTGTAATCTCTGCACTATTATTGATCTGGTATTTTCCTTTAATAGCACTCACCTTTTTACTTAAAGATGTACAGAAAGAAGACCTTCTTTCATTACTGTAAATGGAAAAACCAATATTACTTCCCATAAGTAGAAGGCAGAAAAGCAATACAAAGAGAACCCAGCAATATCATTAAATTCTAGGTAGGTATTGCAGTTTGCCAAGGTTCTGAGCCTGAGGCCTACTTTATCTTCCTTGGAAAGGAAACTTAGCAGATATTAGAGAGGTGGTAACCAAAAACTCAAAACAAGCTGAGACTTGAAGGATTGAAAGATTATTAAAAAGGAGATAAATTTCTCACTAAGGATTAAATGTAGCTTCATGCTATCCTCTTGCCCCACCTCGAGTCATTTTTCACTGCCCCACATTTTAGAGAAAAATGTGACTTTAGCCCAACGTTCCATTTGACCAATGAGGAAATTGAGGCCCAAGTCAATTATTACATCTTTTGTTCACACCACCAGGTGTGTGGGTCACCTGAGAGTCACATCCCTGCCACCGCCACCAAAGGGCATGCATTCCATCAGAGGCAGCTTTCACCATCCTGAGGACATTTGCATTTATTATTTCCCTCAGTCCCCATAGCAGCCTGATGAGATGAACAGACTCCACGTGATTTTGGCAATTTTATAAATGTGGAGACGAAAACCTCAGGAGGTTGCTTGCCATTTTAAGTTCCCATGGCTGGCAGGTGGCAGAGCCAGGCTCTGGCACAGCCTCCTCATTACACTTTCTTTCTATTGGATCACCCTGCCTGTCAGAGAGGCCATCTTGACCTTGTTTCCTCTCCTTCTGCTCCGTGATTGAAATTTATAGAACATACACTGGTTATATTCCCTGCAAACAAGATACTGTAGGCCTTCTACATGGTTTGAGCTTTCAAGTTCACCTGCTCATTATTCTAGCTGAGGCATTCAGGAAAGGAAAATAAGTGTTCTGAGTCAAACCCCATCTCTTCAATGTAGCATCAGGCATGAAGCAGATGATATCATGGTAGCCGGTAAGCCAGCAGGTCTTGCCATGACCAGGTTGAGTGGCCGAGTGACCGTGCTGCTGTGGAGGGGGAGGGAGGTTAGTGGGGCAGTCAGCTTGCAGTATCACCGCCACACTTGGCCACACCTAGAATCCCCTTCTCCGTCCATGCACAGAATTTCTAGTAATATCTCTCAGTGCCCCTCACTTTTTGTAAAATGAATTACACATGTTTTGAACTTCTTAATTTGTGGGTAAGTAGCTGCAATCTGTCTTCAGTGCTTTCCCTGTAAACTACATGATCAAGTCTAAACAAATTAGCCTGTCATTCAAGTCCTCTATTGATGTGGCTAAGTGATTGCTCCAGGCTGCATGGGCCGCCCTCCCAAACTCCTCTAACTGCTCAGACCCTACTAAGCCTGCCAGAGGAAACTCAAGATCCATTTCTTAAAGCCTGTCGAAGTGCCTGGCTGGCAAGGAATCTTTCTGAACTTACATTTATTTCATAATTTATGAGGAAATTAATTGTGCTATGTCTCTTTGCATCTTTTTATTTTGATCTGTTATTGATATATTTTAGCCTTAAGTATTTAATGTATGGTTACCTGGGATCTTTGAAATAGACTGTCATTTTTATTTTTTTTTCAGGTCAGGGTGTGAGCTATTCTTCGCATTCCACTGCTGCCTGCTCTGGATTGCATATGAAACAGACACTCAGTACACATGTGGCCAGGAAATACCTTCCCAGTCAAGGTAGAATAATAAAGTGTTAAGAGTTTCAAGAACCAGGCAAAGGATTTTGGAGTTGTGTTCATTTCACTCTCACTTGCTGGAACATAAAGTTCCACTGCACACATTGTTCTTACCTTTACCTGAAGGAAACAGCTCCTTTCTACTAAGCTCCGCAGTATGGAAGGAGAGACACCCCTGGTCTTTGTAACTCGCCCTCTCTCTGGCTGTAGTCCTTTCTGTCCCAACCAGAGAAGAAGTAGCTTCAGTTCTCTGCTCTTCTTTCACTCTCTTCCATGCTCCCTTCCTTCTTTGCTTTTCCCCCACGGTGGTTGGAGTCTATTCCTGGTGGCCTTGCAAAAATATGGAGAGGCTTATTCCCGGCCTGGGCTAAGCAGTCAGGGAGTAGATTTCAGTATGCATTGGAGTCCCTGAAGGAAGGAGGCTGTGCCTGGGCTGTAATTGTCATGGAGGCCCGTTGTCATGGTGACTCTTGTATTAGGCAAGGTGATGTAGAGGAGAGAGAGAAAGAGGGAAAGGGAGAGAGAGAGAGAGAAGATGGCAGAAAGAAAAGGGAAGGAGGAAGAAAGAAAGGGAGAGAAAGACAGAGACGGGGTTTCCTGGAAGATGAGGGTTCTTTTTTTGCTTTTTGTTTGTTTTTATTTTCGGCCCCACCGAGTGGCATGTGGGATCTTAGTCCCCAGACCAGGGGTCGAACCTGTGCCCCCTGCAGTGGGTGCGTGGATTCTTAACCACCAGGGAAGTCCTGACCAGAGAGTCTTTAATTTGGGAAAGACAGCAGGAGCTTAGGTGGGCAATGACCATCGCTACAGGAGGAGAAGGCAAAGGTAGAAGGAGGGGAGATGGAGAGATAAAGAGGTGGGAAGGAGGGGAGGGAATGAGAAATGGAGATGAATGAAAGACACAGGGGAGGGTGGAGAAGGCAGAGGAGAGGATGAAAGAGGGGCTGAGGAATGGAGAAGGGCTGGGCGCTGGGTGGGGAGGGGAGCCGGGCGCAGCTCTCGGCGTAATCCTTAATTATTGCCCCGATGTTTTCCATCTCTATCTGTTCTTTGATCTCCTGTGTTACACATTAAATATGAGCAACCAAATCTGCATCTCTTGTCTAAAACCTCGATGAGGCGAGACTTCAAAGCAAACAGTGGAACAAAACGGGCAGCGCCTCGCTTTTTGTACTGCGAGTTTGCTGGCCCAATTAGGTTAAAAGGAGCCTTGAAATCCTCTTCTGATCTGAGCCAGGCGCCCGCACTTTGCCTGCCACTGGCTCCAGGCGTAATGAGATCAGCAGTCCTGGGCTGGCCAGCTGACCTCTCTCCAGGTACCCCAGACCCTTAGAAGGGTTACCCAGAAGCTGGCATCTGGCACTCAGGACCACCTGAGCTGAGCTCGCCAGGGGAGGCCCCAGGCAGTGGGGACAAGGCTGGGTCAGACCCGTTTTCTGTGTGGCTGGGAAGCATTTAGCCACATGACAGGTGCCTGAGCACCAGGATGAGCTGCTGAATCTGACCTTTGCCTCCCCTTCCAGGTTTCCATCAAGGTGCCTGAGATTCTGAGGTAGCTGCACCCACTGGTCCGTGGAGTCAGAGTCAGGGTCTGGTTGGCCAAGAGCAGTGATCTAGCTACCCTCTCTGGGCCTCAGTTTTCCCCTCCTTAAATGCAGAATGAAACTGGAGACTCCAGTGTTATATAGTGCATGCTTGCCTTGTCCTCGACACCTTGCAGGGTGCCTCTGAAGGGAAGCCCCTGCAGTCCCCAGGGTCCCTGGAAGGAAAGTATTTTCCCATCCTGCATTGCAGGGCACACGGCCCATAGGGGCTTTTCTCTGCCCACATCCCTTTCCTCAAGCTTGCACTTCACCATGCCACCACTTTCTCATACTGCCTGGGCCACCCCTGCTGGAGAGAAGGGTGGGACAACTAAATAAGCTTATTCATGTTTAGTTAAGGGAGACCAAACGGGAGCATTTACATCTTGGACAAATACTGGAGAAAAGTCAACTATTCACCAAGAGGAGTGTCTCTGAAGACCCAGGTGTTGAATTTTATTTTTAGGAGGCAGTGGAGCTGCTGCTGGCCTTCAAATCCTGCCCCAAAGGGGAATTGCCTCTCTGTCCATGGTCTTTTGGACAGAAGGGCATTGAACAGGGGGTTAGTGGCTGAGGCTGTAAATTTCAGCTTATGACTTGAGGCATCCTTATCTTCCTCCCTTGTCATCCTCCATATTCCAGGAATGGCCCCTGAGCTCAACGGTAATTCATCTGGGTGGGTGCAGGGGGCTGGCAGAGGAGGGCGCAGGAAGCCATGTCTTAGAGGAGTTCGCCACCAGAGTGGACACGGCATGAAGCTGTCAGTCTGCTCTCCGGGGCATCATGGAACACAGCGAGGTCCTATTTCCCACCCAGGCTCCCCCTGTTCATCCGTGAACTCTGTCCTTTAAAAGCCTTTCACGGGCGTCTCCTCAGCTCCCCCAAGCCTTCTGGATCCCTGTCTGCTTGTCGGCGTGAACCCCCAGCTCCAGGCCCTCGAAGGCTACCAGCAGTGACCGATATGATTTTAAGGAAGGTGGCCCCCAAGAAGTAAAATGCATGGTTCCTGAGTGTGGCAAGTGGAGAGCTGGAGGAAGAAGAAGACCCCATCCTTGGCTGTGTTTCTCCAAGTCAGGCGAGAAACTGACTGGCATGAAGAGAAGGTTCAAGTGGAAAGGCATTCTTTTTTCTTGGCATCTGGGAGGTTTTGGGGCTCAGGCAGCCCCTGTCTTGGCCTCTGAACTGAGGAACAGATAGATGAGATCATACCAGGCCCAATAGATCCCAGATACTCGATTATGAGTGTGGGGTCCCAGGAAGAAGTAGTGATGCTTCCATGACCTCTTGGAGGCCCCTGACAGCCCAAGTGAAGCCCAAGGTAGAAGTGGGGGGGGTTTCTCCCTGTTGATACTTGGGAAGGATGGCATTGATAAGTGTTTAGAAGCTTATTGGGAGTCTTCTATCAAGTGCATTGATCCTCAGCACAGCATGGTGCTGAAGAGCCAGCTTTGGACTGGACTTCACGGACTACATCCTAGGTCTTCCTGTGTGATCTTAGATTAGTTACACAATGCTCTGTGCCTCATTCTCCTCCTCTGTGAACTGGCTAGTAACTGACCTATGTTATAGCCCTGCCATGAGGATGGGAGTGCTACAACAGTGCCTGGCACTTAGTATTCAACAAATGTTATCTGTTATTTTCATCCACTTCTTTATTCATTTCTCACAGTATCCCTGAGGGCAATAGGAAAGGTAAAATTTCTTTTAATTGGAACAGAAAGGAAAGACTTTTCCCAGCACACAAGGGGCAGAATCCTGCCCTTTGTCACTTTTTCCATGATGCTAGGTATGGTGGGGAAGAGGAATCTTCTGTCATTTTTTTTCCCCCTTAGGGGCTGTGTTGGGTCTTCATTGCTGTGTGAAGGCTTTCTCTAGTTGTGGCGAGTGGGGGCTACTCTTTGTTGCAGTGCATGGGCTTCTCATTGCAGTGGCTTCTCTTGTTGCACAGCACAGGCTCTAGGCACACGGGCTTCAGTAGTTGCAGCATATGGACTCAGTAGTTGCAGCACATGGGACCTAGAGTGCGCAGGCTTCAGTAGTTGCCGTGCATGGGCTCAGTAGTTGCGGCTCATGGGCTCAGTAATTGTGGCTCATGGGCTCTAGAACGCAGGCTCAGTAGTTGTGATGCACGGGCTTAGTTGCTCCATGGCACATGGGATCTTCCCAGACCAGGGATAGAACCCATGTCCCTTGAATTGGCAGGAGGATTCTTAACCACTGCATGACCAGGGAAGTCCCAAATCTTCAGTCTTGACACATGGTAGTCCTTGATTTTACTCCCAATTATTTCTAGTTTTCCCTCTTTCTGAACATATGGTAGGATTGTAATAAAAGATAGTTATGACCATGTGACTTGATTTGACTAATAAAATGTGAGCAGAAATTATATTTGCTGCTCCTGGTGAAGTTCTAAGATGTAGGGTAGAACTTGTCACATCCCTTTCCTGCTAGAGTGATCACATGAGCACATGTTGAGACGAAACTTCTGTCAGCTGGGTCACTGAGGGACCGGGATGGACACAGTCCCACTGCCAACTCTCGCTGGACACAGAGTGTAAGCCAGAATGAACTTTGATTCTGAGAGGCAGGGGTCACTTGTTACTTCAGCATAACCAAGCATATCCTGACTAATTTGTTGTAGATTACACTAGTGTGTCCAGAACATAGAGTCTTCCTCCTGATGGAGTCTGCTTCCCAGCTCTCAGAAGAGCCCAATCAGAAGGAAGGTGTGAGCAATTGACCACTGTTCTCTGCTTCTTCTCTTTCAGTCTGGATCTGTTTCTTAGTGGCAGCAATCAGCTCAGGCAGTGAGAGGTAGCAAACAGAAGAGGGATTTTGTTTGTGTGTTTGTTTTGTCTTATATTTTATTACCCCGATAGAAAGACTGGGATCCTGGACCTCCCGGGAGATCCAATAGTTAGGACTCCATACTTTCACTGCAGGAGGCACGTATTCAAAAGAAAAAAGAAAAGAAAGACTGGGTTCCCCATTCACCAAGTTGCTTACAAGAGCCTCCTAATACCTTAGATGAAATGGAGAGATTCCGATCACACAAGCATCACTGGAACAAATGGGTTCTGAATGGGGTTTTGCTTGCTCTTGTCTTGAGCCATCTCTTCTCAAGAACTGGATCTCCTTGTCTAAGAGACTTAGTCTGGGGCTAATATTCAGAGCCTTCTTCCTGGGGCAACAGGCCTGGAAGAATCCTCAAACAAACACTGCCTCATATTCTAGAGGAAAGGGAGATTCCAGGTTACTGATGAACCTGAAATCGAGCTTTACCCAGTCTTTGAAAGCCAGGACCAACAGCATAGTTTGAAGGACCTGGTACAAGATAAAAATGCCAGGTTACGGGTTCAAAAGTTTTAGGAATTTCAAGCTGGTGACTGCAGGGCATTAAACCAAGCACAAAGACGTTCTCAGATTGTACGTTCACGAAGCTGCTCTGCTGAATGAGCCACTCCTTCACAAGGAGAGAAAAGGAAATCCAGTTTAGACCATGGGACATACCCACCCCATTGACATGCTTGAACGGATTCCAAGAGGAGCTCAGTGAAAAGCCATCCAGGCTATGAAATGACTTCAAACCCAGGCTCTGTAGTGTGGGCCATGGCCAGCTTCTTAACTCTCTCCTTTGCATAACAGGCAGGTAGACTCTCCCTGTCCTGTTGTTATGATGCAGTACAAGAAGATGACAATTCAGAGATTAGATTTGGCCATGAACCCTAGAAAGCCAGATACCGTTCTGCTTGTGTTGTTTTAAATGTTCATGGGAGATGAGGAATAAATTCAGAATGCAGGGAGGAATATGTACATTTAGGAGCTTCTCGAGATCTGCAGTTGCCCTGTTCATTTCCTAGTTTATATTCTGACTTCTCCATGGGAGCATTCATGCCATGGGGTTGGACCCTGCCTGGCTCATCCTCCTTCCCCTACATACAGCACGACTCAAAAGTAGGTCGTCCATTCACCCCTGTGGTGTGAATAAATGAGGAGGGTCACAGGCTGCTGGCAGGTGTGTTTATGTGACCACAATGTGGAGTCGTGTGTGTGTGTGTGTGTGTGTGTGTGTGTGTGTGTGTGCATGTCTTTCCCCTTCTCCACCCAAACCTGCATATAAGTCAGGATGGGACATATTTAAGCTTAAATGACTGCCTTTCTGGAGAATGTTCTCTTTTACAGGGGATTCAAATGCCTTGCTTGATTCAATCAATCATCCATCACTTAAACATCTAGATTTATTAAATATCTAGAATGTATTCATTCAAACGAAATAACCATTTATCAAATGACTATAATGGGTCTAAGTTTCATGCAGACTTAGGGTTAGAAAATTTATTGTGTGACCTCAGGACCCAGCCCCCCTCTTTTGGGGTGGGGACCAGAACGGGGTTCAGACTTGACACCGTCCTAGCTCCCTGCCATCGCAGAGCTCTCTATGATGCTGTCTGGATGTCTCTTTGACTTTGGGTGAGGCTGGGTCCTAAGAGAGATTCAGGAAGAGACAGGACAGGATCTGAAGGTGTCGCTCCTGCACCTCTGAAGACCCAGCCTGTCTCCACACTCCCCAGGGTGCCACAGAGAGAACGGAACTAGAAAAGCCAAAAATGTCCCCAAGTTAACAAACACAGACTCTTCCTCTCCAATTCTCTCTCTCCCCATTTGCTGGAATGGTAATTTTATGTCTCTAATAGTTCCTCAGAGCACTGAGGTGAGGCAAGATGGGGATTATTTATGTTCACATCTGCCAGCCTGCCTTCTCGGGTGATGGCAAGGCTGATGGTGCTACTGATGAAAGCTGCCCGCTCCGCTCCACACGGCGAGGAGCAGAGCGGGCTTTGTTGCATCTCCCCGGTGACCAGCCTGCCTGCTACTCGCAGCTCTGGGCCAGCCCACCATGTTCTCTCTCCAGGCTTCAAGTCAGCTCCAGCGGTCCATGCATATTCATGCGAGGATGCAGTGCACTCCCCAGAAGGGCTGGCATCCTGGGCATGTATTAATCACTGTCCCCAGCTCTCTCGCAGCCACCCAACCGGAGGTCCCTGCGTAGGAAGGTTGCAATGTCATCACCAACAATGGGCTCCGCAGAGTGGAAAAGGACAATAACAACATTAATGAGGGGGTCCTGTTCCAGGGACTGAGCACTGGGGGAGGGACTCAGCATCCTCAGCTCCACCAGGAAGTGCAGCTGCCATTGTGGTTGCCTGATGTGGTCTTGGTGCAACACTAGCTTCAGAAGCTCAGGGCACCTGAAGCTGGTACTTACTGGGCACCAGGCCTCTGTTGAGAACCTGGTATGCATTTCCAGAGATACTCTCCCATTAAATGCTTTCAACACTGGAGACAGGTATTCATACCCCAATTTTATGGATGAAAACCTGGCATTTGGGGAAGAGAAGTGACTCATCCAAAGTCACACAGCCTTCTATGAAGTGATAGGTTCATATCCAAGACTCGGAGCTCATAGTCTTGCAGGTGCACTGCTCTCATGCAGCCTCCCCTGCAGGAGAGTTATAATCAGAGGCATCCCCAAGGAGTCTGGTCACTCTCTCTCTTCTCCATTTTTCATGTAAGAGTTTGTCAAAACCTTGCTTCTGGAAGGACTTACATGGGTTCCCAGTAGAGTGTCTGAGAAGTCAGAGCTGAGAGGGGTGTGGAAGATCCTTGTTTCAATAAATTACCAAACTAAAGTGACAGCCAGATCCCAACCTAGTTCTTCCAGCATCTTGCTCTAGGTCTTTTACTCACCCTTGCATGCCCAGACTCCC
This sequence comes from Lipotes vexillifer, assembly GCF_000442215.2. Lineage (NCBI taxonomy): Eukaryota > Metazoa > Chordata > Mammalia > Artiodactyla > Lipotidae > Lipotes > Lipotes vexillifer. The sequence continues at coordinate 35,711 of NW_006776652.1, forward strand.
AGGCCTGATGCTTAGACCCACCACAGTCTGCATCCCCAGCTATCCTGCTTATCTCTCCAGCCCCCGAGCTCTGACTCCATTCAGATTTCCCAGGCAGGCTCTCTCACTGCCTCAAAGATGAGCTGCACTCAGTTCTACCTTTTCATCTTTGCATAGGCTGTTTGCTCATCTTCTTTTTCTAAAATGCCACTTTCTTCCTGGTCTCTGTCTGAAATTTTTAGGCGCCGTCTTCATTGAGAATGTGCCTCCAACTCACCCATCCTCTCTCAGAACTCTTACTGCGCACGGTGTTAGACTTTGTTTATCTCTACTTAGAAGTCCCTGATTAGATCAAGGGGGTAGGGTACCATATTCAGCTCTTGAATTTTCTTCAGTGTCTGTTAGGGACCAGACACAACGACATTCCTCAGACATCCTGAGGAAGCAGTGGATGATGATTATGATGTTACCCATTTATAACCCCACATCTCCGATTTCACTACTCCTGTCCAGAGTAGCACACAACAACTCTTCTTTCTTGACTGCAGGAAATGTTTAATGAGGAGCTATTGCATGCTGGACACCATAAGAGGTGCTGAGGGTTCAATGGTGAGTAAGCATCTCTTCCCATTAGGAGATTAATGTCTAGTGGAGGAGACAGAATCATAGGTTGGTGAGAACGAAAGAGAAAGGAGAACTGTTGGCTGAAAGATAAAACTTTGGGGCCCTTGACAACACTGGGAAGGTGCCCAGTGAGTCTGTTAAGGATCTCGTTCTTCCACTGCTCACTTCATCCAGGTTTTCTCCACCTACCATTTGCACAGAGTGACCCCGAATTTCCAATGCTGTCCCATCTCACCTCTAGACTTGCCAGCCTGTAGTAATTAACTCTTTCCTTTCTTTTATTAAGTCTTCCCAGGTAGATGTCTTTTTTAGAAGGCCCTATGCATTCCATATGGAATTACTAGTGACTGGTAAATCAACTTTTATTCTTCTCATTGGAGACAATGATGAACGAATGACTATTAAGTGGACTCCAGGTACTGGATGCAAGTCATTGGAAGAGTTGTTTGGGACAGAGTTGCAGCTTTCTACATGCTCCTCAAAGCATAACATGGAGTTGATAAAAAACGGCTGTTTACACAACATACAATTGCTCTCAGCTTTTTGACAAGAAATTAATTCTCCATAGTGAACTAATACAGTAAGTCCCCTATAAACAAACTTTCAAGTTGTAAGCTTTCAAAGATGCAAACGTACATTTACATGTCCAACCACATAAGTTAGTTCATGTGTCTGGCGTACACTGTCACATGCGTGCATCCTCTACAAGTGGTTGTGCTTTTGTGTACTTTACTGTATAGTACTGTATAGAGTACAGTAATACAGTATCTTTATTTCTTGCCTGTTCACTTGATGCCAGTCCCTGTATGCCAGCTCTTGTACTGCACTGTTGTATTTTCAAGGTACTATACTGTAAGATTAAAAATGTTTTCTTTATTTTTTGTGTTTGTTTTTTACATATTATTTGTGTGAAAAGTATTAGAAACCTATTGCAGTGCAGTACTATATAGCTGATTGTGTTAGTTGGGTGCCTAGGCTAACTTTGTTGGACTTACAAACAAATTGGACTTACGAATGTGCTCTCAGAATGGAACTCATTAGTATGTAGGGGGCTTATTGTAAATGATGTAGGATTAACACCTGACTGGGTAAACTGGGACTCAAAAATGTGCTGAGAAGAATAGTGAAAAGACATGCTGGGACCCAGCCCTGATAGCACATCAACAAATTCTGGCCACTTGACTAGATTTTCCACTGGATGAGAAGTTATGCAGCATAGAAAGAGTGGAGTTCCAATAAGTGGAAATATTCCAGGACTCTAATAAAAAAGAGGAAATAAAGGAAAGCAAAGAGCCCTCAATCACTTAAACATTTTGTGTGTATGACTGCGGGGAAAGAATGAGGTCAGAAGTGTGATCCTGCAGGTAGATTTTTATCAGACTTGCAATAGAGAAGATGATTGATGTTTCCAAAGGATCATTCTAATGTGAGGGATGGATTTGGTGGCATCCATAGAGAACGTTGGAAGACGAGTTGGAATGATATTGCTATAGTCATGGAGAGGAAAGCAGTTGAGGTTTCCAAGATATATTTTTGAAATAGAATTGACAAGACTTGTTGATGGATTGGGTTTAGGGGATAAGAAAGAGCAATCCAGAGTGACCCCCACTTTTCGGGCATGAGCAACTTAATAGGTCCCATTTACTGACATGGAGAAGACTGGAAAAGGAACTCATTGAAGGGGATATCAAGAGCTCCCTGATATGTCTAAAATGTCCCTAACATGTCTCAGACACGTTAAGCCTAACACATCATATATCCAAATAGAGATGCCATTATCAAAAAAACCTACAAATAACAAATGCTGGAGAGGCTGTAGAGAAAAGGGAACCCTCCTATACTGTTGGTGGGAATGTTAATTGGTGCAGCCACCATGGAAAACAGTATGGAGAGTCCTCCAAAATCTAAAAATAAAGTTGCCTTATGATCCAGAAATCCCACTCCTGGGTATATATCTGGACAAAACTATAATTCGCAAAGATGCATGTACCCCTATATTCATAGCAGCACTATTCACAATAGCCAAGACATGGGAACAACCTAAATGTCCATCAGCAAAAGAATGAATAAAGAAGATGTAGTATATATACAATGGAATACTACTCAGCCATAAAAAAAGAACAGAATAATGCCATTTGAAGTGGCATCGATGGACCTGGAGATTATCATACTAAGTGAAGTCAGAAAGAGAAAGACAAATACTATATGATGTCACTTATATGTAGAATTTAAAATATGACACAAATGAACTTATCTATGAAACAGAAACAGACTCACAGACATAGAGAACAAACTTGTGGTTGCCAAGGTGGAAGGAGGAATGGGGGAGGGATGGACTGGGGGTTTGGGATTAGCAGATACAAACTATTATATATAGAATGGATAAATAATAAGGTCCTACTGCATAGGACAGGGAACTATATTCAATATCTTGTGATAAACCATAATATAAAAGAATATGAAAAATAATGTATATATATGTATAACTGAATCTACTTTGTTGTATAACAGAAATTAACATAACATTGTAAATCAACTACACTTTAAGAAAATAAATTTTAAAAAAATGAATTGACATCGACAGACAAATGGATAAAGAAGATGTGGTACATATATATAATGGAATATTACTCAGCCATAAAAAGGAACGAAATTGGGTCATTTGTTGAGACATGAATGGATCTAGAGACTGTCATACAGAGTGAATTAAGTCAAAAAGAGAAAAACAAATATCATATATTAACACATATATGTGGCAACTAGAAAAAATGGTACAGATGAACTGGTTTGCAGGGTAGAAATTGAGACACAGATGTAGAGAACAAACGTATGGACACCAAGGGGGGAAAGCAGTGGGGGAGTGGGGGTGGTGGTGTGATGAATTGGGTGATTGGTATTGACATGTATACACTGATGTGTATAAAATTGAGGACTAATAAGAACGTGCTTTATAAAAAAAATAAAATTCAAAAAAAATGAATTGAAAAAACAAATAGAGATGTCAAGAACACAATTAAATCTACAAGACTGAAGCTCTGAGGTGTGGTTTGCATTGGAGATATAAATTTGGAAGTTGCTGGCTTCCAAACTTATATCTTTACAAATCCAGAGGGCATTTGCAGCTGGGAGAACAGATGAGACCAGGTAGGGAGAGAGAGAAGAGAAGTGGTCATAGCAGTTCTCCTCAAGGCCTTGGAAGTCATGGCAACAAAGGAGGCTGTGACTGAGTAGCCAAGTGTGAAAGAAAAATCTAGGAGAGTGTGGCATCCAAAGAGGCCAAGAGAAGAAAGTTTTAAGGAAGAGGGGTCATCAACAGTGTTAATATTGCAGTAAAATCAAATGAGGAAAGTATCCAGTAGATTTGGCAACATGAAGGTCATTCTTGACCTGGATTGAAGAAGATTAAGTGAAAGCAATTGTAGATAATCAGTTGGATTGGGCTGATGTACAAATGGAAAATGAGCAATTTGAGGTAGCCAGTGAATCTGCTCTTTACAAAACTTTGGCACTGGAGTGTAGGAAAAGAACAGAGCAGTAGCTGGAGGGGGATGTGGGATCAACAGAGGGAATTTACCATTGTGAGTGACACAAACTCTGCTTTGGGAAAGACTGATGGGACAGTCAAGTAAGATCAAGTTTGGTGAGTGTCAGGCTGACCACTTCCCCAGTACAGCTCCTAAACACTTGGAGCATGTTGCAGAAGAGGGTGAGCTGTGGAGGAAAAACAGCTAATAAGTCTGTGAGTGTAGGAGAGCCATAATCAAAGAGGAAAATGCTGAATAGCACCAGGGACCAAACTAGTGCCGCAGCACTCTGTCCCAGTAATACCGGCCAGGAGGAATTGGACTAAGAAGTATTATTGAGTGGAGGCTTAAATTCAAAGGCGAAAACCAGTAGAGGGGAAGAGGGTCAGAGTGTGTTGGCAGTTTTCTCAAGTAGACACAAATGAAGCAGAATATGGTGACACTGAAATCAGCTGGGAATAGAGGCGGGAGGTGTGGAGGTTGGCCTGAAACTATAATCATTAATTTGGAACCGGGTTGCCCTGGTACTAAGGTAAATGTCAGGAGACAGTGTTTGGCCTTGTTGGTTGTTCCTTGTGCTGCCTTTTTCTCATTCTCAGTATAGAGACATCCAATTTCCAGAGGGACTTTATAACACCTTCAGCACAAGGCAGGAACTCTGAGTGGGGTCTTGAACCACCTCATATTCACTATGTCTGGGATCTTCAATTTCTCAAAAGGCCAAGCCTGTATCAGAAAAGCAAAATCATGGAAACAAGCATGAGATGCCTGCATTAGGGCTGTAGGGAGCCGCAAAGAAGGGATGGGAGAGCCGTCACTGTTGGATACCCTTTCAGCCCTTACCTTCCGCCACCCTTCCTGGAGGTGGACACTCACAGGCAGGGGAGCTCAAGTGAGCACCAACCCTGATGACAGAAGTCAGTAGGTGACATGTCCCCTATATTTGGCCTCATTCAGCAGGAGAAGGATATCAGAAAGAATGCATTTCCCAAATATGCCCTGTCTCCAGCTGCCTTCCAGACAACGCTGCTTACATCTGATTTCCTGTCAAAAATAGGATGGACCCTGAATCTGACCAGCAAATAGCAATGGAAGCTACTTTTTCTCCACTATTTCCACCATGGGCTAGACAACATTCTAAGAGCTTTTGGTTTTTTAATCCATTTAATTCTTACAACAACAATTTGCAGTAGATATTATTAGGATTCCCATTTAGAAATGGGAAAACCAAGGCACAAAGGTTTGTTAGTGGGTCTGTGGTGACACAGGTGGTAAGAGGCAGAAGTGGAGTGGGAACCTGGGCAGTCTAGGTGACAGCCCTGCTCTTAATCACTGTGCTGCAGTGCAGTAGGGCTGTGCCTTGAAGCTCCTTTATTATTTATATATAAAAAAAAAATTTTGTAGTTGATTTACAATGTTGTGTTAGTTTCAGATGTACAGCAAAGTGATTCAGTTTTATATATATGTATAACTGAATAACTGAATATATGTGCTTTTTCAGATTCTTTTCCCTTATAGGTTATTACAAAATATTGAGTATAGTTCTCTGTGCTATACAGTAGGTCCTTGTTGGTTATCTATTTTATATACAGTGGTGTGTATATGTTAATCCCAAACTCCTAATTTATCCTTCACCCCCTTTCCCCTTTGGTAACCATAAGTTTGTTTTCTATGTCTGTGAGTCTATTTCTGTTTTGTATATCAGCTCGTTTGTATCATTTCTTTTTAGATTCCAATATAAGCGATATCATATGATATTTATCTTTCTCTGTCTGGCTTACTTCACTTAGTATGATAATCCATGTTGCTACAAATGGCATTTTTTCATTCTTTTTTTATGGCTGAGTAATATTCCATTATATATATATATATATATATATATATATATATAACACA
>NW_006776652.1:41743-73969 GCF_000442215.2 Lipotes vexillifer
TTTATCCATTCATCTATGGATGGACACTTAGGTTGTTGAAGGTCCTTTATTCCAGAAAAGGCTCCTTCATCATCGACTTCTTCATTTATCCTTCCAAGGGAGTGCCCTGCATTGACCTGCCCTGGAAGGTTGGCAGGACACTCACCATATCTGAAATATCTAATTGTTAACCAGGCGTTCCCTGAAAGGGCTAATTTCTAGTCTCAGAATAGTTTCCCCAGGCTCCTTGAGATAGAGGTGGGATCCCAAAGGCTGTAGAGTAGTTTGGGGTCCATATCTGCCCCCTCACAACCTCTGTTCATATGTTTGCCAGTCACACCAAGGCGGCCCTGCTGGCTTGGTTCTCAGGCTGTGATTCAATTGGAAACATAGATGTTTATTGACTTTAGTTCAGATCATTCCCAATGGCTACAAAATATAGCGCAAATATAAGCTGAGCCATCCTGATTAAACTTGGCAAAGACAAAACAAGAGCTCATGATTTCTGTAACTTTATGCATTGACTTCCTTCTATTTACATCCTCACACCAGCCAGGAGTCAGCATAATGACCTGCTTCAACCAGCGAGTCTATAGTCTGGGTTTTCTCTTGCAAAGCACAAAGGAGCCCTGGCTGGGGGTGAGGACAGATATGGGGAGGCCTCCCTCCCACATGGCCCACATTCTAGAGGACGACTGAGGTGATAGGCAGCACTGGAGTTGTTCTGCAGAGCTGCTGAGGACAATTTAGAAGTGTGCAGAAAAAAGAGAGGAAGAAGAAAACAGATGAATGGCCTTCCAGAAGGAATGCTCAGACTTATGGTTTGTAATCTTCAGGCCACCCATACCCAATGCCCCTTTCACCTATTCCTGACATAGCCTGTGACACACTACAGCCTGCAATGTAAGGCCCATCAGTGAAACTTCCCTACTTGATACATGCTTATTTTTTCTTATTAAAGTCATGTTATCAAGCTAAATTCAATGCAGTAAAATTTACCCTTTTGGAGAAATCTAGTTCTGAGTTTGGACAAATGCGTATAGTTATGTAACCACCACCATAGTCACGGCCTAGAACATTTCTGCCACTTCTTTGTAATCCACCCTCTAACCCCAGTCCCTGAAAACTACTGATATGTTCTCTGTTCCTGTAATTTTGTCTTTTCCAGAATGTCATATGATGAAATTACACAGTATTCAGCCTGTTGAGTCTGACTTCTCTCACTTAGCAGAATGAATTTGTGTTTTATACATGTTATTGTGCAAATCAATAGTTCCTTTATTTTTATTGTTGAGTGGTTTTCAGTTGTGTGTCTATACAACAGTTTATCCATTCTCATGGGTTGATGGACATCAGGCTATTTCCAGTTTGAGGTATTTATGGACAAAATCACTGCAACCATTAACATATGGATTTTTGTGGAAGAATAAGTTTTTGTTTCTCAGGTACACATCTAAGGTATTTTCTGGGTTATATGGTAGATATATGTTTAACTTGCTAAGAAAATGACAAATTATTTCCCAAAGTGGCTATACCATTTTCCAATCCCACCAGCAAGGTGTGAGAGCTTCAGTTCTCTGCATCTTCAACATTTGGTATTGTTTGTTTTTTTTGGGTTTGGTTTTGTGTGTTTGTCTTTAATTTTAGCTATTCTAATAGAGGTAGGTGTGGCAGTATCTCATTGAGATTTCCATTTACATTTCCCTAATGATTTATGATATTGAACACCTTTTACATGTGCTTCTTTGTATCTTATTTAATGATGTGTTTATTCAGATATTTTGCCCACTTTTTAAATTGGGTTATTTGTTTTCTTTTGAGAGTTCTTTATATAGCCTAGATATAGGTCTTTTATCAGATATATATTTTGTAAATTCTTTCACAACAGATTTTTTAAATACAGTTTTCTTTCTCTCTCTGTTCTGACTACCATTCTCACCTCCCACATTAGCCTGGCTGGATTATAAACATAAACAACATATTCATCTCTGTTTTCTGGAAAAGAGAAACTGAGGCACAGATTCTTTAACAAACCTGTTGCTTCCACTGTCATGGACATTTGGAACCAGGTGTGAGATTTGATGACTAAGAAGGAAGTCTTAGAATGTTTTTGAAACCATCACTCAAAGAGCTGCCATTTGGTTAAATGAGATCCAGCAAACTAGAGTCAGCTTACTTTAGGGAGAGAGAAACAGATATTTGTTAAATACCTATTATGTACTGGGGAATGATTTAGGTCAGGGGCCAGTTAACCACGGCCAGTGAACCAAATCGGGTCCCATGTCTGTTTTTTCTTTACAACCTGTAAACTATGGATGTTTTTTTACAAATGAACATTTGCCATCGATTTGGTGACAAGGAAACCTAACTTTTAGCCCTCAAATGAGGGAAATGCAATCCCTTCTAAAAGAGGATTCCATTTTTCTGATTAGTAGACAGGTATTATAAAACACTATATTCAAAATTTGCTAAGAGAGTAGATAACAAGTGTTCTCACCACACATGCACTATACAAGGTGATGGACATGTTAATTAGCTTGATTGTGGTAATCATTTCTCAGTGTGTACATATACCAAAACATTACTTTGTACACCTTACATATATACAATTTTTATTTGTCAATCATACCTCAATAAAGTTGGAAAAACTGCACTCATTTTTTTTATTATTTTAATTATATACTATTAATTATTATATTTAAAATTTTGTCAACAACAAATTTGAGGAAATTCATTTTCTCTCTTCTTGTATGAGTACCAACATAATATCCTCAATTTTACCTCTTCGTCTGCAAAACCTAAAATATTTACTATCTGACCCTTTACATAAAATGTTTGCCAATGCTGATTTAAGCAGTTTTAACTTATCTTTTCTTTAACCACTACAAATGTGGCAACCTGTTCTACAGATGAGAAAAGTGAGGACCTCTGTGAAAGATAAGTGACTTGCTAAAGGTCACCCAGCTAATGGCAATAGAACAAGGATATGAGTCTTATTTCACAACCTGGTGCTCTTTCCAAAAGCAAATTTGCAGCAGCAATTGAGCAGAAAACAGAAAAGAACAAAAAACAATTTTTGGTACTGAGTGGTGGGGAGAAGGGGATCCTTGGATAAGAACACACCTTCCCCATGTTCTTGAACCTGCTGTTGCCCAAGCCACAGGCTGTACATTGAGACCAGGGACTCATCAGGATGACGTCGAGATATTGGTTAAAGATGGCAGAGTAAAAAGACGTGTGCTCACTTCCTCTTGCGAGAGTGCCAAAATCACAACTGACTGCTGAACAATCATCGACAGGAAGACACTGGAACTCACCAAAAAAGATACCCCACCTCCAAATACAAAGGAGAAGCAACAATCAGATGGCAGGAGGGGCACAATCAAAATAAAATTAAATGCCATAACTGCTGGGTGGGTGACATACAAACTGGAGAACACTTATGCTACAAAAACCTACCCACTGGAGTGAAGGTTCTGAGCCCCAGGACAGGCTTCCTAACCTGAAGCTCTGGCAACGGGAGGAAGAATTCCTAGAGAATCCGATTTTGAAGGCTAGAGGGATTTGATTGCAGGACTTCAACAGGACTGGGGGAAACAGAGACTCCACTCTTGGAGGGCACACACAATGTAGTGTGCACATCGGGACCCAGGGGAAGGAGCAGTGACCACATAGGAGACTGAACTAGACCTACCTGCTAGTGTTGGACGGTCTCCTGCAGAGGTGGGGGATTGGCTGTGGCTCACCATGAGGACAAGGACAGTGGCAACAGGAGTTCTGGGAAGTACTCCTTGGAAAAAGCCCTCCCAGAGTCTGCTATTAGCCTCACCAAAGAGCCGGGTAGGCTCCGGTATTGGGTTGCCTCAGGCCAAACAACCAACAGGAATGGAACACAGCCCCACACATCTGCAGGCAAGCACATTAAAGTTTTACTGAGCTCTATCCATCACCAGTCCCTCCCATCAGGAAACTTGCACAAGCCTCTTAGATAGCCTCATCCACCAGAGGGCAGACAGCAGAAGCAAGAAGATCTACAATCCTACAGCCTGTGGAAAAAAAACCACATTTACAGAAAGATAGACAAGATGAAAAGGCAGAGAGCTATGTTCCAGATGAAGGAACAAGTTAAAACCCCAGAAAAACAACTAAATGAAGTGGAGATAGGAAATCTTCCAGAAAAAGAATTCAGAATAATGATAGTTAAGATGATCCAGGAACTTGGAAAAAGAAGGGAGGCAAAGATTGAGAAGATGCAAGAAATGTTTAACAAAGACCTGGAAAAATTAAAGAACAAATACCCAGAAGAATGAAAGGACAAACAAACAAAGATGAACAATGCAATAACTGAAATGAAAAATACACTAGAAGGAATCAATAGCAGAATAACTGAGGCAGAAGAACAGATAAGTGACCTGGAAGACAGAATGATGGAATTAACCAATAAAGAAAAAAGAATGACAAAAATGAAGACAGCCTAAGAGACCTCTGGGACAACATTAAACGCAACAACATTCACATTATAGGAGTCCCAGAAGGAGAAGAGAGAGAGAAAGTACCTGAGAAAATATTTGAAGAGATTATAGTTGACAACTTCTTTAACATGGGAAAGGAAATAGCCACCCAGGTCAAGGAAGCACAGAGAGTACCAGGAGGATAAACCCAAGGAGAAACATGCTGAGACACATAGTAAACAAATTGACAAAAATTAAAGACAAAGAAAAATTATTAATATCAACAAGGGAAAAACGACCAATAACATACAAGGGAACTCCCATAAGGCTAACAGCTGATTTCTCAGTAGACACTCTACAAGCCAGAAGGGAGTGGCATGATATATTTAAAATGATGAAAGGAAAGAAACTACAACCAAGATTACTCGACCCGGCAAGGATCTCATTCAGATTCGATGGAGAAATCAAAAGCTTTAGAGACAAGCAAAAGCTAAGAGAATTCAGCACCACCAAACCAGCTCTACAACAAATGCTAAAGAACCTTCTCTAAGTGGGAAACACAAGAGAAGAAAAGGATCTATCAAAAAAAAAAAAAAACATAACAATTAAGAAATTGTAATAGGAACATACATATTGATAATTACTTTAAGCATGAATGGATTAAATGTTCCAACCAAAAGACACAGGCTCACTGAATGGATACATAAACAAGACCCATATATATGCTATTTACAGGAGACACACTTCAGACCTAGGAACAGATACAGACTAAAAGTGAGAAGATGGAAAAAGATATTCCATGCAAATGGAAATCAAAAGAAAGCTGGAGTAGTAATACTCATGTCAGATAAAATAGACTTTAAAATAAAGAAACTTACAAGAGATATGAAAGGACACTACATAATGATCAAGGGATCAATCCAAGAAGAAGATATAACAATTATATATGCACCCAACATAGGAGCACTTCAATACATAAGGCAACTGTTAACAGCTGTAAAAGAAGAAATTGACAATAACACAAAAATAGTGGGGAATTTTAACACCTCACTTACATCAATGTACAGATAATCCAAACAGAAAATTAATAAGGAAACACAAGCTTTAAATGACACAGTAGATGAGATAGATTTAATTAACATTTATAGGACATTCCATCCAAAAACAGCAGACTACATTTTCTTCTCAAGTGCACACAGAACATTCTCCAAGATAGATCACATCTTGAGCCACAAATCAAGCCTCAGTAAATTTAAGAAAATTGAAATCATATCAAGCATCTTTTCTGACCACCACACTATGAGATTAGAAACCAATTACAGGGAAAAAAACCATAAGGAAACACAACACATGGAAGCTAAACAATACATTACTAAATAACAAAGAGATCACTGAAGAAATCAGAGGAAATCAAAATATACCTAGAGATAAATTACAAGGAAAACACTATGATCCAAAACATGGGATGCAGCAAAAGCAGGTCTAAGAGGGAAGTTTATAACAATACAAGCCTACCTAAAGAAACAAGAAAATTCTCAAAAAAACAATCTAAGCTAACACCTAAAGGAACTAGAGAAAGAAGAACAAACAAAACCCAAAGTTAGTAGAAGGAAAGAAATCATAAAGATCAGAACAGAAGTAAATGAAATAGAAACAAAGAAAACAATAGCAAGAATGAATAAAACTAAAAGCTGGTTCTTTGAGAAGATAAACAAAATTGATAAACCGTTAGTCAGACTCATCAAGAAAAAGAGGGAAAGGACTCAAAACAATAAAATGAGAAATGAAAAAAGAGAAGTTACAGCAGACACCGCAGAAATACAAAGCAGCCTAAGAGACTACTACAAGCAACTCTATGCCAACAAAATGGATAACCTGGAAGAAATGGACAAATTTTTAGAAAAGTATGACATTGCAAGACTGAACCAGGAAGAAATAGAAAATATGAACAGACTAATCACAAGTAATGAAATTGAAACTGTGATTAAAAATCTTCCAACAAACAAAAGTTCAGGACCAGATGGCTTCACAGGTGAATTTTAAGAAACATTCAGAGAGGAGCTAGCACCCATCCTTCTCAAAGTCTTCCAAAATTTCCAGAGGAAGGAACACTACCAAACTCATTCTATGAGGCCACGATTACCCTGGTACCAAAACCAGACAAAGGTACCACAAAAAAAGAAAATTACCAACCAATAAAACTGATGAATATAGATGCAAAAATCCTGAACAAAATACTAGCAAACATGATCCAACAACATATTAAAAGGATCATACATCATGATCAAATGGGATTTATCCCAGGAATGCAAGGATTCTCCAATATATGCAAATCAATCAATGTGATGCACCATATTAACCAATTGAAGAAGAAAAACTATATGATCATCTCAATAGATGCAGAAAAAGCTTTTGACAAAATTCAACACCCATTTATGATTAAAAACTCTCCAGAAAGTGGGTATAGAGGTACCTACCTCAACAAAATAAAGGCTATATACAACAAACCCACAGCAAACATCATTCTCAATGGTGAAAATCAGAAAGCATTTCCTCTAAGATCAGGAACAAGAAAAGGATGTCCACTCTAGCCACTATTATTCCACATTGGTTGGAAGTCCTAGCCATGGCAGAGAAGAAAAAGAAATAAAAGGAATACAAATTGGAAAAGAAGAAGTAAAACTGTCACTGTTTTCAGATGACATGATACTATAAATAGAGAATCCTAAAGATGTCAACGGAAGACTACTAGAACTAACCAATGAATTTGGTAAAGTTGCAGGATACAAAATTAATGTATAGAATTTTCTTGCATTCCTGTACACTAATGATGAAGAATCTGAAAGAGAAATTAAGAAAACACTCCCATTTACTATTGCAAGAAAAAGAATAAAATACCTAGAAATAAACCCACCTAGGGAGACAAAAGACCTGTAGGCAGAAAATTATAAGACACTGATGAAAGAAATTAAGGATGATACCAACAGATGGAGAGATATACCACGTTCTTGGATTGGAAGAATCAATATTGTGAAAATGACTATATTACCCAAAGCAATCTACAGATTCAATGCAATACCTATCAAATTACCACTGGCAATTTTAACAGAACTAGAACAAAAAAAAATCATAAAATTTGTATGGAGACATAAAAGATCCCAAATAACCAAAGCAGTCTTGAGTGAAAAAAATGGAGCTGGAAGAATTAGACTCCCTGACTTCAGACTATACTACAAAGGTACAGTAATCAACACAATATGGTATTGACACAAAAACAGAAATATGGATCAATGGAACATGATAGAAATCCCAGAGATAAACCCATGCACCTATGGTCAACTAGTATGACAAAGGAGGCAAGGATATACAATGGAGGAAAGACAGTCTTTTCAATAAGTGGTGCTGGGAAAACTGGACCACTACATGTAAAAGAATGAAATTAGAACACTCCCTAACAACATACACAAAAATAAACTCTAAATAGATTAGAGACCTAAATATAAGACCGGACACTATAAACCTCTTAAAGGAAAACATAGGAAGAACACTCTTTGACATAAATCACAGGAATATCTTTTTTGATCTACCTCCTAGATAATGGAATTAAAAACAAAAATAAACAAATGGGACCTAGTGAAACTTAAAAGCTTTTGCAAAGCAAAGGAAATTACAAAGAAGACGAAAAGACAACCCTCATAATGGGAGAAAATATTTGCAAATGAATCAATGGGCAAAGGATTAATCTCCAAAATATATAAACAGCCCATGCAGCTCAATATTAAAAAAACAAACAACAGAATCAAAAAATGGGCAGAAGACCAAAATAGACATTTCTCCAAAGAAGATATACAGGTGTCCAAGAAGCACATAAAAAGCTGCTCAATGTCACTAATTATTAGAGAAATGCAAATCAAAACTACAATGAGGTATCACCTCACACCAGTTAGTATGGGCATCATCAGAAAATCTACAAACAACAAATGTTAGAGAGCATGTGGAGAAAAGGGAACCCTCTTGCACTGTTGGTGGGAATGTCAATTGATACAGCCACTATGGAGAACAGTATGACGGTTCCTTAAAACACTAAAAATAGACCTACCATATGATCCAGCAATCCCGTTACTGGGCATATACCTAGAGAAAACCACAATTGAAAAAGACACATGCACTGCAATGTTCATTTCAGCACTATTTACAATAGCCAGGTCATGGAACAACTTAATGCCCATTGACAGACAAATGGATAAAGAAGATGTGATACATTTATACAATGGAGTATTACTCAGCCATAAAAAGGAATGAAATTGGGTCATTTGTAGATATGTGGATGGATCTAGAGACTGTCATACAGAGTGAAGTAAGTCCAAAAGAGAAAAACAGATACCGTATATTAACGCATATATGTGGAACGTAGAAAAATGGTACAGATGAACCAGTTTGCAAGGCAGGAATAGAGACATAGATGTAGAAAACAAACATATGGGCATCAAGGGGGAAAGTGGTGGGGTACAGGTGGTGGTGTGATGAATTGTGAGATTGGGATTTACATATATACACTAATATTTATAAAATGGATAATTAATAAGAAACTGCTGTATAAAAAATAAAATTAAATTTAAAAATTAAAAAAAAAAAAAAAAGAATGACCTCAAGACCCTGTGGGATTCTCAAATCACCCCAGGGAAATTCTATTTTCTTCATTCCACTGAAGTGTGCAGAAAAAAATTTAAAGCTTTTCAATAATATGGTTTTATACTAAAACAAAGGATGTTAGGTGAAGCCTAGTGAAGCTGATAAGCTCATGGACATAAAGCCTGACACCATGGGTTCACCTCTCAGTAAACGGAGGCAACTTGGGTTTATTATTTTTTAATGAAGCTATATTGGGATCCATTCTTAGATCTTCTATGAGTATTAAATGAGTTAATATTTGTAATATGATTAGTGCAGGTAATCTCTCTCTCTCTCTGTCTCACACACACACACACACACACACACACACACACAGAGAGACACACACACACGGTACTCAGAGCTGGGAAAGGTGTGAGGCAGACAGACGCTCTCCTATACTGCTGGTTAGGTAAAACAATTTAGATATTTTTATCAAGAGCCTTAAACATACTCTTAACCAGGAACTCCACTTTCAAGAAATTGATACAGAAAAGCTGTGTGGAGCAGGGTTGTGGGTGAGATCTGTTGGACTTAAATAAGAGCTTAGTCTGATACACGGAAACATGCTCAGAGTTGCTTGGGAGCGGTGTCTGAAGCCCACGGGCAGTTGACAGTGTATCAGAGTGTCCTTTATGGGTACAACTGGTTGTACCATAGCAGATGGCAGTGATACAGTGTGAGATGCTGCAGAGCACGGGTGGTACCCATCCAGGCTAGCACAGTCTGCCCACTTGCCCTGGGGGCAGCCTAGTGGAGTCAGAGCTAATCTGGGACTGGCTCAGACACCATTTGACAGGCTTTGCAACCTTCCCACTGGTAGGTCAGCTCCAGCTTTCCACTCACTCCAGTGGGTCTTGCTCTCTACTACATGAGAGATGATCTTAAAAGTAAAATTTCTGTATGAATATGGGGGATTATCATCCACAGGATTTCAGTCTTTTAATCTTCTTAGGTTAAATTCTCAGATGTCCTAGGGTGTCTTTAATTTTTTGTCAGAATTCAAGATAATTCATCTTTTTTTTTTTTTTTTTTTTTTTTGGTATTTTTCGCAAGCTCAGCGGCCACGGCTCACAGGCCCAGCCGCTACGCGGCTCACGGGCCCAGCCGCTACGCGGCATGTGGGATCCCCCCAGACCGGGGCACGAACCCGTATCCCCTGCATCGGCAGGCGGGCTCCCAACCACTGCGCCACCAGGGAGGCCCAAGATAATTCATCTTTAATCACTTTAATTTAAACACATAAATAATTGGAAAGCTACATTTTTAAGGAGGACTGTTGAAATCAAGTAGGGAATCCCAAGTCGATATGTTAATATTCAGAGACACTAGGGAAATGGTTAGAATATTCATTTATTTAACGGGAAAAAGGACATTCATTTACTTAACAAATAAGAGACACTTAAATCAACAAAAAATACCTCACCCAGCCTCACAGAGTCTAGCTAGGTGAACTTTTATTCTTATCTTCCAGGGTGAGGGACATGAGGCCAATCAACTTGCCTAAGGCTGGATGATAGAAGTGGCAGAGCCAGAATTTGAACCCAGGCCATCCCAGCACCAGCCAGTTTGCTTACCCAATGTGGCAGCCAGTCACTGGGCAAGGCCTGGCATCTCAGTGTGCTGTTAGTGCTCGACTGTGCAAATGTTCCAAATTACACATAAGGACATTGAATCTGTTCCGTGATCTATGGAGCCACTTGGGAAATGGAAGCAGAAATATGGAGATGAGTCATTCCACATCAGCAGGCAAACTGTAATGGAGTTTTATTACCATTTTATTATTTATGTATTTGTCAAAAAAAAAAAATCAATGGGAAGAAAAACGCAGCAGAGTCCTCTGATGACTGTTTCCTCACTGGGATCTTCCTCTGTGTGTGTGTGCCCTACAGTGTACTTGTGAGCAGGTGTGTTTGTGCATTGGTCTCCCACTCTCTTACAGACACCCATACTCTCTGAGAGTGTGGGTTGGGCATAGTTTGTGTAGAATTATATTTGAGGAATCTAGAGGCTGTATTTGTGATGTGTGTATGTGTGTGTGAGAGAGAGTGAAGACATTGTGTGCATTATTGAGAACATGACTACTGAAATAACTCTTCCGTAACCCCCTGAGATGCTGAATTTCTTTATCTTACCCTTTACTTTTTTTGTGTGTGGGATCGTAGTTTCCTGACCAGGGATCAGACCGGGCCCTCAGCAGTGAAAGTGAGGAGCCCTAACCACTGGACTGCCAGAGAATTCCCCTTTTACTTTCTTTTAACTGCCAAAGGAAATGCACAGTGATCTAGAACTCTCTTTAGTCCTTGGATTCCATTTGCCACAGCTGCCTAGTTTTGACTGTAACCAAGGACCTCCCTGGCACCCAAACACCCTGCCTCCAAGGTCCCTCTCCCTCTCCCCTCTCAAGGTTGAGGAGGACAGGTGGTTTCCCCAGTGCTTGGTTGTTGAGGAAACTTACAAGTATCTCTCAGGGAAACACTCTGATTGAGGCATGAATCATGCATGGTTGGGGAGAATTCAAAGGCTCTCAGACACATGCAACTCAGACTCTTCTTCTGATATGATGGGTTCCTAAGTTTGAAAATATGAACTTTGACCTCACTCTTGCTCTTATTTGAAAGAAGAAAGAATAGGGTGTTTCTGGAGCTTAGATTGGCTCCCATCTTCTCAACCCTTCTCTGGAGGTAGTAGGGTCTTTTCTGGGTTTCCATGGGTTAGCATCATGGAAATAAGCCTGGCCAAAATGGCAGAGGTCATCCCAAAGAGGGGGCCTTTCATGAGGGACTTTGTGTCATACTCTACAAGGGCCATTGTGTTCCCACTTCACTGCTCTGTCTCTATTTTTGAGCTGGAGTTAGTAGAGGTGAATGTGTCCATTTTTATTGGGGGTGTATTACACTTAGATCAGAGGCTCAAAGTGGTGATGCCAAGGGGGTATAAGACATGGTCGCTACCCTATGGAGTAAAAATTCTACCTGAGGAGGTAGCAGTTAAGCAAAGTCCAATAAAAATATAAGGTAATGAGTAGTTTTATTCTGGGACAGTACTTGCCCTCCAGAATGTGAGGTCCTATTAGTATCTATGTCTTTCTTGCTTATGCTATATCCTCAGTTGCTGCAATGCCTGGATTACAGCAGATACTAAGTAAATATTTATTCAAAGAAAAGAAATGAATGAACCTAGAAACCCCACACCTCAGACACACTAATCCCATTAAAATTCAGCGAACATATGTTGAGAACTTACTACAAGTTAAATATTATATTGGGAAGATTCCAAGTTCAGAGTTCCTTCTAGCACACTGCTTTGTTTTTCTTTCCATTTCACCCATTTATTTTGTCTTTATCTCTTTTGTGCTACTTTCCCCTCTCCCTGCTTCCTCTCCTTAGGAGATGGCCCTCTCTGGGTCCTGTGGGTTCTACACTCAATTTTCTGGACCATCCAGAAAGGTCACTGCCTCTTAGCCCCAGATTCTAAATAGACATGCTAAATCTGATGCCTCTTGACAGTAAGGGCAAAACAAATATAAGCAGAACCTAGCTCTATTGCTTTCCTTTCACTAAAAAATGCATTAATAAAGTTAATTAGCATTGACCTGAAAAAACATCTGCACAGTAACCTTCTGGCATTATGATCAAATGCAATGAAGCACAAGCAATAAAAACTCCATTACTGCTCCCCTCTTAGAGAATGTCACTGATCCTCTGGCTGAGAGGGAGGGGCCAGGCTCTCATTTATCTCAGGCTCTCCCTGCCTCCTCTAAGCCTCACTGTGGGACTCTGTGTTCCAGCTGGTGTGTCAAAATGCAGGCAGGTGTGAAGGTGAACTGGGCTGGGCCCCAGCTAGGAATACCTGTAGTTAATATAGTAAATATAAGACTCACAGAAGTCTAGAGCTAACACAGGCTTGGTTTGGGCTGTAATCATTACATACAAGGGCCAGAGCATGGGGGAGGAAGCAGGCCATCAGGGATGGTAGCCACTCCTCTGCTAATCAAGACTGGGGGTTGGCAGATGCTCAGGGAGTTGAGCAAGCAGGTGCTCAGGACCCTTGCCATATATAGCAGAAACATGGCCCAGGGGACTAAGGGTAATTCTAGACCACATCCTCTGGCAGGGTAAGGTGACTAATTAATTGTTTCCTCTGATCAGAGTTGGTTCAGAAATTGGGCAAGGATATGTCTGTTGTTATTGACCCCATCTGCAAGTCAGTGACTCTCTCCCTTCCACGCCTCATCACCTGACATTTCCAGTGACCTCGTTTTATCATTGAATTTCTAACCTATGCCAGGCATTAAGGATCTGGGATGTGTAGACACAAATATGAATAAGACACAATATTTGCCTTCTAGCGGTCCTCAATCTAGCAGGATTGAATTAACAACCCATTGTATTTCTGTCCCTTTATTTTACTTCCCTCTACCCTTATTCTCCATGATACTGTGAGATGTTTAAGGGAGAGTCCCATGTTGGTATTGGGTCTTTCTTATCTCATCTGCTACCTGAATCTCTCCAACCTATTGCTCCTTTCCTGAGGGCAGGACTGGGCGTTGGAATGGAGGTGCTGCTGGACCAAATCCCATTCATGTCCCCCTGTTATGTATACCACGTGGGGTGTCCATGGCTCCTGGAGCCCTGCACTGGCCCATGGACTCAGAAAAGTGTGACAAGAGCTGATGTACTTGCCCTTTAGGAATATTTGAGGTGGTCACTCTTTTATAGAGGTCATCTCAAACTCTAGAGGAAGGTTTTCTGAGGTGGAAGTATGCCACGGGGAGTGTAAAGTAACACATTCAGAGATAGTATTTGTCTATGCAGCCCTTGAAAAAGACATGCATTGGCCCAAAAGTCAGGGAGATGCTTAGAAATGACAGGAAAGATAAAGAGTAAAAAGAAGAAGAAACACAATGCAAACCAGCCTGGATGAGGGGAGGGTGTGGGAACTTCCCAAGGACACAAGTAAACCCATAAAATGTTTAAAATGGAGATACTTTTCTTGTGCACTAATATTCATTTCCACCAACCTAATGCTCAATTCCATCAACCTGAAGTCTGAATACACACAAATGCATGTTTGGAATGTTTCAACCAACAGTATAAGAAAGAGAGCTGCAAGATTGTCAGAAACCTATTGCCCCCTTGTCTGCCTCATTCCTAAACCCTGCCTCCATCCTCTGTCCAGGTCTGACCTGCCTCATTTGCAAATAGCTACCTAACTGCTTTCTTGGCCTCTCATCCCCCTCCTACCTGGCCAGAATTGTCTTCTCAAAACACAGATGTGATATCTGTTTAAGAAGACCTTAAATGCTCCCCAATATACAAGGGACCACAAAATCTACCTCCAAACTGCTCTCTGCCCTTGATCCGCTGACACCAGACTGGCTGTTCCTTAGTCACTCCCTTCTCTGCCCCTCCTGAGAATGAGCTGCTCTAGCAGCATGACGGTACTCTGGTTAGCCTGGAAGAATGGAAGAAAATTCCTATGGGCCTTGGAGTTATTCGATTGCATGCCTCTCTGCTTCTGCTTCTGGGCTACAGGCTCTTGGAATCTATAGATACTAGTATTATGATAATAATATGAAATATTTACCAAGCAATTATTATTTAACTCTGCATGCAGAATCTCATTTTAATCCTTAAAGGTAGGCAATATGATTAGATTTTTTTGTTTGTTTGTTTGTTTTTTTAATAGAGAAGGAGCCTGAAGTAGGGGCACACAGCAGCAGGAGCAGAGTCCAGGCAGGTTGACTTTTGGGTCTAAGCTATTTCTGGTCTTTGGAACTGCTGATGTTCATAGGAGGTCTCCAGGAGCATAGCAGGCCCATCTGTGTTTTCAGACTGAAACGATAAGTGAATGAGAGAATAAGAGGAGGGTAACGGAGTAAACCATTCTGGAAAAGTAAGCCTATGGATTGCACTGGGAACAAAGCTTCAGGAAGCATGCTCACGCTGTCTCCCTGTTGACCAACTGGTCAACCTTGGAGGAGGAAGCCTCTAGCGGGGTAGCCCCAGAGGTGCTGGAGAGACCTCTGTCCCCCACAAAATACCTCCCTCAGCTGCTTGATGATGCCTGAAATTGTACCATTACAGCCTAATTCCTTTAGCTTAGGCTGCAATTCCCCTGTTAACATGCAAATACTCCTGGGAGAGGCAAGTTATTAAACTTTATTAATCTTTTATATCCCATGGTGGTTTTATTGATCAGACCCTTCTCTTTAGAAATAGCTGGGATAAGGGAGAAAGATGGAGACCATATAAATGTCCCAGGCTGCAGGGAAGAGGGTCACTTGGAAGGCGAGGGTTGGGGGGAGCAGGAATTGAAGGAAGAATAATGAGAGCTGGAGAACCTAGACACAAACTTTTTCCATGGTGTTCTATTGTGCAGGGCCATAAAGGGCTAGTAGCATGTGGTTTTGAATGTCCTGGGTGAGGAAAGGCTCACAGGCTCCAGCATCAAAAGGACCAAGTTACTGGGTCAAGATGGCGTTCTAACTCATCATAGCAGCCTTCATATCCTCTGTCTTATCTGAGAGAACAGCATTGCTGGCAGCAACATAACCATTGCCAACAGTTTTTGCAATTGCCCTGTAGACACTCTGATGACTTCCTGTGAGGTGTTCCTGGAAACCCCTCCCACTCATTCAGCCCAATGGGAGAGCCCTGAACTGCTCCACTGCCTGTGTGATGCTGCTCATTTGTTGCACTTCTCTGGCCCCTTTGGCCCGGAGGTGATGCCTTGGATTCATTCTCTACCCTGTACAGACACTTCTCTGAAATCCTTCCTAGCCTTCTACCACTGCCTGGACTGCAGTCAGAAACAGATTATGAGAGAGAGAGATCCTTTCTTAAGGACTCATCAGGGTTTTGAGAACAATTTTATTTTATGTGTTTTCAAAATACTTTGTCCTGCCTTCAGAATTATGAGAGGCCCTTTATTACTTCAATAAAATATTTAAAACAAAAATAAGAGAGGAAGCCTGAAGTTCTCGGCTTCCATTTCTTTGGAGCCAGCCCACACAGACATTCTCCCTAACCTTCACCCACCTCTTTGCCTCGGAGACCCTGGAAGCTGTGGTCTGCCATGCAATTCCAATGTTCAAGACTTAGGCAAAAAAAAAAAAAAAAAGAATTAGGCAAGGCTGTACTTGGGACAGTATTTCTATTCAATATATAGTGTTTATCCACCTGACAGAAAATCAGCTTGGATTCCACCACATGGAGTACATTTTTTGTTGTTCAATGGTTCATTGCAGTTCAATGATTCAGAGATTCATGTACCTTAATTTTGAAATTGAAATAGCACACAATAGCATTTTTTGTGGCATGTGGGCCTCTCCCGTTGTGGAGCACAGTCTCCGGACACGCAGGCTCAACGGCCATGGCTCACGGGCCTAGCCGCTCTGTGGCATGTGGGATCTTCCCAGACCGGGGCACGAACCCGTGCCCCCTGCATTGGCAGGCAGACACTCAACCAGTACGCCACCAGGGAAGCCCCACACAATAGCATTTTAAATGGAAAAGAATATGTTTTTTATACTTAGTAGTTGCAACGAGAGACAAAAATTGCAATGAGCATTGGATGGTATCTTAGAACTTGATGCGGGGGACAGGAGACCTGGATTCTAAATGAGCTCTGACCCTAATAAACTCTGCAGCCTCAGGCTTCAGGAGTTCTTTCTGTTATTCACTCAACAATTATTTATTGTGTCTTCTATGTTATTTGACATCATGCCAATCTAAAAGGGGAGGTGATGCATTAAGTGGCTTCTTCCCTGTGTAAGATTCTGTGGAATAGCTGATTTTAATAAGCATTGAAAATCTTGGATGTTCTCTAAGACTAAGAATGATGGACAAGGATTTCCCTCTCACTTCTCAAAAATCTAACGAATTTTCCAAATGTGAAGGTCATAAGAACCTCAAGCAGGTGGCAGGTGGCAAATCTTGCCCTCCTCATTTTGCAGCGTGGGAGTGCCAAAGAGTCTGGGTTCTTTATAATTCACGTGATAGAGTCAAATAAATTTTACTTCTTTCCCAGTGGATTTTATTTTCTTGCTCTGAAGGCAAATGGTTCTGTCACAGGGATTGTTTCTCAGTAAGAAAGACCCTGGTGGCACTCTTCCAAGTCCATTTTTATAGACCCTTTCCTTTCCTCCTTCACTGCTTCTTCCTTGGAAAGGTTTGGAATTCTTATTCTGGCAGGCACTGCCCTAGGCTTTAAGCCTAAAGCCTCTGTCCTTGAGAAACTCTCAGTGTTAAAGGGGGTGTTGGAGAATCATAAGTGATAGTCAGATAGAGTGGGAAGAGGAACACCTCAAAACCTGAAAGGATCCAAGAAGTCTTCTTCTTAGAAACAACACTTGAATTTAACCCTGAAAAGTAAATGAGTTATATAGGCAGATAAAGTGTAAATGTTGCTCTAGGCTGATGGAATAGCACAATCAAAGGCCCTGAGGTGGGAGCATATAGAGAGAGGCAGGTTGGAAGGAGGCCAGGTACATTGGATGGAGCATCATACAACGAGGCTGGGGGTCCTGGCTAGGATAACCTCCATGAAGCCTGAAGGTGCCACTGAGACTCAAAAGCAGGGATGTGGCATGATCCTCCCTCCATTCTCCCTAAATATTCTGTTGTCACCAAGCAGCCCCCCATATATTAGATCTAACTCTCATTTACCCCTGCCCCCCATCAAATCTACACCCTTTGTCTCATTCCTTTATGGAAATTCTATACTTCTGCTTCTTTTGTTGCCTTTCAAGAGGAGAACTCAGTAATCCAAGCTGATAATAGTTTAATGAATAAACTTTCCCTTTAGCAGGATAAACATAAAATCAAAAGGAACAAAACTGAATAGTGGACTTTCAGACATTGAGATCATTTAGAGAAGGAGATTTTCTTTAGGAAGGGGCTCCTCCCCATTGGCCTTTGAGCATGTAGGCCAGCAGTGGTGGTGACTATCCCACCAACCTGCTTCCTGAAGGACTCCTATAAACAAATGGCCTGCTCTGATTCAGTGTGACAAGGGCTGATGAGAGTGAAATGCCATCAAAGTGAGATTCCAGTCCTGCATTTCTCCTATATCAGACTACCTGGCTCTCTCTCACCATCACTCAGCTACTTTGTCTCTCTTTACGAAAAGCTCCCATGTCTCACAGAAGCTGTTAGCACAAAGAATGGCAAATGGCATGGCTTCAGGAAATAAGTCTGCCATCCAAATGCCAGAGCATTTTTAAAATATAGTAACAGAAATCTCTGGGGTTGATGTTTGTGTTGAACTCTGAGGGGATTTAGAGAAAAAGTATGTGTTTCAGCTTTTCTGAGAAATGAGTAGAGTGCCTTGGGAAAATAGTCCAATACAAGAAACAAGACAAACACCCACAGCAGAGTAGATGATTTAAGGATAAACTTTGTATGGATCCAACTCTAAGTGTCATAGGTGTTGAGAGGGGCAAAGAGACGGTGCTGGTGTAGGTTGCCCTGGAGGAAATGTGCCTTAAGCTGGGTTGAAACTGTGAGATCTTTCTTTAATCATGTTTAGGTGCATTTCTATACATGCTGGGTTGGACCTGCTTCCTGCTCTCACTGGGATGCAGCCTTAACTGCTACAGAGACCAGTGATGATGCTGACAGGATGCAGGCTTTGGAGTCAGATAAACCTGGCTCCCTGTGACTTCAGGCAAAGTACACGATCCTATAACGTCAGTCTTTTCTTCCAGAGAAGGAGAATGACAAACCATTTACCTTATTTACCTCATGTAAAGACGTAAAAGAGGTAAATATATTTAAAAATAATATTGAAGTTGCGAAACCTCTTACTAAGATGTCAGATTCTATCCCTGTGGCTCCAGTCCACCTATTAGAATGACCGAAGCCTGGGTAGTTTTGCAGAGACTTGAGTTGTGGGAATCCACCTACCAAGACTCTCTCTGCCAGAGCCCACAGGCTCCTCTGGGATCCTCTGCTGCTGCTGCTAGCATAAATCTCATTCTCTACCCCGCCCCTCAGACACTACGGAAACGACGACTTCAATTTCCAAATGACGAATAGAGCTATAGCTGTGCTCTCCATTCCCATTTTAGGAGGCTAAACTTTCAGCTGTACAACCCCCATATGTCCAGGCTTTCAAAAACTCCATCTCTGTGAACACAGAGCATCCATTTCCACCATCTCCACTGCATGTAATGAAGCTAACTTATTGAAAAGTTGCTTGCCAAGTACAAGTATATTATCTCTGTTATTCATCACCACAATCCTCGGAGGCAAGGGTCATTAACCCCACTTTGATAGATGAAAAATGGATACTGTAAAAGATTAAGTGACTTCTCCAAGTTCACACTGAAACTAGCAGAGCCGGGGGACTCACTCTGACCTGAAATGGTACAACTATTATTGATCCGATGATATGTCTGACTTGGAGTTCCAGAAATATACTCACGCACATCAAATCTTCATGGAAGAAGGTGGGCTATTCTAAGCACACACACAGATAAGCAAATGGATAACTCTTTTATAGTCACTGTACATATATAATCCCTTGCATATGTATCATTCCACCTGGTCACTTGCTGTGTGCCCATCCACAGATGTCTGTTAGGGAAAATGCTCCATTAAAAAGATGGGAAATATCCTCCAAACACTGAGCTTTGCTCAATGCTTTTGGGTAGGAGTTAGTGGGAGAAGAGATTCTGACCACTTAAGATTGTGCAAAACTGCAATTCCCTTGAAATTGGTTGTTCCAGCAGTTCTTACAGACTCGTGGCTGCCCTTTGGCTCTGCCTCAGGCTGCCCACTTAAGAAGTCATTTTATCATGCCTACTTGTGATTGTATTTGCCCAAGCACTGCACTCAAAGGTCCCTTTAAATTAAAAGCTTTTAAAAAGACCTCTCTGAACAGCAGAACATTGGGGAGGAGGGCCGGGCAGCCTTGCAGGAGGTTTCAGGCCTCTAGGTTACAGGCTACTAGTTTTACTTTTTTAGCTGAAGATGTGGGTCACAGCCAGTGACTGGGATGAACCCAGCTAATCTGACACAGAAGGTCAACATCTAGTGTTTCTCATGATTTTCACTGCATTATATGCACAGCACAGGCAGATGAGTTCTCTGAGATAAGATGATGGGGATGTTAACACTTTGGCTGCTTTAGGACTGACTCCATTTTCAGACCCAGCTTTGTCATGGTTCCCTGTAATTAATCTCTAGACTTAGGACATATGCTCTTGGTACTTTATCTCAAAGAGATGAAAAAGGTTGGTATTCTTCCACAATTTCTATGAATGAGGAATGCAGGATGAGACAGAATGGCAGAGTCTTTTAACAATGTCTGGGGAGTCAGAAGAGGAACTGTGATAGATTAGGTTTTTGGCCCCAATTCTTCACCCTTCCTGGCAACCACACTCTTGCCTCATCATGGGAATGACATACTTCCTTACCCCTTGACTTAGGGCTCAATCATAGGACTTGCTTTGAGCAAAAGTGTTAGGTGACATGAGCAGGGTCTTGAAATGTACTTGAGCAGTAGGGCTTGCCTTCTGCCACCTCCTTAAGAAAAGCACACTCTAGCTAGCCCACTAGTTGCAGGTAAAGGGTGAGAGACACATGGAACAGAGCCAGCCAGGCCCACCTAGTGAACGGGAGCTGCCCAGTGAGCCTGCAAATCCATGAGTGAGGAATAATCACTTATTGTTATTTGCCACTGATATTTTGTGATTGGTTGTTATGGCATCATTGCAGCAATGACGAACTAATATAAGTACCTATTTGTGTGGCCATAAAATTCAACCCCCTCATGTCCCTCCCTCACTCACAAAGGATTTATAAGATTTTCAACCTGTCAGCACAATGCTAGGCCCTGTGGAGACACAGGATAAGTGGAAGATATGACCCCTGCCCTCAGAGATACCACTGTCTACGCGGGGGTAATAAAATAAACACCACAACTCAACATGGCATTGCATTGTAGCTAAATCATAGTCATTATAATGGGAAGGACCAAGCCAGCTGCCAACTGACCTTGTCAGGGATTTAGATTTCTATGCCCCACTTCTTGTGTCTTGCAAGAGTATATATGCTGACTCTGAAAAGGTGTATTAAATAATAATATAACTAGATATTTGCCATAGATTGTCACACCCCCATACATATATGTGTATACCATGCAGAACGATCACAAGGAGGGAAAGTCTTGTTCATTATTAGCCATAATTTTTTATTGCAGCTCTTACATACATGTTAAAAATGAGATATCTGAAACAAAGAGATGTTAAACATGGTCATAGTCATGCTGTGATTGAAGGAGCTGGGATTGGTGTGACTCTGGAGGCCATGTTTCCTTTCTGTCCACTATCTTGCCACCCCTCCTCTGTCCAGAGGCCATGTGGCATGGCTACATTGGCTCAGCTTTGGAGAGATGGGTCTGGTGTTCCTTCCATCTCTGTTGCTTCTTAGCTGAGTGATGTAGGGTGTGTTGCCTCATCTCTCTTATGTTCCATTTTCATATCTTTAAAATGGGGATAATTACCACCACTGAGAAGTATCATAAGGATTAGAGATAATTTGTCTTCTATGGGCTGAACTGTGTCCTCTCCAAATTTTTATGTTAAAGTCCTAACCCCTCCCCCCTCCCAGTACCTCAGAATGTAACTTTTGAGAGATAGGTCCTTTAAAGAGTTGATTCAGTTAAAATGAGGTCAGTAGAGTGGGCCCTAGCCCAAACAACTCATGTCCTATAGTAACAGGAAATTTGGACACAGACACACAGAAAGAAGACATGTGAGGACACAGGGAGAAGTCAGCCATCTACAGCCAAGGAGAGAGGCCTCAGGAGAAACCAACCCTGCTGACACCTTTACCTCAGTCTTCCAGCTTCCAGAATTGTAAGAAAATAAATTTCTGTTGTTGAAGTCACCCAGTCTGTACTACTTTGTTGTGGCAGCTCTAGAGAACTAATACAATGTCTGGGAGTCAGAGACAAGATGGCAGAGTAGAAGGACCTTGAATTCACCTCTTCCCATGAGAACTCCAAGATCACAACTAACTGCAGAACAACCATGGATAAAAAAGACTTGAATCTGTGGAAAAAAGATATTCTACATCCAAAGGCATAAAGAAACAATCCAGCAAGATAGTAGGAGGGGCCCACTCGCTATATAATACAATGTCTGAAACTCCCGCATGGAAACAATACCCAGTCAAGAGTGATCTCTTCAGGGCTTCCCTGGTGGCACAGTCGTTGAGGGTCCGCCTGCCGCTGCACGGGACATGGGTTCGTGCCCTTTTCTGGGAAGATCCCACATGCCGCAGAGCTGCTGGGTCCGTGAGCCATGGCCGCTGAGCCTGCGCATCCGGAGCCTGTGCTCCGCAACGGGAGGGACCACAACAGTGAGAGGCCCGCGTACCACAGGAAAAAAAAAAAAAAAAGAGTTATCTCTTCAAATTCAGCAAATTTACCTCCTCTC
The DNA here is from genome assembly GCF_000442215.2 of Lipotes vexillifer. Lineage (NCBI taxonomy): Eukaryota > Metazoa > Chordata > Mammalia > Artiodactyla > Lipotidae > Lipotes > Lipotes vexillifer. The sequence goes on from NW_006776652.1 coordinate 64,295, forward strand.
CTCCTGCTTCTCTTTATTGTCCTTTTCTCTTCCTCCTTCCCTCCTGTCCCTCCCCTCTCCCTTCTTTTCTATTTCTCCTTCTCCTTATTTCTTTGCTCCACCCAAAATACATAGACCTCCAGCCTCTCAGCTTGAAGAAGGAGGCTGGGTGGTAGGGAAGCAATCCAAGCAGCATTTATGTTCATATAAAAGGGAAAAGGCTCTGGCTCTTTCCTGTACTGGTCAGAGTCACAGAAGTGTAACAATCAGGTGAGATACCCAGATGCTCATGGGACAGAGTCTGCTTTTAAGATTATGGAGTCTAATAAATTGGGTATCATGAAAACAGGGGCTCTAGAGATTGTAATAGCTCATAATTATCTTTTACTTAACTAGAAAAACAAGGAGCTGATATGGAGGGAGATGCCTTGTCCTACTTCATCCCACAGTTTTAGGGCTGGATTTCTGTTCTGGAAGAGCCTTTTGGCTATGGTCCCCATGATCTAAATCCATACATTCAAAGCTAGGGAGGACCAGCAGGTGGTCCAGGATGCCAGTGGGAGAGTTGCCCAGCCATCCTTTAGCTCTTCCCAAGAGTTGCTAGAACAGTCTTTGGCAATCGACTTCCCTTCCAGAAAAGAAACTTTCTTCATCCAGAAAAATGAGTGTAATCAGACTGGCTGGCAAAACCTTTTTGAGATTTCTTGGATGAGAGGCTCTGTGTAAATCCAGGGCACAGTTGTTTTCATACCTGGTTGGTGGGCCAGGGGAGAAGGGAAATGGGAAAGCAAAGCTAGAATGCTTCCCTGGCAGCTAGTCCCCAAGCCTCTCCATCACAGCCTGACACTGCAAAACTGCTCACAAACAGAGCAGTCACGGAAATCAGTGGGAAAATGGAGGACCAGGCAAGCAGGCTGCAGAGAGAGAACGCAGGAAATAAGCAGGAGGTTGGAAGGTCAGATGGAAGAACATTCACACCGAGTGGCACAGATTTAGCAGATTGGCCCTCTGCTCCTCTGCTGCTCTGTTTCTTTGCCTTTGAGATGAGCAATTGAACCCACTTGTCATTTCTGGGACTTGGACTACAGATTTTCCAGAACTCCTCATTAACAAATGCAGGTGAAGTCCAGATCAGAAGTCAGGAGAAGGGATAAGAAGATGAGGGCCGAGAGAGTACAAATGGAGGTGAGGATGCGGGAGGAGATGAGGACAGGAAAGGAGGGAGGAGGGGGAAGGAGAAAGAAAGGCGAAGAAGGGGCTTCCCTGGTCCCAGAGTCAGAACCTGACCTGCCATCAGCAAAGGGCAGCTTCCTAATGAGGCTTTGTCACTTTCCAGATGACTTTAAACAGGAAGGGATAGCAGCCTTCCACATATGCAGGCACTCTCACCTCCAACAGGAGGATGAAAATTACTTTGAAAAGCATACCTGACCTTTCTAGGTAATATGCAGCCCAGGGTCTTATTAAGAGAACAAGCAAATATAGTGGCTGAGAACTTGGTTATCCCTCTGCATGGGGTGGCAAGAAGTCTAGTTCCTGATCCTTTATTTTTTTTCTCTAACAAAAGAAGAGGAGCTTTGAAATGGGAAGAATTACATTGTCATTGAAAGCTACCTGGCCTGACATGAAAGACCCTTTTCTGTCTCTCCTCAAGGTGGACTCTAAATAACACTGCAGGCTTGCACAGACCGCTGTCAGGAGGAGGCTGCCTGTGTCAGCTGCTTAATATGCAGACTGAAGGGGTCATAAAGTCAAGTGCTTGTAACATTTAATGTGGATGATAAAGGAGGGAAAACACCCTGAACAGAAGGCAGATCTCACTGTTTCATTATGGGTGAATGGCAGGGTCTCCTCCTGGCACTGCAGCCGGAAGCATCCGCCGTGTGAGCACATGTGTGTGTATATCAGGGGGCACATGCATGGGCATCCATGGGTTCACACTTGAGCATGAACACACACACACATGCTACACATGTGGCATCATATGTGATAGCCAACAGGAGAATCGTAACTATTGGAAATACACATATGTATATATGCCTTTGTATTATATTGTATCCACAAATGTAAAATGCCTTTATGGAAATACACCATCTATAAAAGGTGATTCATGGGACTACATCAACTCAGGGACTTCCTTCTCCTGGGGAAAATTACCTTCTCAGGACAAAGAAGAGAAGCTGAGAAGACTCATAGAATTACCCATTCACTTCACTGCTCCAGAGTCCGTACAGGAAGAGTCAGTTTGATAGCTTTAACCATTGGCAACCCCCAACCTCTAATTCCTGTCCTTCCTCTGATGGTGATCATTCCAACCAAAGTGCTATGGTGGCTTCTGGCTGGTGGCTTCCGGCTCTGGTGCATGCCTGAGCACATCTGGTCCCTATCACAGATGGCAGTTTTGCTCTCACTCGGGAGGGAAACCAGTCTCCCCATGGCTACTATTTGCCTTCTCATCAGAGAGATTGGCTCTCTATTCTCTAACAGATGCTTCTTCTCTTGAGAAATCTGGAACGTGCTGCCCTGGACAGGGACAGAGGACTCCACAGTGAGGCACAGCACAACATCCGTTGTCTGTGGCCTAAGAAAAGCACAGGTATACTGGCCTTGATGTCAGTCACCTGCTCTTTTGAATTATGTTCTGATAAAGGTGTGATTCCAGGGACCTAGTTTCCATCCACCAGCTACAAATCCTCACTACTCCTTCAAGGTCCCAAGCAATCATTCACACATGTCATTTGCAGTGGCTTGTGCTTACATGCCGGTGTCCCCTCAGTGAGTGTGCAGGATATCTCAGATTCTCTGTACCATACCTCTTCTAGGGGTTTCTAGAAGGAAAAGCCACTTTAGTAATTAAAATATACCTGATGACCTCCAAGGCAAATACTGGAAGAATAATCCGTTTGGAAGGAGGAAAGTTTTGACAGCTGAATTTCACCTACTTAGAGTATCTCATTGGTTATGATGTGATCTCAGCTGGGGGGAGGTGGGAGGATAGGGTTAGGACTTCCCTTTGACTATGCATCACATGCTTGGACAAAACATGACTCAACCCATAATACTTTATAGCACAATTGCAAAAATGCTGAAACATTTATACAAGACTTAGACAAAGGGGATAGGAAGAAAGAAGGGAAATGAACACAGAAAGCAATAGGGATTCAGACTATCTGGTTTATTAAGGATGGCCCAATGCCCTGAAGTCATTCTGTCTCATTCCACAGGGACCATAGGAAGAAAAAAATGGTGCCACAAGAAATTCTCACCTTTAAATCTTCTGCTTTTCTTTCTCCTACTTCTATGCTAGGTGAGGACACCTGGAGAGTATAAACCTCTTGGTTTTGAGGAATATTTCCTCACATCCTGCCTACACATATAATGCAAGGCCAGAAGGAATTTCAGGGCTCATGCAGTGGATTAATTTGCACACCAGGATCCTCATTAGAGCTTGTTATAAAGGCAGATTCTTGGGCCACAGCCCCAGACATTTTGATTCCATGTGTCCTTAGAAGCCACTGGGAATGTGTATTTTTAACAAGCCCCTTAGGTGATGTATCTTCTTGACATTTCAAAGATTAGGAAACTAAGGTTGTAGATGGGACTTATTCAAAGTTACATGGATGTTTTTGTTAATGTTTCTCCTCCTTGGAAAACCTTGTGCCCTAGTCAGCAGACCTCAGCAGAACCCATGGGAGAAACAAGAGGTCTCAGATTCTGTCATCGAACCCAAGTCTGCATGCCTGATGCAGAGTGAGTCCAAACAAACAGAAACATCAGAGTTTGGAGCAGAGAAAGGTTTATTGCAGGGAACCAACCAAGGAGGATGGCAGCTCATGCTCAATAGACCTGAACTCCTCAATGGCTTTCAGGGAAGAGTTTTTAAAGGCAACATTTGGGGTGAGGGCTTTCTTCTGATTGGTTGGTGATGAGGTAACAGGGTAGTATTTCAGGAATCTTCATCAACTACCTTCTGATCCAACCAGTCTGGGATCTATGTGATTGTGCTCAGCATAAAGTCAACATCCTTCACTTGGGTGGGGGCCTTAGTTCCTGCAGAACAACTCAAAGATATGTATCAGATAGTTATGTATATCCCTTGAGGAGGAACTAGGACTCTGTTTTATCACAGCACTTTGTTTCTTGGACACTTTTACTTTGTTTCTGCATCCCCTCACTTCCCTAATTAGTAACTGCTTGAAGCTGCTCTTTGGAACTCAAAGAAAGCCTAGGAGACTAAAGAGCATTTTTTTACAAACAAGAAATGGGGACATGGAGAGACTTTTGTACCTGGGAGGGCCCAGCAGGGTCCTGCTCGATTTCAATCCGCCCTTTTCTTTGGTACTCCTCAATCATGAGGAGAACAGATGCAGGACAAGAAAGGGAATAAAGTTTTGAATGGAGAGGTTAAATGATAAATTCAGCAGAGGTCTTTTGTTCTAGGGGAAGTTGGTTTCAATTCCAAAGGAAAATTTCTCTGTTTGGCTTTCTACTAAAGAGCTCATCTCCAGGGTCATAAATGAAAAAGTGTCCCTGATGAAAGAGAGAACCTGCTAGTTCACCCATTTAGAAAGGGTGTGCCCACACTCCCTCAACCTTTATCATTCAGACCCAGAGAAATCCCAACTCTGTGAAGTATTTCAGTAAGTCCCCACCTACTGCCAAGGGTCTTGGAACCCAGACTTTCTGGGAGTTTATAGAATGGACAGAACTCAGGAAGAATATTAAAGAACCTGAGTTCTGAGTCCAGAACTAGGTAGGTGACTTGAGGCAGATCATTTCCCCTTTCCAAGCCCCAACTTTCTCTCAGAAATTTTAAGATCCCTTTTCCAAGTTGGGAACCCTATTGTCATAGCAGTGCACACAACTCTGAGTAATGTGCTAATACTGAAACAAGTGTATGTTAGCGGCTTCACACAAGAGAGGGAGGGAGAAGGGAAAACTCAGTCCCACTGTTGGCCATTAATAGGGCTGTGGTTTAATATAAACAGACACCCACAGTTTCTAGACACTGTCTATTCACAAGGATATGGAGCAGGGAAGGGGTGTCTAGAAACTCTCTCTATATTGGCAAAAGCCGTCTCAGCTCTCTCCTCTGCTGCACACATCTCCTCTCTCCCAAGCCTCAGCTAAGCCCATATATCACTGGGAATGAGCCTTGAAACGTAGGTGGTACAAGTGCAAAGAAGTGGTTTGACCATGGGGGCAGAGACCATGAGTGCTGCTATGAAAGTCTGTGGATGGACCTTCAGATTCATAAACACACTGGTTGTGGTCTCATCTTAGAACCATAGCATATGAAGTCTGGTGGTGACTCAGAAGTCATTTAGTGATCCCACCTTCCCATTTACAGAGGATGAATCTGAGGCTCAGAAAGGTAAGTTCTTACTCAGTGCCACGTCACTAAAACTCATCTTCTCTTCTTCCTAAATCTATTCCAATTCTCTCTTTCTAGTCCACTCCATCTCTCTCCTCTGTGAACTCATGTGAACTCACTCTATAACACATGTGCCACCATGGCATCCATTACATGTTGCCTTTTTGTTCCTTTACATCTTGTCCCTATGACTAGGCTCTCAACAAGGCAGGGACTGTGCCTTTCTTGTGTCCTCCATGTATGAGACTATACACAGAATAGATGCTCAGTGAAGATACATTAGCTTGAAGAAGGCAGTAATAACTGTCATTTAGAAAAGAAAGGAAAATGCTACAGAAAGTATGCAGAGCACTAAGAGATGTATGCATCTTTATTAATCTCTTTAAATGAACTCAGCATATTCCTCCCTTACCACCCCTACCCCTGTTCAGCCACCTTGGATATCACCCTCTCCCCTCATTCTAGTGAACAGACCATTAATCAGCCCTTACTTACCTTTCCATCTCTCAGTCCATCTTGACCCTGAGTCTTGCCTTCTGTTATTCACCACCTTTGGAGTGCTTCCCTCCTACAGAATAGGATTCTTGGAGTTTGTCCATTCTGTTACCCCCATCCTGCATCCTCAGCTGATTCTCATGCTTGGTCTGGCCCTTTCTGCATCTTTGCACACTATTTCAATCATACCCAACTTTCCTCTGGTCTTTTCATCCTCAAGCATAGTCTCTTAGACAAGATGGAACATAGAGATTGAATTAAAGGATTCTAGGCACAAGTTAGGCCTGGACATAAGAGCAGGGGGGGGAAGAAGTATTCACTTCCCAAGTGAAGTGAATATGTATGTCTGAGAACCCCATAAAACGATGGCCTCTCCAAACTCTAAGTACTATTTTTATCTCCTTGATGTCTTTATACACAAAGACTATAATTCTTCACTTTGCCTTGGCATTTGTCAAAAGGTTCTATTTGTTTCTCCCTTTTCTCTCTCCTCACCCCCCTTCACATGCACTCACCATCCTCACACACACACACTCCCCAACACTTTTTCTCTTGAGAACACAAATCATGGGTACAGGTGATGATTCATGGGGTAGGGGGGAGGATAGAAGTTATTTTTTCCTAAAGATTTTGGCTATATTTCTCTTGACTCACTCATATCTTGTACGAAGACAGTCCCAGAGCTGTGTTTACCAGATGATTTTGTTTCATTCCTCACTCTCTAGTGCTTTATCCCTGCTAAATCTTACCTATAGCTCAGCATAAAAAAATTAAGGTCTCTTTTCTTTTAAAACAACCCCCCCACACACTCCTACTGCCACCCAGGCAGCTCAAAAGGAGACTGTGAAAGTTGGTTCTGGCCCAATGCTCCTCTGAACAGTGGTATTCACTGCATAGCTTATATACATAAGTAGTCAAAGGCAAAGGCCTGTTGACATCGAGAGATGTATCTAGGCAACCTCGGTGCTAAGCAACAGACAGGAACTCAAAGTGTCCTGGTCCACCCCAGTCAGAGCAGGCTGCCCAAAACTTGACCTTGACTGAAAGGAGAGCCTTTGTTTGGGTGGATGAGAGGCTAGAGGTGGAGAGGAAAAGAAAGGAGAGAAGATGGGGACAGGAGAAGGGGTAGAAGAAGGGAAAAGAGGAGTAGAAAGGAGAAGAAAATGGTGAAGGACAAGAATGTGTAGAAGATGGTTGGGTTCAAACAACACTGAATACCATTTCTGACTGTCATTAAACCTAATATTTAAAGAATGGCCTGTAGTTTTCTCAGAGTAAATGGCCACAGTTAAGATTTTTAAAACTGTTTTGCACATGCTATGTGGTTGGTGAATGTGTCTCCTAGGGTGTCAGAATATTCCCTCTCAAGAGCCTTTATGACCTGGATCATCCATGGTCCAGAAATCAGTATCACCTCACTTCCTGGCTTCCTCCTATAGAACTAAAATGCAGGCATGTACTGGGAGATTAAATTCTGACTGGAGATGCCAAGCACAGAAATGTGGATGGAACTGTGTGGAAAAAAAAAAAAAATGGAAGAGAGGGGAAGGGTGGGTTGAAGAGGGAGGTGAGATTAACAAGTTCAACCGGATAATAGGGCAGGATCAAGGGGAGCTTTTGGGCCAGTATGAACTCCCTCCTTGCTTTCTACTATTCTTCAAGTGTTCTTAGGAAAGAGGCCAAGAACTGTCCGTAAATTCCCTCTATATGGTGAGACATCGTAGTGCTCAAATGATCCAGCCAAGCCTGTCTTGGGTCACACAGATCAGGGAAAACAGCTTGACAGCCATATTATAATTAGACTGAAAATGCTTCCCAGGGGATAGAATAGCTTGAGGTATTAGGATGCCAGGGAGCACCTGGTATTTAAACCTCCATCCCAGTGTTTCTTCTGCTCTCAACCCACCCCACCCACTTCCCCACATGCTTTTCTCATGCACCATCTGTTCTGAACAAGCCTCTCCCACTCTCTCCGCCTCCTTCCATTGGCTGAGAGCAGTTGCAGCGTGGCCCAGAACACACGAGCCACTTGGTGAAGCCTCCTCACACACACTAGCGGGACGATTAGATGCCATTTTAACAAGGTTCTGGAATGGGATCATTAAGAGCTGCCATTCCCTTTTTCTAAACCAATTTGTTTGTATCAGTTGTTGCAGGCTGTCAGAATCTCGCAGACTCACGGAGAGGCATCTGAACCCTGGACATGCTTGGCATATGGCGAGCATAGCATGTGCTTATGAGCTGTGTCTCGTCCCTGATTGAGATCTATCATCACCAGCCAAGCCTCCAAACTGAGCAATTTAAGAATTCCAGGCTTTTGTGGTTTGCCTCCTCTCCAGGGTTATTCCCAGGCCTAGTTTGCCTGGAAATTACCAGGTGCATTTGGTCTGGGGTTGATGAGATGTCTCTTTTTGTTTGGCTTTTAAAAGCCAGACAGGAAGAACATTGGAGACATCAAGCCCATTGTAGTGCCAGATGAAGGTATTCTGAAACAGTTAAATGTGTGTATTTGTGTGTATGTGTGTATGTGTGAAAGAAACTATTGAAAGACAGGTTTCCAGGGATTTTGCATCACACACACACACACACACACACACAGAAATGCACACACACAAATATACTGGCAAGGGAACAGAATTTTTTGGGAAAAAAAAGCTATGTTATCTAAAACTCATGCAAACAACCAGACAAAATATTTTTCTTTTATAGAACACTTATGATTTAGTATAATGGGCATGTGTTTTTAGCCACACAATAACTGAACTCCCTTAATACATTGGAGGAATTCCCCATCTTCTGAGTCAGAAACTGACTGCTATTATATAATGAATATATTATTATATATTATCAAAAGGTATTATATAATCACTATCCTAGACTACCTTTCAAGTTGAGTAGAGATACATCACCTGGCTCTCAACTAGACACACAAAATCATTGTAAATTGGTGACAAAGAAGAAAAGAACCATAGAGAATATTTTTGTTAGAGAGTGGTGGCAATAGCAGATCAGTAGAAGCCACATCTGCACCCAAGGCAATAGTGGCATTTGTGACTTGTGTCCAATTTCTGTGGTAAACCACAAGACAACCTGTGACATCTAGTGCCCAGAGAGGGCAGCAGGGATGTTTTCCTCTCATTAGTTCTGTGATGTGATTTGGGGCTGTGTTCCTGGCTTTGTAGCCATCAACTCTGGTTCTCTGTACTTCCTGAAGATTTTAAGAGCCACCCAATTTCCTTTGGAAAATTTCTTCTGCTAAACCAACTAAAGCTGATTTCTGTTGCTTGCAATTAAGAATCATGAATGATACAAAAGTTGGCATGAGACATGATCAAAGACAACAGACCCTCAGGCCTGGAATTGATAACCTGGTCTTATTAATTTGTGGGGCAGTAAATATCCAAATTCCATTATAGGATAGAATTCTGACAGTGGTCTGCAATGGCAAAACTTCTTATCAAATTATCATCTGTGGTCTTCTATAATAATATGTCCACTGAAGGCAAAGCTTAGGGGCATCAAGTAGCCAGTTACAAGAAACGGTGTGAATGACAAGGGGAAATCAATCATCACTGAGTGGGAAAGATTTTTCAAATAGTGCTGCAAAATATCAGTAAGAGAAAGAATGAATGGAGTAAACTTCTAAATTCTACAGGAGAAGCAGGCACCTTCTGTGAGTGTACTAAAAAACTCTGATTTCTTCCATATTTAAGGTTGAAACCATCAAAACCAAGCTTAAAATTTGATCCCGTAAGTATCAAGGATAATATTCATTGTATTCATAGCTTCATTATTTTCTCAGATTAAAGCTAAGACATTTATGGGGA
>NW_006776652.1:73985-98038 GCF_000442215.2 Lipotes vexillifer
AAAGAGTGGCACTCCAAAGCTTGCAATGGGATATATAACACAAATCAGAAAGTTCAAAGTGTGATGACCTCCAAGCTCCTCTAAGCATCATTTAATAGTCAAAACAGCCCCCCCCTTTTTTTTTTGTCTAATTAAGATGTTCCTGTCTTGACTGAAGATCCTGTACTGACCTCATTTAAATAAATTACCTTGCAAGAGGAAGCTAATTTTTCTAATAGCCCATCCCCACTTTTTCTCCTAATCTCAATACCTATAACTTAAGTCACTTTCCAGTATGTCCCAGGGAGTCATGAAGTAAGGGCAATTATGCTGAAAAAGCCTACTATTTCTCCAAATAGCAAACAATGAATAAGGCCACAACCCTGCAGAAATTACAAAAAGTAATAGCATTATCAAAGTTTGGAATATGCAGGGGTGATGTAATAGATTTGATAATTGTTCAGCAAATATCCACTACACTACTTTTCCCCTTTGGAAGGAGAATAAGTTCTGAATTACTACTTTTGGGTTTGACCATATGACTTGTTTTGGCCAGTGGAGTGTGTCTAATGGACTATTCTTGCATGATTTAGCTTAGCACCTGGTCCTATAATTCATCAAGAAGAGGACACTCCCCAGGTAGCTGTTAGCTCAAGAGAAATGAGGAGACATGTAGAGGAGACCTGAAACCAATATGCAGCCTAGAGATAGAGATCAGAAGCTAGAGCGTGGAGCCTAGATCCTGAAGCCTGGAGACCAGCCTCACCAGCTGAATTTCAGTCAATCTACATTTTGGGATAATATAATGTTTCCAGCATTATTGCAGCCAATATTTGATGAATATACATAGTGTCTTCTCACATATTCCTACTTAATTCCCTATTTATCCAGTGCAGAGAAATGATAGCTCTTGGGTTTTGAAGAATGTGATGTGGATTATCATAAGCTCAATCAGGTAGTGACTCCAGTTGAAGCTGCTGTTCCAGATGTTTCCATTTTGGAGCAAATCATACAAATTCTGCATATGATGTGATCCTATGTATCTGTAAAATGTTTCTTTTTACCCCATTTCTATAAGAAAACACAGAAAAAAACAAAAATTATAAGTTTGTTTCACCCAACAGGGATAACAATATATCCTTGTGGTCTTTACTTATCTGGCTCAATAATAATTTAGTCCACAGACAGATACTTTGCTTATCTCACCATCCCACAGAACATCATTCTGGTTTACTACATCGATGACATCACAATGATTGAACTTAGAGCATTAAAAGCAGTATGTAACCAAAAAGGACAGATGGATTTTAGATGGAAGGAAACAATTTACATGATAATTCAGGGGTCTTCCATCTCATCCAGGGACATGTGAAATACATCTCCAAAGTGAAGAACAATTTGTAGTCTTTGCTCTCCCTATCTTTGAGAGAGATGCACAATGCTTGGAGGGTCTCCGTGGATTTTGGAGATAACATATATGTTATTTGTATATACGTATTGCTCTCATACATTTTAAGTGGCATAGCTGTTTGGCTGTTAAGAGCCTTAGATCCAAGAAGATTGAAATGTCAGAGATACGTTAAGATGCTCCAAGATCCTGTAGCAGGTCTTGAGAGCAGAGTCTCAAGGTTGGGACCTAGGATTTTGAAGCAATGCCAAGCTTCTTCAGCAAAGAGCTTCTTCCCTTTTTGGGAATTAGTTCTTAGCTTTCTAAAGACAGACTATGGGACACAAAGTAAGATGTGACCTGAACTGCCCATCTTAAGTTGGGTACTATCCGATCCATCAAACCATTTATTTCAATATGTCCACAGGACTGCAATATCAAGTAGAGGTAACACATAAGAGATCTTGATCAGGTAGTTTCTGCATGCACATGTAATTTTCACATACAACTCTCATATTTTCTGTGTACCTACTCCTGCTGTACTGTCACCCTGCTCTAAACCCACACCTGTGGTCTCATAATCACTTAACTGAAGACACAAAGTTCTAGTTAGTTTACATATGCCTTCAAAAATAGCCTACTTTTGGCTTTATAGCCCTAATCAGAGATTGGCTCTGCTGAGCAATGGAGTAGTGAAATTCTCTGATTCTTGACTTCGCAACTAGAGGAAGAGAAGAATGCTAATAGGAAAAAGCTCAAAGTGCATAACATCAAGTGTCTAAGAATTTCTGCCCTACCTTGCAATATTCAAGTAATATGGTGAATCTTTATTGAGCATATATTTTGTGACTAGTAAGATTCATATATGTATGGAGCAGAAATGTCCCATATTTTCTTCAAAAATACTAATTGTTCCCTTATTACAACTGAAGTTTTAGCTACTGATTCATTCATCACAGATTACCTTGCCAAAGGTAACATCAAATTTGGTTATGTGTGAGAAAAAAATGGATTTCTATTTTTTACAGGGGATATATGGTTATAGTAATTATTGCACAGAGGGAAAAAAGATTGCTACTCTTATTGGAAAGAGCCTTGGCTCTGCAAGCCATATATCTCACATTCTGTGGTCAGGCTTATCTCAATTTTCGTATTGGACAACATAGTTGTTGTAAATAAAGGAAATAACCAAACTACATAATTTAATTAGATTCAACAAATATGTGAGGTAGAAATCTCTTCACACCCTCAGGGGTTTGGGATTTTACCTAGGATGAAAGACAATGTAGTATATTTATACAATGGAATACTACTCAACCATAAAACTGAATGAAACAATGCCATTTACAGCAACATGGATGAAACTAGAGATTATCATACTAGGTGAAGTAAGCCAAAGACAAATATCATATGATATCACTTATATGTGAAATATAAAAAAGTGATGAAAATGATACAAATGAACTTATATACAAGACAGAAATAGACCCACAGACATAGAAAATAAACTTATGGTTACCAATGGGGAAAGTGAGGGAGGGGTAAATTAGGAGTTTAGGATTAATATACACACGCTACTATATATAAAATAGGTAACTAACAAGGACCTACTGTATAGCACAGGGATCTCTGCTCAGTATTTTGTAATAGCCTATAAGGGAAAAAATGAACCTGAAAAAAATATATATGCATGTATAACTGAATCACTTTCTGTACACCTGATACTAAAACAACATTGTAAATCAACTGTGCTTCAATAAAAATAAATTAATTAATTAACAAAAAACAATTAGTGAATAAAATTGTGTATGATTATGAGAAAAAGAGAATAGTTCAGAATATAACTAATATATCATATTCATAAGCATATATATGTATGTTAAATCTGTATATGTGTATGCATGTGTGCATTCATAAACTCTTCAGCTAGAAAGTATTTAAGGTGACTCCATAAACATATACAAAAAGATGAAATAAAAGTTAAAATATCCAAATGAGGGAAGTGGGAAAAAGGAAAATCAGAATATCAAAGATAAGATGTCACAAGTGGTTAGTATATATGATACATGTTGTACATTTAGTAAAAGGGGAGATAAATTTGTCTCTAAACTCTCCAGCACCCAACTCAATAAGGAAAACAAAGAAAAATTGCTATAATTTTAAGGACAGTTCTAAGAATAGGCTGAGGAAAGGGAAGATAATATTTATTCAGCAATTATCCCATTTATTTCCAAAATAAATCCTTTGCAAAATATGTTGGCTCCTATTTTAGAGAATAGGAAATTGAAGGTCTAAGATGTCTTAAAAATATTTAGAAATTTTCTCAGCTATTAAGTATAAACCTAAGTCTCCAACTCCAAAGACCATCCTATTTCCATTACAACATGCCATCTGTAAGTCTTGTCTGAGAAAGAGCCCTGACTTAAAAAAATTAAGCAAAAATGTGTTGGGTGGTCAGAGCAAGACACTCTTGTCTATTTCTCCTGGTGGATCCCTTCCAATAGCAGAGACTGGATATACTCAGAAACCCCAGTTGGTTGACCACATGGTCTAAAGCCATTTCAGCTTCCCATGGTAGTAGGAGTTGAAGACAGATAAGTCCCAATTACTCTTTTTCCACAAATGTGCAGCCATCTTGATGGAAGGAAAGAAAGAAAACAAATGATAGAATTAGAGTATTTCTACAGAAAGATCAAGGCAAGCAAATTAAAAAAAAAAAGATAGATACTCAAGAAGGAGGATAGTAAATTGTATTTTTCTCTTCTAAAGGTATCATGAAGAAAAGTTCTGTCCAATTTCCTGGTAATTACTAGCTTTCCTGGCAGTAAGTTACCTTCTATTAATTACCTTTATTTATTGCTGTTGGCAGAATGACTATTACAGTAAATCAAGCAATTAGCAGTTTGCCATATTACACTCAGAAGAGAGGTAACAAGATGTGAAAGAGATTAACTTTCTGCTTTATGTTTCATTCAACATTTCTTTTCAGGGTTTCGGCCTTTGTACTACTACAATTATGGGTATTTTGTGAGTTTAGGTGGAGTTCTGAGGTCCTTCCAGGGAGTGGGACTTGGCCCTGGCAGCCAGGAGGTTAAACAGAGTCAGTCAGGAGTTGCTGAACTATTTCTTTACTCAGACATTGGAGATAACAAGCATGAAATTGCAGGTTTCAACAGGAGATGAAGAATAATGTTGACTGGTCCTAGTTTTGTATAGAACTTAAACTCTTATGTCATAGATAACTATCTATGACAGGAAGACTTTCCCAGGAAGGTTCTGGGATAACAAACCTATGATAAATTGCTAACAGAAATTGGGGTACTCAGAAATATTTTACTGTATTTCTTAAAAGTTGTAGAATAACAATGTCCTGTTGGAGGCATATGTGACTAAGAGAAAGGAATTGCCCATATTCTAGAAAAACCTCTCCTAGTTGGAGGCACCCTGTCTCCATGGTCTTCTCCTGATTAACTAAGGTCCCTGGGTCACCTAATGAGGTCCTCAGTTCTCCACAATTCTGTTTTAATATCCATCACCTCACTCTAGGCACTGCTTGGTATTTTAAAAGAAGATTTTAAAGTTCCTCCTAATTTATCCAGCATCAGATCCTGCCTTTCTTGTCCCCCTAACTTTTGTTGAATGGGTATTGCCCTCCACCTTTTGATTTCATTCATTATCACAAAATTTATAAACTTATTCTGACTAGGGGAAGATAAAGAATAAACCAGAATTCTCAGCCCATCAGGGAATGAAGTCTGAAATTAATCTGGCTGCTATGGACTTGAAAACTGGTGTCCCCAGGTCGAACAGTAGGTATTTTCCTGTCCACCAAGCCATAGCCTTCACAGGTCCCAGGAGTTTGGTTCATTATGTACCAAAGAGGAAGGTGAGGAGAAAGAGGTGGTGCAGAGGAGGATTTCTAGCATTTATTAAGCCAATGTGAGACTCTCTCTGTACACCTTGTCTCATTTAATCATAATAACAGACTTATGATATCATTGTTCCTGAATTATAGATGAGGAACTGAAGCTGAGAAAGGCTAACTCACTTGCATATGGTCACACAGCTTGTAAATAGTAGAGCTGGGATCTATGATCATGTCTGTCCATTTTCAAAATCTATATTCTTCTTATGCAACCACCCTATCACCTCCAGGACTTCTGTTGCAAGCTACCCTGCAGTTCCCGAAGAGGCTCAAGAATTGCCTGGCCATATTCTGTTAGTGTCTTGGACCTGACCTCTGAGTCCCTGCAAACTTCATTCTTGATCATCTTGCCTTTGACCATCTTCCTTGGGTGGATTATCTTTTCTTGGACAGCAACTGCTTATCATACAAGATAGCTCATTTAATCTCAGAGATCTAATACCATAAATCTCACTAGTCCAACTAGAACTCTCATTCCCACAAGAGATAATCATCCAGAAAGATGTAGATGAAATTCTGAGCAGGTGCCTTTGGCTTGAAGTCTCTACAGCCTGCACAGAATAACTTAATTGCATCTTAGGGTCTTTCACTCCATTACCAGGACATGGGTAATAGGGATTTCTCTATATTGATGGTGTAAACTGCTATAACCATTTAAGAAAACTGTTCAGCATTATATGCTAACTTTGAAAATATGTATACCTGTGCCTGAACAATCCTATCTTAGGTATTGTATTCTTTCCTGTTCTGCTGTAGTCACAAAATTATCACAAACGTGGTGGATTAATACAAAAGAAATTTATTTTCTCATAATTTGAGAGGCCAGAAATCAGAAAACAGTATTACACAGACAAAATCAAGGGGATAATAGGGCCCATTCCCTCCAGAGGCTCTAGGAGAGAATCAGTTCCTTGACTTTTCCAGCTTCTGGTGCCTGCTGGCACTCCTTGACTTGTGGCCGCATCACTCCAATTTCCACCTACGTGGTCACATTGCCTCTTCCTCTTCTGTCTGTGTCAAACCTCCCTCAGTCCCTCCTTTCTAAGGACTCTTGTGATTGATTGCAGTTAAGGTCTACCTAGAGATTTCAGGGTGACCTCCTCATCTCAAGATCCTTAACATAACCATACCTGCAAAGATCCTTTTGATAAATAAAATGACATTTATGGGTTCCAAGTATTAGGACTTAATATCTTTGAAAGCTGTTATTCAGCCTTCTACAGGTATATATTCAACAGATATGCATATGCATATATACCTGGAGACATGGACAAGAATGTACATAGCCTGTATTCATAATAACCCCAAACTTGGAGAACCCAAATATCTATCAGGGGTTGAATGGATAAGTAAGGTATATACATATAATGGAATATCATGTAGCAGTGAAAATGAACATACTTCATTTACATGTAATATTATAGTTAAAATCATAAACCTAATGTTTAATGAAAGAAACCAGATGCAAAAGAATACATACTGTATCATACCATTTTTTAATTAACTTTTGAAGTCCACAATGATTTATAATGTATTTACATATACATTACTTCATTAGATTCTCAAAACTGAGTAGCATAATTAATACATTTTTCCCATATACAAATATGGAAATGCAAGTTTTTAAAGGCTTAGCTAGCTCTTATTAAAGATTCAGCAATACCATGATATATATGTAACTAACAAAAATGTTGATGGAATGGATGAGATCCTCTTATGAGTCTTTCTAATTGTTTTTTTTTTTTAATTGAAGTATAGCTGGTCTACAATGTTGTGTTAGTTTCAGGTGTACAGCACAGTGATTCAACTATATATATATATTCTTTTTCAGATTCTTTTCCCTTACAGGTTATTACAAAATATTGAGTATAGTTCCCTGTGCTATACAGTAGATCCTTGTTCATTATCTCTTTTATATACAGTAGTGTATATGTTATGACACCATTTTATAAAGTTCAAAATGAGGGAAAGTAAGCTAGAGTACTTAGGGATGCATATATTTAAGTGCTAAGAGTTTGTACTGGGTTGAATAGTGGCCTCCCAAAAGAGGCATGTCCCCCTGGCACCTGTAAATGTCATCTTTTTTGGAAATAAAGTCTTTGAAGATGTAATTAAGATAAGATGAGGTCATCGTGGGTTACGGTGAGCCCTAAATCCAATGACTGGTGTCCTTATCAGAAGGCCATGTGGAGACAGACAGGGTGGATGCTATGTGAAGACAGAGGAAGAGATTAAAGTGATATGTCTACAAGCTAAGGAATGCTAAACGTTGCCTGAAGCCACCAGATGCTAGGAAGGAGAAGGGAAAAATTCTTCCCTGGAGCCTTCAGAGGGAGAATGACCCTACCAACACCTTGATTTCTGATTTCTAGTCTCCAGATCTGTGAGAAAATAAATTTCTGCTGTTTTAAGCCATCCAGTTTGTGGTAATTTGTTATGACAGCCCTAGGAAATTAATACAGAATATAAATTAAAGCAAAAAAGTGATTATCATAAAAGTTGGGATAATGGCTACCTTTAGTGGGGAGGATGGGTGATGTGATTGGGGAAGGGGCCTGACAATGTTCTGTTTCTTGACATGGCTACTGTTAATAATAGCTGTAAATAATGATTTATTAAATTCCTTACTTATCTTTGTGCTCTCTTTTTTCTGTCTTCTATTTTTCAATATAAAATTTTAATAGTTTTCTAAGACACTCCTGAGCCTTCTTATAGGGAAACTTGTCCATTGAGATTCAGAGTTTGCCAAGCAAGCCTCAGGAGAACAGGTTTGTGGCATCTGTGGCCAGACAATGGGGTTTGGATGCATCCATCAAGGAGATTCAGATACACAAGAACTTATCAGAAATCTAATTCTCCTCCTGGGAGAAAACTCATCATAATAGAAAGGGACCGAGCCTGCCTGTTCCAAGAAGGAAAATTCTTAGCAAATCCTGGGATTTGTCGACCAGCTCTCTCCCCTTTCTAACACCCACCTTATATACTTTTATGAATCTATGGGTATTGGGTATTGAAAGAGTTGAAAGTAGAACATAAATTACTTTACCAAAATGTTATCTAGGTTTTTTTTTTTGTCAAAAGAGCATCTTTCAGATATTTTTATTTTTATATTTAAAAAATTGTTTATTGGAGTATAGTTGACTTACAGTATTGTGTTAGTTTCAGGTATACAGCAAAGTGAATAAGTTATACATATATCCACTCTTCTTTAGAGCATCTTTCAGGTATTTTTAATAGCTAGAAACTTTCAAAAGGGAGGATGTGTTCTCATTTTGAAAAATATTGAATGGCTTTAGTGACTTGAGGGCCCCATGCCCTGGGAGAGGCTGGAGTGTTCCATGGATGGTGGGTGTGGTGATTGACCTAAACTGTTTGTGAGGTTGTGGGACATGTGCTCTGGGAGCACCTGGGAGGTGGTGGACTGAAGAAGAAGCAGGCAGAAATTCCGTACTGCTGGCTGGGGTAAGAGGCAGAAGACAAGGGATATGCCAGAAATTACCCTTGTTAATGGAGGTTTTGGGGGATTCCAAACCTTTACTCTCATCAGAACTTTCCAAGAGTCAGTTCCTGGTTGGGTCATGAGAGCTGACAGAAACGGGATCCTGAGGAAAAAGATGAGTGGGCAGAGTGAGAAACCAGTTTTCTTACTTTTGTTGGGAGTATCGAGGCTGGTTGAGAATTCCTTATCTTTGGCAGCATGCTCCCCATCTTTCTCCACAAAGTGAGTAGAATACCTAGCACACAGAAGGTCACAACCATCAGTGGAAAGGAAATGAACATGTACCGACTTCCTGCTCTCTACCAAGCACTTTATATTAATTATTCCACTGAACTCTCATAGGAACTCTACCCTTATTTATAGCTGCGACTATCAGCCAAAGACCCCATGTAATCAAGAGGAAACATTGCCAAAGTCATACAACTTGAAATTTGTGGTGCTAGGATTTAAAGCCAGAGTTCTGTGGCTCCAGAGATCCTATCATTTCCACATCACATGGAATGATGTGAGTTAATGCTTGTGGAGAGAGCCCAGTTAAGACCTTGAGATGTCCTAGGAACTGAAACCGTATCCTCCCTCTGTAACTCAGTAAAGCCAATACTAAAATAAGTCTAAGGAAGCCCAACACAAATCTGATGACTACTTTGGTAACTCTTCTGAAATACCAAGTGTTTTAATTCTTCACCAACAAATGATTTTAGGTGCCCTTTCTTTGCTGTTTTGCTAAGAATATTCTTCGTCTGCTTCTCAGACAACTCAGTATTATACATGACAGCAAGTAAAGTAAAATATAAATTGGCAAAAAAAGGCATAATAGCTGTTTTATCACGATATTTATACTGTGGATACTTACTTTTTGTAGTATTATTTAATTGTTAAGACCAATGAACAGAGAGGTAAGTCTGGGATGTGACAGCATGTATGTTCCTTTGAGGATCCCACAGCAGTGTTCCATTGTACTATAAATAGTACAGTGGATTCCAAGATACTTTTGGCCAAACTGTGTTCCTTCGGTTCCTAGTGGAAGCCCATCTTTCCCACCCCTCTGTTTACCCAACTGCTAAACCATTATCAAGATCCAGTTGACAGTTTGCTCCCAGAACATATTCTCAGATCATCTGAATATGTCAGAATATCACAACGCTGAAAAAGGGAACTTATAATCAAAGAGGTAGTATGATGTAAAGAAAAGAGCATGTACCACATTATATTGAATTCCTTTTCTTTTTTTTTTTAAATTTATTTTTTTTTATTTATTTATTTTTGGCTGTGTTGGGTCTTCGTTTCTGTGCGAGGGCTTTCTCTAGTAGCGGTGAGCGGGGGCCACTCCTCATCGCGGTGCGCGGGCCTCTCACTATCGCGGCCTCTCTTGTTGAGAAGCACAAGCTCCAGACGCGCAGGCTCAGTAGTTGTGGCTCACGAGCCCAGTTGCTCCGCGGCATGTGGGATCTTCCCAGACCAGGGCTTGAACCCGTGTCCCCTGCATTGGCAGGCAGATTCTCAACCACTGCGCCACCAGGGAAGCCCCTTAATTCCTTTTCTGTTTTTGAATTCAGTAAAAAAAAAAAAAAAAAAAAATTATTCCTTTGTATATATATGCCACATCATCTTTATCCATTCATCTGTCGATGGACGTTTAGGTTTTTGCCATGTCTTGACTATTGCAAATAGTGCTGCTATGAACATAGGGGTGCATGTATCTTTTCAAATTATAGTTTTGTCTGGATAAACAACAAGGTCCTACTGTATAGCACAGGGAACTATATTCAATATCCTGAGACAAACCATAATGGAAAAGAATATGAAAAAGAATATATATATATTTATATATAACTGAGTCACTTTGCTGTACAGAAGAAATTGGTACAACATTGTAAATCAACTATACATCAATAGAATCAAAAAATAAACAAAATAAAATAAGAAAAAAACTTTATTAATTCCTTCTCCCTAATTTTCATGTGAAAATGTTCCTCCTCTAACTTCTTTAGTTGAATACTCAATTAATTTGTTTTCATCATTTCAAAGTAAAAAATATAAACATTTAAGGCTAAGAATTTCATTTTGAATACAATTTGGGCTACAATACAGAAATTTGACATGAAAGGTTTACTTTGTTATTTTTTTGTATATAGTCTCTAATCACATGGTTTTCTTTCTCTTAGAACGAAGAGGTATTTAGGAGTTTTTCTTGGCTTTCAATTATGAGTGACTGTGGATTTTAAAATATAAACTTCTGTTATTATTTTCTAGAATTACTATATATCATTGTTACTAAAGAATGTCACCTATAATAATTGTTGAAAGTTATTGAAGTTTTTGCCTATTAAATGGTAAAGTTTTATAATGTTTCATAAGCACTAAAAATAAAAGATGTGTTTTATACTAATAGGATGAAGAGCTTGAAATTTATGTGCAGAACTTGCATTATTCCTATTTTTTTTGCCTTGAATTTTCATTTGTCTAATATTAAAACTGTCTTTTGAAAATATTTCCTTTGATATATGTTTATTCATTTCTTTTAATTATTCTCACAGCTTTGTCACAGTTTCGTCTTGTTTAGTCTTCTCTTAGTGAAATAATTTACTTTACTGCTCAGGCCAATCTCCAAGTCTTTGACTTAATTGAGGAGTTTAATACATTTAAACTATTATTTATAGTTTTAGCCATTGCCATAATTAAAAGTTCAGTCTTACTTTTAAAATCTTATCATACGCTGTTTCTTTTCTTTCCTTAATGTTTTTGATTATATGAATTATATTTTGCTTGGTATTTATCATGCCCTTTATTTCTGAAATTATATAACTTATTACATTGATGATTTGTTTGATGTTTCTCAAAAGCATTTTCTAAATCTATGTATCTTTAATTACCAAAGTGAAAAATGAACCAGCATTATATTTGTGTATCCCTCAGGCAAGAGTTTGGGAACATTTTTTATTTATTCCATTCTTTCCCTTTCACCTTTGCATGTTTTTGTTAATATAATTTTGTTAGTATAATGTAATATAATTTAATAAAACTACAGCTACTTTATCAGTTTCAAATTATTAAATATTACAATATAAATTCTCTCTTTCAAGAGACATTTTAATGCATGCATTTCTTTTGTACCAGATCTGTAATTTTAAGACTTAATTCTGTGTGTCCCTGGTTGCAGGACTCATCACCATTCCTTCTATACCATAGTTTTCCCATTCTTGAGCTCTTACTTTAGTCCACCATAATAATGTATTTTCAAGTAATTTCTTTCTAGAAGTATATATGGGTGCTATATTATCTGGGCACTTGCCTATCTGCCAAGAAAAAAAAAATTATTGAAGTATAGTTGACACACAATGTTTCAGTTGTATACCAAAGTGATTCAGTTATACATACTATGTATTGTTTTTATATACTTTTCCATTATGGGTTATTACAAGATATCAAATATATTTCCCTGTGCTATACAGTAGGTCCTTGCCATTTATCTATTTTATGTATAGTAGTGTGTGTCTGTTAATTTCAAATTTATCACCCCCATCTTTCTCCATTGGTAACCATAAATTTGCTTTCTATTTCTGTGAGTTTATTTCTGTTTTACAAATAAGTTTATCTGTATCATTTTTTAGATCCCACATATAAGTGTATCATATGATATTTGTCTTTCTCTGCCTAGAAAATTTTAATAACTATAAAATTATTGCAAAATAGGCTCCCTCCCTTTATAACATCCTGTAAGGTCACTCCATTACCTTCTGATTTTTAATGTTACAGAGGAGAATTCTGAGGCCAGTATGATCTCATTCTTTTGTAACTGTATAATTAAAGTTATTTTGGTTGTAAGAAAAGGAAAATGACTCTGATTAACTGCTATGGTCTGAATGCTTGTGTCCTCCCCCAAAATCCATATGTTAAAATCTTAATGTGGGGGTATTAGGTGGTGCTTAGGTCATGAGTGTGGAGCCATCACAAATGAGATTAATGTTCTTAAAATAGAGATCCCTCTTCCCTTCCACCATGTGAAGGCACAGCAAGAAGACCGGCTGTGAACCAAGATGTGGACCTTCAGCAGAAGGTGATTATTCTGGCAACTTCATCTTGAACTTCCCAACCTACAACTGTGAGAAATAAATTTCTGTTTTTATAAGTATTCTGTTATAGCAGCCCAAATGGACTAAGACACTAACTTAAGAAAACAAGGGATTTATTGAAAGGATTATTTTACAGAATTGAAGGAAGAGCTGAAATCCAAGCTTTGGGAAAGTCAGGAACCAAGGTAATTATAGGTGCTTCATGGATCTTTCTAGGGTAATGCTATTAAGGTAATTTAACTTGAATGCTTCCAACAACTCAGTGTTTCTATCTAAGTTTCCCATTTTTTGGAGAGGAAATAAGACTGGTCCAACTTCAGCCAGGTATATCACAATATCAAACAGCTTTGGCAGGGCATGCAACTCCAATATGTGGGGGACCCACCCCTCTACCCTGAGGATTTGCTCAGCAAGAGGAAATCATTTAGATCTGGAAGCCAGCTTGACTGGAGCCCACTGTAGTAATTAACTTTTTCTATATGACATTTTATAGGATTTTTTCTTCATTCCTGTTACAAAAAAAAAAAAAAGAAAAAAGCCAGAATAGGTTTAGAATCCCAGATTTTTCTTTAGTCCTGGAAGATTTTCTTCTAGCACAATAGGTTTGTTGTTTCTATTCCTTTTGTTCTGATATCTTATTCCAAAACCCCAGTTGTCCAAACATAACATGCTTGTTCCTTGCTCTCCACATCTGTAAATTTCTTGGTGACCATTTTTATATGTTTTTATTTTATATTCTAAGAGAGACTCTCAGTTGATTTCCACACTAATTAAGTGATATTTTTTTAGTGTCAACTTCTGTTTTTTAAGGCTGAAAAAAAGAAGTTTTTAAATAAACTTCTCTTTTGGAGTAATTTTACATTTATAGAAAAGTTGCAAACGTAGTACAAACAGTTCCCATATGCCTTCACCCAGTTCCCCAAAGGTTAACATCTTACATTACCATGGGACATTTGTCACACTATGAGACCAACATTGGTAAGTGTATCAGTTTCTTACTGCTGTTGTAACAAATTATCATGAACTTTATGATCTTACAGTTCCAGAGGTCAGAAGTCTAAAATCAAGGTATTGGCAGGTCTGCATTCATTTTGGAGGCTCTAGGGCAGGATGCGCTTCCTAGCCTTTTCCAGCTTCTAGAGGCTGCCTGCTTTCCTAGTCTTTCAGTCCCTTCTTCCATCTTTAAAGTAAATCACTCCAACCTCTGCTTCTGTGGTCTCATCTCCTTCTCATGCTTTTGACCTTCTCACCTTCCTCTAATAAGGATGCTTGTGATTACATTGGACTCACCCAGATAATCCAGGATAGCTCTTCATCACAAAATTCTTAATCACACCAGCAAAATCCCTTTTGCCTTGTAAG
Source organism: Lipotes vexillifer (assembly GCF_000442215.2). Classification (NCBI taxonomy): domain Eukaryota; kingdom Metazoa; phylum Chordata; class Mammalia; order Artiodactyla; family Lipotidae; genus Lipotes; species Lipotes vexillifer. Next base: position 88,211 of record NW_006776652.1, read on the forward strand.
GTAAAATTCACAGATTCCAGGGGTTAAGAGGTGGACATCTTTGAGGGGGGCATTATTCAACCTACCACAGAACATAACATTATTATTAATGAAACTCTAGTTACTTAAATTTCATTAGTTTTTTACTCATGTTCTTTTTCTGATCCAAGATCCAATCCAGGATATCAAAATGCATTTAGTCATCATGTCTCTCCAGAGTCTCTGATCTTTGGCAGTTTCTCAAAAAAGGATTTTAATTTTACCTCTTCATTTTTCAGTTTTCTTGTAATTTTTCCCAATATTCTTTCTTTCTTTTTTAAATTCATCTGGCTATATCTTGACCCATTTGGTTCTTACAATATAATTTTCTGCCTCTATTTATTTTACTTCTTTTCTTTATCATTTTTTTTTTTTTTTTTTTTTTGGAAAAAAATTTTTTTGCATTTCATTGAACATGTCAAACAGTTTCCTGAATTTTCTCTCTTCATCCTGCAGTAGATGTTTCTGGAGTACTACTCTTCCTCTGAGTCATCAGAACATGATTCTTTGACTTTGTTCTCTGTGTAGTTCTCAAAAATGCTGAAAACAGTCTATATCCAGTGTTGGCCAACACACAGGAAATGTGGATTACACTCCTCCCCAATGTATGTCCACACTGCTGATGGAAGAATCACTTTCTCAGATCAAGAACCAGAAGACATGGGTCTTTGAGACATGAGGAAGATGACAAAGAAAGAAGAAAAAAATTTTCCTGTCCACTTCCAGGTGCTTATGAGGTGACACCTGGCAAGGTTTTCCTTGTTATAAACCCATCTGCTTCATTTTTAGAGAAGGCCCCTTTGATTTTTTGTCAATAGATTGTCTCTCAGTGTATGTTTTCATTGTTGTTAGGTGTGTTAGTCTGTTCAGGCTGCTATAACAAAGTACCATGGACTGGCTGGCTTATAAACAACAGAAATTTATTTCTCACAGTTATGGAGGCAGGGAAGACCAAGATCAAGGTGTTGGCAGATTCCATGTCTAGTGAGAATCCACTTCTTAGCTCATAGAAAGCTGTTTTCTAGCTATGTCCTCAGGTGGCAGAAGGAGCAAGAGATGAGACCTCACCCCCATGACTTCATGACTTACCTCCCAAAGGCTCCACCTTCTAATGCTATTACATTGGGGGTTAGGTTTGTAACATATGAATTGACTGGTGGGGGGCCACAAATATTCAGTCCATAGCATTAAGGGTAGTTCTTTTCTGTGTCTAAGGCATAGGATGCAGGTGTCTGGAGCTCAGGGATGAAGGAGCAAATTTGAAAGTTATCAAACACAGAGACAATATTTGATGCTATAAGACTGACTGATATTACCTAGGGAGAGAATAAATATAGTCAGAGAATTGACAAAGGCTCAGCCTTGAGCACCAGGTTATACCACGTGTTCACAGCCACTGCAGGTCTGTTTGGGGGAGTAGTAAGTCTCACTTTCTTATGTGAGAAAATCCTCACTTCTAATGAAGAATCATTTCTTTTTGTTTGTTTGTTTTCTTATTTTAGTAATACATTTATTTAAATGGGCTTAAAATTATTCTGGAAATATGTTTAAGTGAAGATAATATTTGGGTTGTGTGCATTTTATTTTATTTATTTATTTTTTAACATCTTTATTGGAGTATAATTGCTTTATAATGGTGTATTAGTTTCTGCTTTATAACAAAGTGAATCCGTTATACATATACATATATCCCCATATCTCTTCCCTCTTGGTCTCCCTCCCTCCCACACTCCCTATCCCACCCCTCTAATGTGATCACAAAGCACTGAGCTGATCTCCTTGTGCTATGCGGCTGCTTTCCACTAGCTATCTATTTTACATTTGGTAGTGTATATATGTCCATGCCACTCTCTCGCTTTGTCACAGCTTACCCTTCCCTCTCCCCGTGTCCTCAAGTCCATTCTCTAGTAGGTATGCATCTTTATTCTCGTCTTGCCCCAGGTTCTTCATGACCATTTTTTTTTTTTTAGATTCCATATATATGTGTTAACATATGGTATTTGTTTTTCTCTTTTTGACTTACTTCACTCTATATGACAGACTCTACGTCTGTCCACCTCACTACAAATAACTCAATTTCATTTCTTTTTATGGCTGAGTAATATTCCATTGTATATATGTATCATTTCTAATGAGGCTTAATATGAGCTTCCTGAATGCTGAGGTAACATTCTATAGTGGAAAGAATTATTCTAGTGTGGAGATGGACTCTAAAGTCAGAGTTGGGTTCAAATTCTGGCTTGGCCACACCTAGATATAAAATCTGGAAGACCACACTTACATCTCTGTGGCTAAGCTTCTGGATCTGTAAGAGGGGTTTACTGAGATGACTTACCACAGAGGATTTTTTAAGAGCTTCATTGATACAGAATTGATATTCAATAAACTGTTCATGTTCAAAGTGTATAACTGTTATGCTTTGACATACATATGTACTCATAAACTATCATCTTGATCAAGATAATGAACATAGTCATTATCTCCTCCTTTGCAATGCCTCCATCAAACTCCTCCACAAGGCAACCACTGATGTACTTCTGTCACTATAGATCCATTTGCATTTTCTACAAATTTATATAAGTGGAATCACACAGTATGCACTCTTTTTTTAATTAAAAAAATTTTTAACATCTTTATTGGAGTTTAATTGCTTTACAATGGTGTGTTAGTTTCCACTTTATAACAAAGTGAATCAGCTATACGTATACATATATCCCCATATCTCCTCCCTCTTGCATCTCCCTGCTGTCCTCCCGATCCTACCACTCCGTGTGGTCACAAAGTACCGAGCTGATCTCCCTGTGATATGTGGCTGCTTCCCACTAGCTATCTATTTTACATTTGGTAGTATATATAAGTCCATGCCACTCTCTCACTTCGTCCCAGCTTACCCTTCCCCCTGCCCGTGTCCTCAAGTTCATTCTCTACATCTTATGCACTCTTTTTTCTGACTTCTTTCATTCAGTTTAATTATTTTGAAATTCACTCATATTATTGCATATATCAATAATTCATTCCTTTTTTATCACTGAAGTCTAATTAATCATCTTTTTTCTTTTATAAATACAGTAAGTCCCCTACATACGAACCTACAAATTGAGAACTTACGTGTGTTTGCGTGTCCAATCTCGTAAGGCATGAGTGAAATTGCAGCTTTCCCTCCCTCTCCTATTGCTGAGGATCCTTCAGCTCTACCATCTCCCAAGTCCTCTCCCTCCTCCAGTCAGTAACTCTTCTTGCCCGTTCACTCGATGCCAGCCCCTGTATGCCAGCTGTTGTACTGTGCTATTGTACTTTTCAAGGTACTGTACTGTAAGACTAAAAATATTTTCTTTATTCTTCATGTTTGTTAGTTTTTATGTATTATTTGTGTGAAAAGTATTATAAACCTATTACAGTACAGTACTGTATAGCCGATTGTGTTAGTTGGGTACCTAGGCTAACTTTGTTGCACTTACAAACAAATTGGACTTATGAACACCCTCTCAGAACGGAACTTGTTTGTATGTAGAGGACTAACTATAATGCTTTAGTTGTCATATCTATCTAAGAAATATTTGACTCAAATCCAAGGTCACAAATATTTTCCCTTGTTTCCTTCTAGAAACTTTATAAGTTTAGATTTTACATTTAGATCTTATCTCCAAATTTTTCATTAAATTCAAAATAATTTCTAATTTGGCTTTTGGTTTTTTGATCTAAGAAGAATTTAAAAGAATGTAATTTAGTAAACAAACATTTTGCTAACTTTTTCCAGGTTTCCTTCTGTTAATTGATTTTTCATTTAATTTCATCATGGTCAGAGATCCTACTTTGTTTGACTTAAATTCTTTTAGATTTATTAAGACATTTTTTAATAGCCCAGAATATGGTCTATTTTGGTAAATGTTCTGTATGCACTTGAGAAGAATGTGTACTCTGCTGTTGGATATTGTTGGATGAAATGTTCTAAAAATGTAAATTAGGTCAAATTGGTTAACAGGTTTGTTCAAGTATTTTATATTTTTAGATATTTTCCTTTTACTTGTTTGGTCAATTATACAGAGAGGGATATTGAAATCTCCAAACATAAAGTGGATTTATTTATCAGTTTTTATTGCACGTATTTTGGAGCTCTGTCATTAGGTGCATAAACATATAGGATTGTCATGTCCTCTTGATTAATTGACCCCTTTAGCATGTTAAAAATAACCCTCTTCAATCCTACTAATGTTCTTTTCTTTGAAATCTATGTTGTCTAAGAATAATATAGCTACTCTAGGGTTTTGTTTTAGTTTTGTTTTTTCACTATTTGTTAGTTTTTTAGTGCTATCATGCTATATCTTTTCCAGCCTTTACTTTTAACCTATTTGTGTATTTGTATTTCAGATGGGTTTCTTGTAGACAGCATAGCTGAGTCTTGCTTTTTATTTGTTTCTTTGTTTGTTTATTGTTCATTATACCTGATAATCTCTACTTCTTAACTGGGATGTTTAAGAAGACTTAAATTTAATATGATTATTGATGTGATTGAGTTCAATTCTACCATATTACTATTTGCCTTCTGCTTTTTCTTTATTTCCTTTTTCCCCTTTTCCTGTCTTCCTTTGACTATTTTGTATGATTCCATTTTATTACTTCATTGGTTTATTAGTTATAACTCTTTTTTGTTTTATTTTAGTGATTGCTTTAAAGTTTATATCAATAGTATACCTCTTTAACTTACCACAATTCAATCTTTAAGTGCTGTTATACCACTTCATATATAAATATAAGAACCATATAACAGGATATCTCCATTTCTCCCTTTTAACTTTTATGCCCTTGTTGTCATACATTTTACTTCTGTGTTATAACACTTATAATACATTGTTATTGTTTTTGCTTTAACAGTTGGTTATCTGTTAAATGTTTAAATAAAAAAGAAGTATTTTATACTAGCCACTTGGTTACCATTTCCAATGTTTTTTTATTTTTTGTGTAGTTGTATATTTCCATTTGATGTCATTTTTCTCTGCATAAAGGACTTTCTTTATAAAATATTTTTTTCTTTCTTTCTTCTAATGAATGCTTTCAACCATGGTTTGATAAATCCAATGTTTTGTCAAAATTCAATGACATATGCTGCATATTTTTTTATTAAGTCAGTAAAACCCATTTGAAAATTTAAATGTTATCTCTCTCCTTCCCCTCAGCTTGGGTTTGGCCTAGCTCAGTATCTTAAGTGTGATGGGTCTATAGTTTATGCTTTTATTCCTCCTTCCTCCCTCTCTAGATTGTTTTTGTGGCTCTTGTTGTTGTTGGAAACTGGTGTAAGGGGACAAAATATATTGGAAGGGGTGATCTTAACTACATGGTCCCTAGGTTGGTCTGGTTCTTCTGCTACTTGTTGCATCCCTGATGTGGTGGTCTCCATGTAGATCATGAGCCTAGATTTCTTAGGGTAGTATTTGGTCTCACTTTAGTCTCCTTAGTAACTATGGATCCCTTAGAGAGGGACTGTCATGTTTCCTGGGAGCAGGAAGAAACAGGGAGCTGTCATGCTCCAAACCCCTATTCATAGGGCCCACAGGTTTCCTCTTCTAACCTGAATTTTCATATGGAGCTCCTGAAACTGCTAAGTTTTTCTTGGAGTGGAAACTGCCCAATTTCTTTCTCAGCACCCCCCCCCCCACCATCATCCCTATTAAGTTTCCTGGTTTAGACCTATTCCAGCAAGTTATCTTCCATCAGAAATGTCCAGGAAGGAATCTAGCACCATCTTTATGTTTATGTACATCCCAAACTTCAAAATACTCATGTTAGATTCCCTTTACCATTCCTGGGGCAGCACCATTGTGGACTGGATGTACTGTATAGCTCGATAAGCATCCATCCTGGGAGTGAGAGCTTGGTGTCCATTCCTGTTAGTATCCCAGTAGCTATACTGATTCTCCTGAAGCTTCCTTACTTAGCTTAGTGGGTTGCTGAAAATGACTTCAAGAGAAAACAGCTTAAATGATTTCACATTCAACTTCCCTTTTATGGCCTCTGCTCATATAGATTGACAATGCATTGTGAGGAGCAGTTTGAGACTGTGGTAGGTAGTTTCAAGCCTGCTTCATCACCTCTTATTTAGCTCAGGCCCCAATTGTTGGAGGCTTCTTTCAGAACACTAAGAATAGCCCCCTCTTTTCTTTCTTTAGTTTTGGGCTCTGGTCATCCATTCTAGGGAAACAAGCTATTACGTAGGAATAGACCATACACTGGAAGACATTTATAATAGTTAGAGGTGTCCCTAGACAAACCGAACTGCCCTGAAAAGTAGTGAGCTTCCTGATTTCTGACTAAGTGTGTTAGTCAAAAGGGAATTACTGTTTGTAAAGAATATGAAAATGAAGCACCTTCAACATCTTTTCCCATTCTAACATTTCTAGAGGTAAATAGGTTATTGGTTTTGTTTTTGTATTTTGTGAGGGAGAGGTTAGGAAAAAACAATCATTGAATTCTAAGTCTTCTTATCCAGTTAATGACTCCACAAGCATTTATTAGGCACCTACTTGGTGCCAGGTACTATGTTATGATATTGTGATACACTGATGAAAGGAAAGAGTAAAAGTCAAGTGCCTCCTACCCGGTGAATTGCCTATATTCTCTTTTATCCCTGGATATTTCCTAAGCAAGATGGTATGTTACATATGCAGGTATGTATTATATAAAAAAATTATATATTGAGGCATGGTCCCTGCCCTCAAGGGCTTATGATAAAATTAGAGGCAAGCCTAACACATGAAAATAACTAAATTCTACTATAAATATTAAATGACTACACCATTATGTGCAAAGTCCCAAAGCCATTCATGGTTGTTAACAGGATTCTGCAGAAAGTGAATTTTATGAGGCTAACTCTCAGTGAAACCAGGATGGTCACAGAAAACTCAGTTGAGGAGATGAGACTCTAGCATATGAAAAATCTCAGAATGGCCTCCCCTCCCTTCCTCAGGAAGAGCCTGAAGAGCCATAATTTCAAGAGTTCCTTCATCTTCAGTGGGAACATCCTATTCTCTACATAATAAGCTGTTGGGAGAAAGTGTAGCATTTTCCCTCATGTTTGGGTAGGACAAGCTAAAGAGTTCGAAATAAGACTCTCCAAGATGGTCTGTGGGTGATGAGAACAGCAATTTAACCAGCTCTGTTATTATTAGATACAGATCGTTTTAAGTGTGTGGATGTGGCTATTCTATAAAAATGTAATCTCTGAGTCATTCTCTGAGCATGTGGGCCCTGAGTGCTGAGTTTCAAGTGCATGCTCCTCCCCAACATGTAGCAAATGTAGCAATTCTCTCATTATAAGGTTCAGCCTCCCCAACTCCCATCCGTGAGGAAAGTGTTCTCTTGTCCATGCACAGGAAAAGTGTCTGGATAATTTATTTCAAGGATATTTGAAAGTAAATAAGAATCAAAGCTGTCTGACTAGTGATATTAAATGTAACCCCCTCTCCAAGCGTACAATATACATATTTGCCACCTAATTTAACTGAATGGATGAGAGAGGTACCTCTATTCCAAAATATTGATCTGTACCACTCAGGTTCCAGAGTGCCTGAAATTCCAACATTATTGACTCACTTCTTTTGTTTTCTCTCTCCCTGGGTTCTTTGATGTACCAGCAAATAATCTGTACTGAACTGCTAGTGAGAGGTCAGACCTGCTTGCACTAGTAGTCTTCAGGAGGAATGCATAGAAGGTACAGTGAAAGCAACATGTTACAACTTGAGAAAAACATCGATTTACTTAAAATATATCTCTTTGAGAAACATCATACCAAGTCACCCTAAGAATAGGAGAATTCAATACCAATGCAGCCCATTAGGACCCCCAAAGGGGATGCTTGGTAAATCTTACTTCTGAAAGATAAGAAAGAGTGGAAACTGGTCTTTTTCCAGGAAACTTTTTCTCCAGGAGTACTTCCGTGGGCCTTCTGGACATAGAATATCTCCTTCCTTGGGGCTTCTTTAGTTCTTTGCTTGGGTTTTCACTTGACACTTCCTTCTCCTGAGCATGTAGTTAATTGGATGGAGCATGTTTATGATGGTTTCCCCACTAGACTGTGAATATCAAAGATTGTAAATGCCTGTGGTCAGGAGCCTTACCTTTGCAAACTCTGTGTCTTCCCATTGATTAACATTCATTCATTAAATTATCCCATCATGGAGTCACCAGAGCAGATGGTCATTTAGTCTAATACAATTATCCATCCTGTGCTAACCCCTAAAAACACAATTTGACCCTGACCTCACAGAACTTATGGAAGATAAAAATCCATTTAAAAAGAAGACAGTAAATATCTGGAGGTTGGTAAAACAAAAAAAACAGGAAATGTTCCCCCCACCCCCTTTTTTTTCTATCTAAGATGATTGGGGAAGCCTTCATAGAAATGTTCTGAAGGTTCTTGACTGTGAAACAGAAACTGCCCTAGAGCTCCCCATCATGCAGGAGGACTCCCATGTGAGAGATGATGACTGGCTCCAAACAGCATGGCCAGGAGAACGTGGGGCCTGAGACCTGGACATTAGCCTCTGTAAATGCTGATCCAGAGGGTCAGGGAAGTGGGGAAGAAGTGATTAAGGCAGTTGAGAGACAGGCAGAAAGTGGTAGTTAAACTTCCAATTAGCTGAGAAAGTGTAGTTTCAAGTGGTCCAGGCACCCTTTATACCTGGCAGCCTGGGAGACTGATAGACTGTCAGTCCTGGAAGTGTTTACTCAAGGGCATCAAGACCTTGGGTGGGTGGGGTTTATGTGAACTCCATTCTTACGGGGATAATCAAGACCACCAAACAGGACAACAAAGGACTGCGTGACGGATGGAGTAGGTTCTCATAAATATTGAAGGAATGAATGAATACAGTTAAGGGTAAAGATGAAGGCAGAACACTTGCCCCATAGACTGGGATAACTCAGCATTTGAAGGGGGAGAATAAATCTAAAGTTGTATCTTTTGGACAAAATAGTCCCCAAGGGTTGATCCTAAAGACATGGTTCTGGCTGTCGAGGAAAAGAACTTAAAGAGTAAGGCAGGGGCTCACTGCCCCCAGATCCTAGGATTGAGTAACTTAATCTTAACCACCACCAACTGGTACATGTAAGGTTCTCATTGTACTACAGCCTCAGTGACAATTAGACTCAGACTGACCCCATCCAGACTTGGGGAGGTGAACATCCGTGGGCTTTCAGGTGTGAGTAGCCAAGAATGAAGAGCAGACATGAGGCAGTAACTGGCAGGGTGCAATGCCCGAAGCAAATGATTAAAGAATGCAAATGGAATCAATTATCTTTCCAAAGATTGACGCATAGCGACTGAGGTTTCTCATCCCATTGAACTGACCAACTATCCTGAGATTGTGTCAATGCAGCCCAAGTCCTCAGGAGAAAAATCCAAAGATAGGTTGTTCAAAGCATTGATGATCTGAACAGATTGAGCACCAAAAAAGAGGCCACCGAGATCTTGCTGCTAGGGTTCCAATTTGTTACCTTGTTTTCTAAATCTGAGTTTTAGAAGAAGTGGCCAGAGAAGTTACTGCTCCATTCACAGAGACACATAGGTCCTAGAAACTTTCCATCCGCTGCCCTACTTTGGTGGATATTTAAAGAAGCCTGTTTAGTTTTTGTAGTGTGTTTATCAAGGTAACAGTCAATGTGCAGAGTGCCTTCTGCAGGCTCCCCTTGACACGCACTCCTCACTCTCCTCCCTCCTCCACCGGCTCTGTGTCTGGGGACAGGACATGGGCTCTCAGCAGCAGGTCCCTTGCTTCAGGGTGAATTCAACCTCAGTAGGTGATAAGAGGGAAAGAA
>NW_006776652.1:98048-130539 GCF_000442215.2 Lipotes vexillifer
GTAGGTGATAAGGGGGAAAGAGAAGGCTGTTTTTCTCCCCCCAGCCTCTGCGCCTCCCTTTGCTGGCGGTGGGTGGCTCCCTTGCCCAAAGCTCTCAGGTGCTGTCAGACACACAGCATCATCCAGGACAAGGAATTGCTTCCCCCACCCCTCACTCCCTCCCGTTCAAGCCTAGTGGGGCTATTAGAGTTCCACTCTTTGTCCCACTGAGGTACTATCTGTAGAGTTTTCCCTAAACCCTGCCCACACCTTTGCAGATAGTCTTTACATTAAACTCTCTTTCAACTATTTTAGTGGGCCATCCACTTCAGTCTGAGACTCTGCCTGGTGGCCTGAAGCATAGGCTGGGTCTCCTGGTGGGCCAGTTCACTGTGTTCACCTGTCCACACTTGAGCCTGTCCTGCCTGGTGAGCCCCACCTCTCAGAAGGAGTGAGAACAGGAAGGGCTTAGTGAAAATCCATGCACACAGCCTGAAAACTGCCTAAACACACATGCTTCTAGACCCAATGGTATAATCTTCACTTTTTGAAGTGAAGCTATGGATATTTGGTGTTTTGTAGTCAATTGCTTATGGAACCTGAATTTCCTCATCTATAAAATCTGTATGACAGCATCGGTCTCACAGGGTAAGGAAGATAACTGAGTAGAATGAACAGCCCAAGGCCACTAGCTAGTAAGTGGTAGAAACAGAATTTAAACCCATGACTTCTGATTCCAAGTCCAGAGCCCTTTCCACCAAACCATGAGCCTCTGGACAGCACATCATCTTTACACTGCTGGAAAGCATAGTTTTGATTGAACACCAGGGAGATAGCAGGTGCCAATCAGTAGGTGTTTGGGAGGGTATGAAAGAAATAGAGAGGCTCCCTGTACTTCTGGAGTTTAAAAGTATTTTTTGTTTCTTCCACTAGATGGTTAGGACACAGCCAAGTGTTCATAAACCATTGCAATGGCAAATGGAAGATGATACAGGACCAAGAAGATGATACAGGACCAAAACTGAACAATAGTAACCTTTACCATTGTACTGACTGCTGATCATATGAGAATTCTTTTATACACTGTGAAGTATATAAAGAACTCTGCAAGGTAGATATCGTTTTCCCCTCTGCGTGAACGTAGAAGTAGAGATCAGTAATCATGCAGTCACTAAACAGAGTCAAAAATGCAACTCAGTTCTGTCCAGTTCCAAAGTCTGGGGCCTGGAGCCTTCCCCACTATATCTGTTATATTTCCGTTCCATCTTCTCTTCCAGAAAAGATAAAAGTCACAAAGGACATACTCCAGGGAATATATTTCCTTTTTCTTTTTGAAGGACATTAAGCCTTCAAAAGGTACACAAACATTAGGAGGTGATCATTTCTACATTACAAGTGGAAGCTGATGGTGTGCTTTTCAGCTAAACTGACCCAACTTCCCCTGCAGGTGAACCCAGAGGCCCTTGCTGAGTTTTGAAGGAGGAACCACATCTGGACCTCATACTATTTGGTGCATTCTGGGCCCCCTACCCTGGGGAAGACCAGGCTAACTGCTCAGGCTTGGGTTTCCACACACAGCTGGCCTTTTCTGCTGATTAATAATTGAAAAGAGATGAATAGCAAATGTGCCCCGTGATAATTAACAAATTCCTATACAGGGAGGGAAGGGATCCCACCAAGGCTTCATAAATATTGAATCAAGCTCCTGCATCTCTGCAGGATATGGCTTGACGCCTCTGCAGCCTCTGGCCACATCTCAGGTCCCCTTTAACCTGGTATCTTCATAGCCCAAGGCAGTGGACTAATCAGCAGAGAAGACAGGGAGAGCTGCATCCCTGGGAGGTGTTTCCTGCATGCTGGATGGCACATTACACTGCCCCAGGCCTTTCTCTCTGCAAATCTCTCCTTCCTCTCCGAGGTACAGAGGTCCACAGGGGAGGGTTGAACAAGCTGTCTCTGGTTTTTAGTCTTATTTTTTTCTTTGCCAGGGTCAACCACTCTTACTGAAAATGGTGTTTGGACTCAGAGCTTGAAATAAATTACTCAGAGCAGTAGACTCCCTCATGTAAATAATTTAGCTTAATAAATAAGTTAAAGTCTACAGTCTCTTCGGCAGCCCTGGCAGCTCATTCATCTCCTGTCTCCTCAGCTCGTCAAGCTGTGCCCTGCTGCCAGGTCTTCTCGGAGGCTGATGGCCTTTTCCTGTCCTGTCACAACAAACAGCATTTTATAGGAGGGGAGCCCTTTCAAGTGTTTCCTCTGTGTCTTCGCAGTCACTCAGCGGAGTCATTGAAACAAGCAGCCAATTTGCAGCAGGACCCTGTGTGCAGGGGCCAGGTCAGGGGCTGGGCCCTTCCTGACTGGAGCAGGTCCTTAGGGAGAGGACAGGCTGGGAGACCAGGGAGAGGGAGGCCAGGAGGGAGCTGTGGCGGAAGCTGAGAAGAGATCTGAGAGGATGGCTGACACTGAGGCAGGAGGAAACAGCAGGTAGGTGCTAAACCCCACCTGGAGAAGGAGAGAGGAAAGAAAGCCACTCAGCTAAGTGGAGACCAGTGTCAAGGCAGCGCTACACCTAATTGCATTGGGAGGTTGGGAGTCACAAACCCACGTTCAGAACTGACCACCTGGACAAGTCACTCCCCTCTTCAAACCCAGTGTCCCGCCTCCTGCGATGAGGAGGAAGCCACTTCTTGGGGAGGCCCTACTGTGTGTAGGCAGGGGGGAGGCGCTGGCACACAGGACTCATCGGATGCCCACAATAACACGAGCAAGAGGCTGGCCAGTGGGTGCACCGGCGTTCTTCAAGCTTCTTTTGTCTCTAACACACTGTGATCCATCTCCTCTAAGCTTGGCAGAGACAGGAAGCCCAAGAGTACACGCACATCCATCAAAAAATAAAATAAATATTCCTGTTGGAAGAGTCATCACAGCTGTGCCATCCATTCTTTAATAAAACAGCCATGTGCTCACCTCGGAGACCAGAGATGGCTGCTGTCCCCCACACAGCTGTCCTCCAGGACCATGCCAATGAGGGGGCTGGCAGAGACCAGCCGTGGCTGGGAAATTCACTCCTACACCAAAGAGGGCTGTTCCCACCAGCGCAAATCCCAGCCCAGCACCACAATCCAATTAAAGTAATTTTCGCCTAAACGGCCCTTGCAGAAGAGAGGCAGCAGCCGAGGGGGGAGGAGGGCGGGGCTCAGCATCCTTCAGGGAAACCGGATGGCTCGAAAATACAAGAAACAATTTCTCTAGATGGAAAATGAATGCAATGAATCTGAGTGCAGCAGGAAATCTTATGAGAAAATAAGACTTTGGGAGGATTTATTGAAAGACATAATTGCAACAAGTATATTGATTTTACATAGATAAGAAAACAAATGTTGGCAGGGATTGAGTTTGGTTTATTACATTTATTTCCCCATGGAGTTAATGCATTTAAAGACATGGTTTATTTTTCAAAGGGAGAAACATTGTTTTCAGAGACTTTTATTAGGTTCCTGCCAGTTCCCCTGACTTCTCTTTCCAAGAAAATTGGTTTGCAGGTGAGGTTGGAGGAGGAAAGACATGGAGGTCTTCCTGTTTCTGAGGGGTTCCAGAAACAAAGGCTGTTGGTGCTTCCCAGGCAGGGAAGAGTCACAGGTAGTTACTTCCTGCTCTGTGTCCTGACTTCCGCTGGGAGGAGAGCTACTGGCGCTAGGGTACAGAGAGAGAAATCAGGGCCATGACTACATTGTCATCCTACTCATACGCATCTAGAAGCTCAGACCCAAGGGACTGCAGGCTCACGGCCACGTCATCGTTAGAAACCTCTGGAAGCAGAAACCAGGGGCCCTGGCTTCTGGCTTTCCTTTCAAAATCCTTGCACTAATCCCAAATTTGTATTGCTGCCAGGGTGGGTTTGAAGTATCAATGTTAACTACCATTTCTGAGAGCCTATAATTGTCAGTACTGTGTTCATCCTTTCCATGGCCCTGTGAGGTAGCTGTAATCTCTATTTTCCAGATGTGAATATTGGGCCTCAGAGATTAAGAAACTTGACAAACTGATCTGTTTAATTCCAAAGCCTGTGAGTTTAACTACCCCTTCGCTCAAGGCTCTCAGTTTTGTGCCTGTTCTTATAACAAGGCATTTATTCCTGGTTCTGTGCAGTGAAAGAAACCAAGATCCCTGAATCCCAGCAAGGATGGCCCCTCATGCCTCGTGGCCAGGTTCACAGCTGGATCCAAGGAGAAGCAGGGAAGGAAGGACACAGGCAGGAAGAATGGAGACTCCCTACCCATTGGGACTCTGACCCTCGTCCCTGAGGACCCCACTCAATGAGGCCAGTGTCTTGGGCTGGATCAACTGATGGCCACACACATGCCATCTTCCCACCCCAATAGTGCTTAGCCAGCCATCCCTGGATTTGAGCCCCATCCCTTGTGTGAAGCCAACATTTGAAAACAATTTAAGTTAGCACTTAGGAGCACTTTGGGGTTTACAAGGTGCTGTTATATGATATTTTTTTAACCATAACTTATTCTTCACTTTCTAAGTGAAGTTTTACAGAAAGAGAAACTGAGATTCAAAGAAGTTAAGTGCCTTCCCTAAATGGACACATCCATTAACAGGAAGATCTGGGACCAAGTCCCATATCTCCTGAAGGAGCCCCGGGCTCGATGCAAAACTGGTCTCCTTGCAAACCTCGGCTCGTTCCTGCTGATTCATATCTGAACGGAAGCAATAGCCGCACCCTTCCCTGGGCATGCTGGGGCACCCATAAAGCATTTCTATCCCTCCCTTGTCTGATAGCTTTGGCCAGGTAAATTATTCAGAATTAATCCTACTTGCTCCTAAATCCCCCCAGCAGCTTTTCACAAGTAACTAATACTTGTCTTAATCACATCCGAGGCACAGCTTTATATACCACTTGCAGCAAAACGTTCAATTATGATTGATTGGAATTTAAGTTCTGATTTCTCTTAGAACATAATCAGTCCTGAACGGGAAATTTTTACAGTGACAATTAAAATAATGAAAGTGAACTTTAAATGACATTCAAACAGTGTCACCTGGGAATAACTCCACATTTCTGGCCTCCTGCTGCATTCTGGGAGCTCTGCTACTCAGCAGGCTTCACTTTAGTCTTTCACCACTGTGAATGCATTGGGTGTGGTATGAGGACTGGAGTTAACCCCTTGCTGGCAGCCCTTTTAAAACCCTCTGCACGTTGTCTGCTACTTAATCATGTGTTTCCCTTGGCTGATTTATATTTACATCTAAAAGGCATGTTAATTGCACAAATTTGTATACAGTCACCAAATAACTCCATGGAGGGAACCTGCCTGCTTTGGGAACCCTCTTCTAGGAAACACACAGAAGTGTGAAGAGTCTTTCTAAATTGTGGATCTGGGCCCTGGAATTCCATATCATCTCTACTAACAGAGAACATGTGCGGTGTGATCTTGGGCATTATTCCTATGTGAACTTGCTACACACAAAATGAAAGAAAATTCCATCTAAGACAGAAGGGGATTATATCCACACCTTAGACTCTTAGTATATCCTGTTTTTTCTTCCTGACTCAGGACAACAAGACACTTGTGCCTATCAGATTGCCCTGGTGTTAGAGGCGTCTGAAATCTAGTTCCATTGGATTCTATCCCTAACAAGTCATTTTAGCCTCTCCATTGTTTCTTCACCACCCACTGGGCTTCCTGCAGGTCTTATTTATTTATTTATTTTTTAACATTTACAATTTTATTTTCCAAATACTTAAAGCATTCTCTATATACCAGGGTTTCTTCTGAGCACTTAGAACTCTTACTCATCTCTTCCTGCTTAAACACTCTGAGACAGATATTATTATCCCCATTTTAAGAATCCTCTTTTGAGACAGAGAGAAGTTAAGTCATTTGCCTAAGGTCACAGAGCTAGTATGAGGCAGGCAGAATTGGGTTTTGAAAGCAGACAGTTTGGGTGTGAAGTCTAACCACCTCACTGTTGTTTGTAGAATCTAGTATGTATCTCACACCTTGGGCCTCATTTTATCCTTTTTTTATTTTTTATTTATTTTTATTTTACTGGCCCTTTTATTTTATTTATTTATTTATTTATTTATTTATTTATTTATTTATTTTTTAAGATCTTTATTGGGGTTTAATTGCTTTACAATGGTGTGTTAGTTTCTGCTTTATAACAAAGTAAATAAGTTATACATATACATATGTTCCCATATCTCTTCCCTCTTGCATCTCCCTCCCTCCCACTCTCCCTATCCCACCCCTCCAGGCGGTCACAAAGCACCGAGCTGATATCCCTGTGCTATGTGGCTGCTTCCCACTAGCTATCTACCTTACGTTTGGTAGTGGATATATGTCCATGCCACTCTCACTTCATCACAGCTTACCCTTCCCCCTCCCCATATCCTCAAGTCCATTCTCTAGTAGGTCTGTGTCTTTATTCCCGTCTTACCCCTAGGTTCTTCATGACATCTTTTTTTTTTCTTAGATTCCATATATATGTGTTAGCATACGGTATTCGTCTTTCTCTTTCTGACTTACTTCACTCTGTATGACAGACTCTAGGTCCATCCACCTCACTACAGATAACTCAATTTCATTTCTTTTTATGACTGAGTAATATTCCATTGTATATATGTGCCACATCTTCTTTATCCATTCATCCGATGATGGACACTTAGGTTGCTTCCATCTCCTGGCTATTGTAAATAGAGCTGCAATGAACATTTTGGTACATGACTCTTTTTGAATTATGGGTTTCTCAGGGTATATGCCCAGTAGTGGGATTGCTGGGTCATATGGTAGTTCTATTTGTAGTTTTTTAAGGAACCTCCATACTGTTCTCCATAGTGGCTGTACCAATTCACATTCTCACCAGCAATGCAAGAGTGTTCCCTTTTCTCCACATCCTCTCCAGCATTTATTGTTACTAGATTTTTTGATGATGGTCATTCTGACTGGTGTGAGATGACATCTCATTGTAATTTTGATTTGCATTTCTCTAATGATTAATGATGTTGAGCATTCTTTCATGTATTTGTTGGCAATCTGTATATCTTCTTTGGAGAAATGTCTGTTTAGGTCTTCTGCCCACTTTTGGATTGGGTTGTTTGTTTTTTGTTATTGAGCCTGCAGATCTTATTTAAATTCATAGTTTGCCTTAACCTGAAATGCCTTCATCCCTCTGGCTCCCCTGTATCTCAAACTGCCCATCCCTGAAGCTCAGTTTGTCCATATTCTCACTGACACCTTCCTTGACAATGTCAAGCCAGCCCTGCTCACTCCTCTCCCTCGCTATTCTTGAACATTACATTTAATCTAGCACTTTATTAAGAGGTCAGCAGTCTTATTGTGTTGAAATCAGAAACTACCTTGAAAATCTTGTTTATTTTTAATAAATTTTCAGTTAGACAGTGATAAAAATGGTTTGTAAGATAAAAAACAAAAACAAAAAATTGGCAAAAAATGTGTTCCTGTTTTGTGGAATCTCTGAAAGCGTGTTTTAAGTTCATTCCCTTCATTTTACAGCTGAAAAAAGGTTCAGATGTTGTTCCAATGCTTCTCAATGACTTTAATACAAACCATTTCCTTCCACTGGATCGTAAGCAGGGATCCTATTTTATACTTTTTTTTTGTATCTATCACAGTATCAAGCGTAGTTCTCAGGACCCAAGGCCAGGGTCAATCAGGTGTCATCAGGAGATGAGTGGCATTATTACAAGTTTAAGGAGAATTTAATAAAGGGACATTTACAAGGATGTGGGTATGGCTTAAGGAAAAGTACAGTACCCCAGGTTTATCAACTCAGAGAGGACATTACTACCCCTGGGCCTGAAGGAGCAGAACCTTGGAAGGATAGCTGTTAGGAGAAGGACATTGAATAAAAACCTAGACTTTGGTAAAGGGAAGGGAAGTCTGCCAATCAGTAGAGACTCAGCAGGCAGGACTTTGGTAAAGGGAAGGGAAGTCTGCCAATCAGTAGAGACCCAGCAGGAAGGACCCCAGACACAAATATCCTGACCTTAAGCTGCGCCCACCCTCTGATCTCCAGCTGGTGACTCCTATGGGCCAAACCCAGTGGGAAGCCAGAGAACAAAGGCTAGCATGAATAACCATCCCAGTTCGCCAGGGACTGACAAGTTTCCTGGGATTGGATACATTCAGTGTTAAAACTGGAAGTGTCCTGGTCAAACTACAAGAGTTGGTCCATCTAGCAAGAGAGCAGCTCATAGAGGCCATCCTCCTGGGCATGATGCAAAATGTGGAAAGTGAATTTAGAGGAGAAATAAGGAGGTATATACTATGGGCCCACAGTAAGTATTTATAAATTTGAATAAAGAACCATGATTCTTGATATTTCTGAGTCTATTTCTTCCTGATTTGTAACCTCATGGTCAGGTTAGGAGAATATGAGAGATAAATAATTTCCCTAGTTTCAGCTCATTTCCACCAGGCTTGTGGATAACTTCCACCCCACTGACCATTCCAGTTAGCTTGGAAGACATTACTGTCCTTTATTCTTCACACCCAGTCACACAACTATGATTCACCAAGTGCCTGTTCCATGCCAGCCACTGTGCTAGGTGCAGGGCATGTACCTGGAAAATAGTGAAAGGCCACTACTCTCAAGAAGCTAACCAGCTACAGGAGAAGACAAGGTTATATTTACTAAGAGTTAACAATATAGAACATTATAGGAGATAAATAAAGGAAATCAATAGTTTTTTTTTTTTTAATTGTATTTATTTTTTTGGCTGCATTGTGTCTTTGTTGCTGCGTGTGAGCTTTCTCCAGCTGTGGCGAGTGGGGCCTACTCTTCGTTGCGGTGCACGGGCTTCTCATTGCAGTGGCTTCTCTTGTTGTGGACCACAGGCTATAGGTACGGGGGCTTCAGTAGGTGCAGCACATGGGCTCAGTAGTTGTGGCATGTGGGCCCTAGAGCACACGGGCTTCATTAGTTGTGGCACACAGGCTCAGTAGTTGTGGTGCATGGGCTTAGTTGCTCCACGACATGTGGGATCTTCCCAGATCAGGGATCAAACTTATGTCCCCTGCATTGGCAGGCAGATTCTTAACCACTGCGCCAACAGGGAAGTCCAAAATCAATAGTTTTATGTGATGAGACATGGGATAAATGTCTCATCGCATAAAACTGGGATAAAAGCCTCCTAGGTCCCTATGGCTCTCCAACTCTATGAGCCGTCTATGTGGTTTGAGGGAGTTAGTGCAGTTTTCACAGCAGAGGCAAAAACTAGGCTCAGAATGAATAAGGGTCCTATTACCATAACTCAGTGATTACAATATGTTACCATGACTCAGTGATTATTCGCTGACTAACTCTCACAGTAATCATTTGAGGTGGATATTGATTATCTAAATTTCATATGCAGTTAACTTCAGAGAGCTTGTGTACTTTTCACACTGTGACCCAGCCAGTAACTCGAGTCTGACTCCAAAGCCCATGCACACACTTTCCATTACTCTGTGCTGCCTTTCCAAGAAACTTTAAAAGAGGAGTGTGGTTTTAATTGGTGTAGAGGGAAGAAAATAATCAAAGTCTTCAACTTTTCCTAAACCCAAACTTTCAGAATCCTCCTTTCCTTGTATCAGATTTCAAAAATGTCAGTGATTGCTCACTCCTTCCTGTATTTACAGTTTTGTCAATGTGACTTTGCAGCTCCTTCCATAAATAATTGGAATCTATTTCTCTTCTCCTTCAATCTGAACTTTTCCTGTGAACTTTTTGGCTAATACAATGCAGTGGAAGTGAAATGTCCAGTTCTGAGCTTAGATCTCAAGAGATCAAGGACAATTCTGCTCTCTCCTAGAACCCTTCTCAACCCCCATATGAAGAAACTCAGGTTAGCCTGCTGGAAAGGCCACAGAGAGCAGAGGCAAGCCATTCCATCTGAGCCCATTGTATATTATCCAGCCTGCACCCAACTCAGAGGAGGACTGTAGACTCATGAGTGAGCCCAACTGAGACAGAAATAACTATTCTCCTTATACCCTGAGAAAACCATAATTCAAGAAGTGTCATGTACCACAATGTTCATTGCAACACTATTTACAATAGCCAGGACATGGAAGCAGCCTAAATTTCCATCAACAGATGATTGGATAAAGAAGATGTGGCACATATATACAATGGAATATTACTCAGCCATAAAAAGGAATGAAATTGAGTTATTTATAGTGAGGTAAATGGACCTAGAATCTGTCATTCAGAGTGAAGTAAGTGAGAAAGAGAAAACAAATAATGTATGCTAACACACATATATGGAATTTAAAAAAGCTATACTGATGAACCTAGTGGCAGGGCAGGAATAAAGATGCAGACATAAAGAACAGACTTGAGGGCACGAGGGAGAAGGGGAAGCTGGGATGATGTGAGAGAGTAGCATTGACGTATATACACTACCAAATGTAAAATAGATGGATTGTGGGAAGCTGTTGCATAGCACAGGGAGATCAGCTCAGTGCTTTGTGATGACCTAGAGGGATGGGATAGGGAGGGTGGGAGGGAGGCTCAAGAGGGAGGGGATATGGGGATATATGTATACATAAAGCTCATTCACTTTGTTGTACAGCAGAAACTAACACAACCTTGTAAAGCATTTATACTCCAATAAAGAGTTGGAAAAAAAAAAAAGAAAACAAAACTATTCAACTGAGCCTAGCCAAAATTAGTTGTTTGCAAAATCATGAGCTAAATAAAAGCCTGTTATTTTAAGGCTCCAAGTTTTGGGGATTTTTGGAGGCAGTAAAAGCTAACTGATTCACTATGTAACTATTAATGCAGTCCTCATTCCATCATTTAAAGTGAGTCAGCCATATAAGCTAGGTTCTCTCACCTAGACCAGATGCTGCCTGGGAAACTTCCCTAGACTCTAACCATTAAAGGTCATTCTTCTCATTTCCTTCTCCCCAACTAGTTGCTGAACCCCAACTTGGACTAGGTCAGTGTGCCAACATATGTAGGAGTCAGTTTTCCTGAGGATCAAGATAGCTACTTTGATATACATAATGGATTTGAATGTGGCCAAGACTGTTCACATAGCAGACAATTAAGGAAAAAAATATAATAGATTGAAAATTAAGCTTGGAAGGGAATATCTAATAGATTCCTTCACTGAGGCTGAATCTCTAACTATCTCAAGTTTTCTAACATTTCTTGTTGTGTAGAATTATAATCAACTTATTAAAACATCTACTTTTAAACTCTAAATGTATTTTTTCCCTTCAAAACTAACCAAACTAAGTCAGAGTTTCTCAAATGTTTCACCAATAAATCTTTTTTTTTTTTTTTTTTGCAGTACACGGGCCTCTCACTGTTGTGGCCTCTCCCATTGCAGAGCACAGGCTTCAGGTGCGCAGGCTCAGCGGCCATGGCTCAAGGGCCCAGCCACTCCATGGCATGTGGGATCCTCCCGGACCGGGGCACGAACCCGTGTCCCCTGCATCAGCAGGCAGACTCTCAACCAGTGCGCCACCAGGGAAGCCCAAGAAATAAAACACTGAACAGAAGAAGACCTCTAATAACCTGAATACTGGAGTAAATAGATAAGGTTTTCAAAATAGCTATGATTAAGATATTAAAGAAAATAGACAAAAAGGTGGACAGAATAGATGAAAATATAAAATTATTTGAACAATGAATAGAATCTAGAATATAAATCAAACATGACTGGGCACAATAGAAGACAAGGTTAGTGAAGTCAAACACAGCCCAGTGGAAAAATAAGCAAAACAAAGCACAGAAAGGAGAAAAGAATGGAGAATGAAGAACAAAGCATTACAGAGGTATGGGCCATAGTCAGAAGTCTAACATATGTATAATTGGAGTCCAAGAATAAAAGATGAGAGAAAGAGACTTGAATATAAGACAATATTTGAAAATTTAATAGCAAACTTTTTTTTTTAATTCAGAAGAAAGACAACAACTCACAGATGCAAGAAGCTCAGTAAACTATGAGCAAAAGGAGAAAAATTCAAAGAAAACATATCACATATCACAGTCATAGTGCTTAAAACCAAAGACAAAATGATAAACACAACCACATTAGCTTCAGGACTTCTCACCAGAAAACACACACAGAAATTATATCTTTAAAGTGCTAGGAGAGAAAAAAATACCAGCTAGGATCTATATACAGTGAAACTATCCTTTAAAAATAAAAGCAAAGTGAAGATATTTTAAGATAAACAAAAGCTGAGAGAATTTGTCTCTAGTTCTTCCATAAGAAAAGTAATGATACTAGTTGTGTATTTATAGATATTTATAGAAATATTTACCAGAAATGGAAAATATTTGGGAAAATAAGCCTATTTTTTTAAAAAAAATATTTATTACTTTTATTTATTTATTTTTGGCTGTGTTGGGTCTTCATTGCTGCTCATGGGCTTTCTCTAGTTGTGGTGAGTGGGGACTGCTCTTCGTTGCGGTGCATGGGCTTCTCATTGCTGTGGCTTCTCTAGTTGCAGAACACTGGATCTAAGCGTGCGGGCTTCAGGAGTTGTGGCTCGCGGGCTCTAGAGTGCAGGCTCAGTAGCTGTGGTGCACGGGCTTAGTTGCTCCGTGGCATGTGGGAGGGAACACATGTCCCCTGCATTGGCAGGTGGATTCTTAGCCGCTGCGCCACCAGGGAAGCCCCTTTTTTGTTTTTAACTTATCCTAATTTCTTAAAGACACTTAAACTTTTAAAGCAAAAGCAACAGCATTATATTTGAAGTACATAACATGCAGTAGTAAAATCTATAACAAAATCACAAAGTTAAGGTGTTTTAATGGTAAAATATAAAAACTAAAGGTGCATATTGTATTTCCTAGGACAACTATTAAAAATATATCAGTAAATAAACTAAATGTAAATGGGCCAAGTACTTTTGTTAAAACTTTTGAAGTTATCAGGATTAATTTCTTTTTAATGTCCAACTATATGCTGTTAAAAAAATAAACTTTAAATATAAAGATACAGATAGGTCAAAAACAAAGTTATTGGGGGAAAAAGATGTACTGTGAAAACACTAAAAAGAAATTTGGACAGCCTGAGGGGGGACTTGTAGTGAGGAGTTCTGGAGTTTGGAGGTCTCTCCAGAGAATGAATGATTTTCCCCATGTAGATTAGTCACGTTGGATGCAGCTGAATTTCTCTCTCCAGTGAGGGTGGATGTGGAGTGACCTCCTGCAGTAGGAAGAGCTTTCAACTAAGAATATTTTCTTTGGAAACAGCAGAAACAAGAAGAACGGCAATCCTGCATCCTGTGGAACAAAAACCACTTTCACAGTAAGATAGACAAAATCAAATGGCAGAGGACTATGTACTAGATGAATGAACAAGGTAAAACATCAGAAAAAACAACTAAATGAAGTGGAGACAGGCAACCTTCCAGAAAAAGAATTCAAAATAATGATACTGAAGATGAGCCAGGACCTAGGAAAAAAAAATGGAGGCAAAGATTGAGAAGATGCAAGAAATTTTTAACAAAGACTTAGAAGAATTAAAGAACAAACACCTAGAAGTAAAGAACAAACAAACAGAGATGAACAATACAATAACTGAAATGAAATATACACTAGAAGGAATCAATAGCAGAATAACTGAGGCAGAAGAATGGATAAGTGACCTGGAAGACAGAATGGTGGAACTCAGTGCTGTGGAACAGAATAAAGAAAAAAGAATGAAAAGAAATGAAGACAGCCTAAGAGACCTCTGGGACAACATTAAACACAGCAACATTCGCATTATAGGGGTCCCAGAAGGAGAATAGAGAGAGAAAGGACCTGAGAAAATATTTGAAAAGATTATATTTGAAAACTTCCCTAACATAGGAAAGGAAATAGCCACCCAAGTCCAGGAAGAACAGAGAGTCCCAGGCAGGATAAACCCAAGGAGAAACATGCCGAGACATACAGTAATCAAACTGACAAAAATTAAAGACAAAGAAACATTATTAAAAGCAACAGGGATAAACAACAAATAATATACAAGGGAACTCCCTTAAGGTTAACAGCTGATTTCTCAGCAGAAACTCTACAAGCCAGAAGGGAGTGGCACAATATATACAAAGTGATGAAAGGGAAGAAACTACAACCAAGATTAGTCTACCCAGCAAGGATCTCATTCAGATTTGATGGAGAAATCAAAAGCTTTACAGACAAGCAAAAGCTAAGAGAATTCAGCACCACCAAACCAGCTCTACAACAAATGCTAAAGGAACTTCTCTAAGTGGGAAACACAAGAGAAGAAAAAGACCTACAAAAAATAAACCAAAACAATTAAGAATATTGTAATAAGGACATACATATCAATAATTACCTTAAATGTGAATGGATTAAATGTTCCAACCAAAAGACACAGGCTCGCTGTATGGATACAAAAAAAAAAAGCCCCATATATATGCTGTCTACAAGAGACCCACTTCAGAACTAAGAAAACATGCATGCTGAAATTGAGGGGATGGAAAAAGCTATTCAGTGCAAATGGAAATCAAAAGAGAGCTTGAGTAGCAATACTCATATCAGATAAAATAGACTTTAAAATAAAGAATGTTACAAGAGATATGGAAGGACACTACATAATGATCAATGGATCAATCCAAGAAGAAGATAAAACAATTATAAATATATATGCACCCAACATAGGAGCACCTCAATACATAAGGAAAATGCTAACAGCTATAAAAGAGGAAACTGACAGTAACACAATAATAGTGGGGACATTAACACCTCACTCACACTAATGGAGAGATCATCCAAACAGAAAATTAATAAAGAAACACAAGATTTAAATGACACAATAGACTGGATAGATTTAATTGATATTTATAAGACATTCCATTTGAAAACCGCTTATTACAATTTCTTCTCAAGTGTACATGGAACATTCTCCAGTAGATCACATCTTGGGTCACAAGTGAAGCCTCAGTAAATTTAAGAAAATTGAAATCATATCAAGAATCTTTTCTGACCACAACACTATGAGATTAGAAATCAATTACGGGGGGAAAAAACATAAAAAAACACAAACACATGGAGGCTAAATAATATGTTAGTAAATAATCAAGAGATCACTGAAGAAATCAAAGAGGGAATCAAAAAATACCTAATGACAAATGACAATGAAAACACGATAATCCAAGACCTATGGGATGTGGCAAAAGCAGTTCTAAGAGGGAAGTTT
The DNA here is from genome assembly GCF_000442215.2 of Lipotes vexillifer. NCBI lineage: Eukaryota > Metazoa > Chordata > Mammalia > Artiodactyla > Lipotidae > Lipotes > Lipotes vexillifer. Next base: position 113,215 of record NW_006776652.1, read on the forward strand.
ATAGCTATAAATTTCTACATCAAGAAACAAGAAAAATCTCAAATAAACAATCTAACCTTACACCTAAAGAAACTAGAGAAAGTAGAACAAATAAAGCCCAAAGAGAGTAGAAGGAAACAAATCATAAAGATCAGAGCAGAAATAAACGAAATAGAAACAAAGAAATCAATAGTAAAGATCAATAAAACTAAAAGCTGGTTCTTTGAAAAGATAAACAAAATTGATAAACTTTTAGCCAGACTCATCAAGAAAAACAGGGAGAGGACTCAAATCAATAAAATTAGAAACAAAAAGGAGAAGTTACAACGGATGCCACAGAACTACAAAGCATCATAAGAGATTACTACAAGCCACTACTACTATGCCAATAAAATGGGCAACCTGGAAAAAATGGACAAATTCTTAGAAAGGTATAACCTTCCAAGACTAAACCAGGGAAAAATAGAAAATATGAACAGACCAATCACAAATAATGAAATTGAAACTGATTAAAAATCTTCCAACAAACAGAAGTCCAGGACCAGATGGCTTCACACGTGAATTCTATCAAACATTTAGAGGAGAGCTAACACCCATCCTTCTCAAACTCCTCCAAAAATTTACAGAGGAAAGAACACTCTGAAACTCATTCTATGAGGCCACCATCACCCTGATACCAAATTCAGACAAAGATACTACAAAAAAAGAAAATTACAGACCAATATCAATGATGAAAATAGATGCCAAAATCCTCAACAAAATACAAGCAAACAGAATCCAACAACTGATTAAAAGGATCATATACCACGATCAAGTGGGATTTATCCCAGGGATCCAAGCATTCTTCAATATATGCAAATCAATCAATGTGATACCTCATATTAATAAATTGAAGAATAAAAACCATGTGATCATCTCAATAGATGCAGAAAAAGCTTTTGACAAAATTCAACACCACTTTATGATAAAAACTCTCCAGAAAGTGGACATAGAGGGAACCAACCTCAACATAATAAAGGCCATATATGAAAAACCCACGGCGAACATCATTCTCAATGGTGAAAAATTAAAAGCTGTCCCTCTATGGTCAGAAAGAAGACAAGGCTGTTCACTCTCGCCACTATTATTCAACATAGTTTTGGAAGTCCTAGCCACAGCAATCAGAGAAGAAAAATAAATAAAAGAAATACAAAATGGAAAAGAAGAAGTAAAACTGTCACTGTTTGCACTGACTAACAATGAAAAATCAGAAAGAGAAATTAAGGAAAATATCCCATTCACCATTGCAACAAAAAGTATAAAATACCTATGAATAAACCTACATAAGGAGGTAAAATACCTGTACTCAGAGAACTATAAGACACTGATGAAAGAAATCAAAGATGACACAAATGGAGAGATATACCACGTTCTTGGATTGGAAGAATCAATATTGTGAAAATGACTATACTAACCACAGCAATCTACAGGTTCAATGCAATCCTTATCAAATTACCAATGGCATTTTTTACAGGCCTAGAACAAAAAAACTTAAAGTTTGTATGGAGACACAAAAGACCCCAAATAGCCAAAGCAGTCTTGAGGGAATAAAACAGAGCTGGAGGAATCAGGCTCCCTGACTTCAGACTATACTACAAAGCTACAGTAATCAAAAAAATATGGTACTAGCACAAAAACAGAAATATAGATCAATGGAACAGGATAGAAAGCCCAGAGATAAACCCACACACCTATGGTCAACTAATCTATGACAAAGGAGGCAAGGATATAATGGAGAAAAGAGAGTTTCTTCAATAAATGGTGCTGGGAAAACTACAGCTACATGTAAAAGAATGAAATTAGAACACTCCCTAACACCATACACAAAGATAAACTCAAAATGGATTAAAGACCTGAAAGTAAGACCAGACACTATAAAACCCTTAGAGGAAAACATAAGAAGAACACTCTTTGACATAAATCACAGCAACGTCTTTTTAGATCCACTTCCCAGAGTAATGGAAATAAAAACAAAAATATACAAATGAGACCTATAAACTTAAAAGCTTTTGCACAGCAAAGGAAACTATAAACAAGATGAAATAACAACCCTCAGAATGGGAGAAAATATTTGCAAATGAATCAACAGACAAAGGATTAATCTCCAAAATATATAAACAGCTCATGCAACTCAATATTTAAAAAACAAACAACCCAATTAAAAAATGGGCAGAATACCTAAATAGACATTTCTCCAAAGAAGACATACAGATGGCCAAGAGGCACATGAAAATCTGTTCAACATCACTAATTATTAGTGAAATGGAAATCAAAACTGCAATGAGGTATCACCTAACACCAGTTAGAATGGCCATCATCAGAAAATCTGCAAATGACAGTTGCTGGAGATGGTGTGGAGAAAAGGGAACCCTCCTGAACTGTTGGTGGGAATGTAAATGGTTACAGCCACTATGGAGAACATTATGGAGATTCCTTAAAAGACTAAAAATGGAATTACCCCTATGACCCAGCAATCCCATTCCTGGGCATATGTCCTGAGAAAATCATAATTCAAAAAGACACATGCACCCCAGGGTTCATTTCAGCACTGTTTACAATAGCCAGGTCATGGAAGCAACCTAAATGCCCATCAGCAGATGAATGGATAAAGAAGATGTGGTGCATATATACAATGGAATATTACTTAGCCATAAAAAGGAATGAAATTGGGTCATTTGTAGAGACATGGATGGACCTAGAGACTGTCATACAGAGTGAAGTAAGTCAGGAAGAGAAAAACAAATATTGTATATTAATGTATATATGTGGAGTCTAGAAAAATGGTACAGATGAACTGGTTTGCAAGGCAGAAATAGAGACACAGATGTAGAGAATGAATGTATGGACACCAAGGGTGGAAAGCTGGGGGTGGGTTGGTGGTGGTGGTGGGATGAATTGGGAGATTGGGATTCACATATATACACTAATATGTATAAAGTAGATAACTAATAAGAACATGCTGTATAAAAAATATACATAAAATAAAATTTAAAAAAGAAATTTGAGGTGGTAATATTGTCAAATTTGTCTTTAAAGCAAAAGGCATCACCAAAGATAAAGAGGAATATTTTATAATGGTAAATGAGTCAATTAATCAAAAATACCTGGTGATCCTAAATGTTTAGCACCTAATAACAGACCTTCAAGTAACATGAAGCAAAAATCAATAGAACTGAGAGGAGAAATAAACCACAAACTTAGTTGAAGTTTTTTAACACTCCTTTAGAAATTGTCTGACTAGGTGAAGAAAAATATCAGTAAGGATAGAGAAGATTTGAATAACACTATCAACCAACTTTACCTAATTTATAAACTATTACTTTCTACCATAACCTAATACATATTATTTTCAAAGACACATGGAATATTCACCAAAATATACCATATGCTGCCCCCAAAAACAAGTCCCACTACATTTTTGGCTGAAATCACAGTAAGATTATTTTATGATCAAAACAGAATTAAATTAAAACTCAACAAAAAAAATATCCAGAAAATCCACAGATAATTTAATAACACCATAGGGGAAATTATAAAATATGTTGAGCTCATAAGGGTAAGAAATCATATGGTATAATAGGTTGAATATGACCTCTTAAAGATATCCATATCCTACTTCCTGAAACCTGTAAATTTTTTGCCTTACATGGTAAAAAGAATTTTGCAGATATGATTAAGTATTCTGCAGTAGAGAGAGTATCTTAAATTATCTAGATGTGCCCTGGGTAACTACAAGGCTCCTTATAAGAGGGAAGTAGGAGGATCAGTCATAGAGAGAAGATGTAAGAACAGAAGTTAAGATCTGAGTGGAGAGAAGATGGTACACTTTTGGCTTTGAAGATGGAAGAAGAGGCCATAAACGAAAGATTGTAGGCAGCTTCCAGAAGCTGGAAAAGGTAAGAAAAGTAATTATTCCCTAGAGCTTCCAGAATGAGTGCTGGCCTGCCAACACCTTGATTTTATCCCAGTAAAACAGATTTTGAACTTTTGACCTCCAGAACTGTAAGATAATAAATCTGCTTTGTCTTAAGCCACTAAATTTGTAATGATTTTTTGCAGCAGCAATGAGAAACTGATACACAAAAAATTAGAAATTAATTGAAATGAACAATAATTTAAAATATATTAACATGTTGAATGTAGCTAAAGTGCTGCTAAGAGACAAATTTGTACTTTAAAATGTCTGTGCTATAAAATAACAGAAGTCTAAAATCACTTACATAACCTTTCATCTTAATAAACTAGAAAAAGAAGAGCAAATTAAACCAAAGTATGTAGAAAGAAGGAAATGATAAAGATTGAAAATTATAAAGAATGAAATACTTTATCAGTGAAATACTAGATAGACAATGCAAAGAAAGAAAAATCAAGAAACTTAAAAATCAGTTATCTGAATAAGATTAAGAATTTTTTAAATCCCTAAGAAGATAGATAAAGGGAAAAAAAAAAGAAAACCAAAAATTACAAAATCAAGGCTTTTAAAAGAGAGTATAACCAGAGAGCCTACAGATATTAAAAGAATAATAAGGGGAAATTATGTACAACTGTATGCTAAAAAGCTTAACAACAAAGGTGAAATGGAGAAAACTCTTTTAACAACACAATTTACCAAAACTGACAAAAAAAATAAAATAGTTGACTTGGTTAGTCCTTTATTTATCTGAGAAATTTAATTCATAATTTAAAACTGCCCCACAATGCAAACTTCAAGCCCAGCTGGCTGTTCTGTGAAATTCTATTAAATGTTCACAAAGAATTACTCATATTACACAAACTCTTTCACAATAGGAAGAGAAGGAAACATTTCTCAATTTGTTATATGAGGCCGGCATAACCTTAATATCAAACCTGACAAGAACCTTACAAGAAAATAAAATTAGAGACCAATATCACTCATGAACATAAATGAAAGTGTAGAGGAGGCAAAACTTTACCTCTACCCATCTTACGTTTCCAGCTGTGACAAAAAGACAGATTAACAAGAAGAAAACAGTTTATTAATGAGTGCAGTACACATCACGCAGGAAAAAAGTCTAAGCCAAAAAGAAGTTAAAGCAGCAGCTTCGAACTCCAGCTTACAGAACATCTTCAACAACAAAAAAATAAATTGTAGAGAAATGGCAGGGGAAAGGAAAGCAGTTTTAGGCTTCCAAAAGCCTAAAAAGTTTTAGGCGGCAAACTATGGAAAGGTAAATAAATGGGAGGAGATAATGGAGTAAGGTTTATTTGCAGATTCCTCTGTTGCTGTCTCTGAGCTGATAGGAGTCTGTCTGCAGTAAAAGGAGAATTTATATCTGTGTTTAGGCAGAAAAGGGGAAGGGGGCTTTTTCTGCATTTGCTCCTTCTTAATTGCCTTCAGCTCAAAATAATTTTTATGTCAAAGAGTCATATTTTGGGGTGACATATTCTGGTTTCCTTCAAAAGCAAAAATTCCTTCTTAATAATTGTTAGCAAATCAAATCCAACAATACATAAAATGTGTAATATGTCATGATAAACTGAGGTTTATTCCAGGAATGTAGGTTAGTTTAAGAACTGAAAATCAATCCATGTAACTGATCATATATAAAAAGAGGAGAACACTCATAAGAATATTTCAATAGATGCAAAAGGAATATAAAAATTTCAGCATTCATTCATGATAAATAAAGAAATAGAAACTTCTTCAATCTGAAAAAAATAATGTATGACAAAGCTATAATTATTATCATTTTTAATGGAGACAGTAAAAATGTTCAGGATCAGAATCAGGAAAAGCCATGGCTATTCACTCTTACAACTTCTATTCAATATCATGCTGGAGGTTCTATCCAATGCAATTAGGCAAGAAAAAGGGGGGAAAAAAAGGTATGAGTGTTGTTAAAGAAATAAAACTGCTTATTTGCAAACGATAATAATTGTGTATATAGAAAATCCAAAATAATCCCCAAACAAAACAAAACAAAAATAAAAACTAATAGATCTAATAAGTGAATTCAGCAAGATCTGAGAATATAAGATAAACATACAAATATCAAATGTGTTTTATATGCTAACAACCAGAAATAGAAAAAATTAAATTTAAAAATCAATATCATTTATAATGGCATAGAAAACATACAGCTCCTGAAAAAGAATTTAACAAAAGGTGTAAAAAACATCTACAAGGAAAACAGCAAAATATTGCTGAGAGAAATAAAGTTAAGACTTAAATAAATGGAAAGATATACCATGCTTCCATGGTTGGAAGATACAACGTTATAAAAATGTCAATTCTCTTCAAATTGATGTGTATATTAAATGCAGTGCCAAGCAAAATCCCAGCAAGCATTTTTGTAGAAATAAGTAATCTGTTACTAAAATGTGTATAGGAATGCAAAGTGATAGCCAAAACATTCATGAAAAAGAAGAATATAGCAGGAGAATGTACACTATCTGATTTTAAGAATGACTGACAAGCTACAGTAAACATATGGGTAGCCAAATTGATTGGTAAAACAGAAATAGATTCATGCATAAGAGGTCAAATGATTTTTAACAAAAACTACAGTGCAGTGCAACGGAGAAAGAAATGTCTTTTTAAATGAATAGTACTGGGTCAACTTGAAAACTGTAAGAAAAACATAAAATTGAATTTGACTTACACCTCATATTACACAAAAAAGTTAGCAAGCTGAATTGTAGATCTAACTATAAAACTAAAAAACTATAAAGCTCCTAGACAAAAACAGAATATGTTTGTACCCTGTTTGTAAGTAAAGATCTCTTACTGATGATAAAAGCTCTGACCATAAAGAAAAAAAAAAACAATAAACTAAATTTTATCAAAATTCAAAATTTTTTCTCTTCAAAAAGAAACTTTAAAAATGATAAAGAAAGCCACAGACTGGGAGAAAAAAAGGTAACACGTAGGCATTTAATCCATAATATATCAAAGACTCCTAGAAATCAGTAATAAGACAAAAATCTAATAAAATAGATAAAAGATATGGAAAAACATTCACAAAAATATGATTAGTCATTAAATACATGAAGATATGCTCAACATTTTTAATAGTCAGTGAAATTAAATTAAATGTAAAATAGGATTTCACTGTACATTTGGTAACATGCCTAAAATTTCAAATGTTTCAAATGTTGAAGAAGATGCTGGGCAACTGGAAATATCAAACATGGCAGATGGAGGTGTAAAATGGTACCACCAGGGTGGAAAACTGAGAATTTATTATGATTCACTAATTCTACTTCTAGGTATTTACAAAAAAATAAATTTTAAAAACATGCACAAAAAAAGACTTGCGTAAGAACATTTATTTCAGAGTTATTAATAATAAAAGCTCAGAAACCACTCCAATGTCCATAACAGGTGAATGCATAATTAAATTATAATTATTCACACAATGGAATATGATTCAGCAATTTAAAATGAACTAATAATACACACCACAACGTACACAAATCTTAAAAGCATCGTCTTGAATAAGAGGCCAACCATAAAACAGTACCTATGTGTGATACCATTTACATGAAGTTGAAGAGCAAGCAAAACTAATTTGTGGAAATAGAAATTAGAATAATGGTGGGGTTGGGGAGGAGGGAGATAGACTGGAAAGGAAAACATGGGGATTTTTAGGGTGATGGCAATTCTCTATATCTTGATTGAGGTATTGGTTCAAAATTTATTGAACTGTATACTTAAGATCTGTGCATTTTACTGTATGCAATTATAACTTAATAACAAAAGTGCTAACCAAACCAACCAAACAAACAAACAAAAAACACCAATCTCACCCCTGAGCTTTCTCTCAAAGTAAAAAATCCTCTGAACCATATTTGCCTCTTCCTTCAACCCTGTGCACTAAAACTCCCCAATGCCAATCCCAATTCAGTAGTACACTGAGAAAGCCAGAGCTTTGGCTCTCCTGGGATGAGAAGCCTGGCAGAGATATAAGGACTGTGCGAAGTTGAATCAGGGATAGAAGTGTCCAGCAATTGGTTATCCTAGACTAGCGAACAGAGACTAGAGTCTAAAGTTAGAGTTGAAGACAGTCATCAGTCTAAGAAACCAACTCAAGAAGAATGTTAGCAGAATATCCACATAGAAGAATCTCATTTAGATTATCTCTCCAAGCAGAGATAGGGAATGTATTAGCCCAGGTTTGAGAGTAAGAACATAGGTGCTGGGGAAGTCTAAAACCAGGAATTGGAGCCCCAGGCATGAGGATGCTGAATGTAGGATCCAAGTAAGGCCGCTCGACCATTCAGGAACTAGGATACAAGCCTAGAAGCAAGAAACCAGGAAAGCTTTGACAAGAAAGAGTGGGAGTCATTGGGAAATTGAAGTACCCAAGTCAGATTGGAGCCATCATTACCAGTGGTTTAGTTTACTCGCTACAAATACCAGGCTTAATCTACAGGTTGAAAATAACCAGTCACTACTATCCTACCAGGGCCAGGAGGGATGTAGGGTCAGCACTGGCATGGCCCATGGCCCACTTGGCTGTGGGCTTAGAGGAACACTGAAAGATATTTGTCTCCATACAGCCATGGCCATGAAAATGTACAAATCCCCCACTAATGTGTAAGTGATGCCAGAACTCACACCATTAGCTGTATAGTTTTAAATAAATGTGTTTCTAAATAAAATACAATTGTTCTAGTGTTGGCAGCATAAGGAGGTAGCTAGCTAGATTACTATCCATTGTAATGTCCTAATACATATTAGCTTATCGGTATGCCCTGATTCTGTGTACTAGAGATTATAAGAGAGATGTATCTGGAAGGCAGGCCTAATTATTGGGCAGCTGAAAGCACTAGGCACTTTTGGGGAAAGGGCATACCAACAAAGATTAGAGGAAGGAGATCCAAGCAGAGAAATTCATTGTTCTTACCACAGGGCTATGATTTAAAATCCTGTTGATCACACTTTGTGTGACCAACACTGCAAAAAATCACTAATTCCCAACTAAGACTGAATGTGTGAAGGATGAAAGGAGGGCCATTTTGGTGCAATACCCTCCCTCCCATCCCAGTACCACTGAAATCAAGTACACCCAGGCTTCCTCCTGCCATCTGTTTCCATCCTCCCAACTCCAAAGTTGTCTTTCCTATTTCTGTACATTAGGGTCCTGGTCTGTGATTAGTAATTCACACCAAGATGATAAAAAATTAATGGCAATTCAAAGTGTTAATGATTATTCAAATCAACTAACTACCAGCAATATAATAGTTAATTCACATGCAATCCATCAGACTTTTAGCCCAAAGGAATAGAGTGGTGGACATTCCAGGCTGGCCAGTAGCTCAGTTCCACTGACCAAGCATCGGGCACATGCCTGCCTCATACAAAATCATTGCCCCATGGTGTGTACAAGGAGAACACCTTACATACCTCAATACACTCTCAGTGAAGGCCTGACTTGTGGCTTTTATTTTCCTGGATTTCAATGATAACAGCAAATGTACATTTAATGAGCTCCTACTGGGCTCCAGACACAGGTAAGTGCTGGGGATGCTGAGGTGAACAAGACATCTGCCCTGCCTCCTATCAGCTCACACCATATTCTCTCTACTTCTCCCTGCTGTATGAATCCTCTCTTAATTGAAGTGTGGTATGTACTTAATCCATGGTGCTTAAATGCATGCATGCATGTTTGAGATACAGGATCAGAATAAATGATCCTGTTACACGAAGGTAAGCAAAGAGACATAGCCTCATCCCTGCCCTCACGCGGGTTGCATACATACTAGTGGAGAAGAGAGATATTAATTACTGTCATATCCAAACACAAACACAAAAATATGTCATATCCAAACACAAAAATATGAACTCTGATAAAAGAAGGAAAAGTGCAAATGCCTGCTTGAGTCTGGGGGTTTGGGGAGGCTTCCTTGAGGTAGAGATATTTGAGCTGAGATGAGAAGGGAGAGGTCAGAGCCAAGCAGGGGAAGGAGCTGAGGATGAGGTCAGTCTATGTGGAGGGAATAGAAAGAAACAGGGTCCTGAGGAGGGGGACCATGGCACATATGAGGAACCAAGGAAGGTCTGTGTGCCGAGAGTAGAGAGCAAGAGGAAGTGTTGTCAGGGCTAAGTCTGGAGCTGCAGGCAGGAACCAAATCTTGTGGACAACATGAAAGACTGGTTCTCTATCCTAACATTAATGGAGAACAACTAAAGGGTTTTAAGGAGAGGGGCAACGAGGTAGAACACGGTAAGTGTGGATAAATTGTTTCCTTTCTAAGCCTTGATCTTCTGTAAATTAAGAAAGATCTATTGGATGATCTTTTAAGTTCTTCCATCTCCAATATTCTATGATTCTGTGGCCCACAGATACACCTCCCCGCCTTTGGTAGTTATCAGCATCAGCCACAGACACTTCGATTCTTCCTCTGGGCACATTGCAAGGCTGAACTTTGCTAGATCCTTGGAGTTAGGTGTGGCCAGTGACATGCAAACAAAAGTGACCTGGGAAGATTCTAGGTGGAAACATTAAGAGCCAACGTGTGATTTCCCAGCTCCAAGCTGACCATCGTGGAAGTGAGAATAATGAAAAGCACAACTTTCAAACAACCTGCAATGGACAAGGAAAGTGATAGACTAAATTAACTAACTAAATAAACAAATACATCCTTATTGTTTGAAGCCACTAAGATTTAGGGCTGTTTGTCAGCACACCACTGCCTGATACAACTGAGACAGCTCCCAGGCACGTACAACCAGTACAGTCAGCAAAGACATTTGAGTCTGTTGTTTGGTTCATGGCATATAGTTGATGCCCAAGAAATGTTTTAAAACATGACACACTTCCAGCTGATGTTTTCCAAGTCATTCACTCTGTACTTTGTTTATCCCATCTCTGAGATGGGACTGACCTCACTCCTGGAACTGCAAGAGCTAGAGGCTAATCAGAAGATGACAAAGCTCTTGATGGCTGGCGAGGAACTCTCCAGATGCTAAATAACAGAGTGGGCTGGCATGGGCTCCTGGCCCTGGGAAGAGCACACATGGAAAGCCATTGCCAGTCCTTCCCTCCAGCTTTCCTCCACCATTCAGTGAAAAACCCAGGCTCCAGAGGAAACTGTTAGGTCTTTCATGTTACAGTGATGAGAGCAACTGTAGTTCAGTCCTTACAGAACCTACCATGTTTCTTCAGGTAGGAGATGCAGCAGTAACTTTGTCCCTCTGTATCTTTTGCCCTGCTCAACTCTTGACCATCTCTCTCTTTTTCTTTTTCCTTATTTTTGGCTGCATTGGGTCTTGGTTGTGGTGCACAGGCTTCTCATTGCAGGGGCTTCTCTTGTTGCAGAGCACAGACTCCAGGCACAAGGGCTTCAGTAGTTGTGGCGCATGGGCTTAGTTGCTTTGTGGCATGTGGGATCTTCCTGGACCAGGGCCCAAACCCATGCCCACTGTATTGGCAGGCAGACTCTTAACCACTGTGCCACCAGGGAAGCCCAACTCTTGGCCATCTTTGATGCTGGTCTTGAGCCAGCTGCCACATACACTCACACTCACACCACACACACACACCACACACACAAGCTCACACCGCACTCACGTTGCCTTTTCTCCTTATGGATATCAATATCACTGCTAAGCAAAAATATGCTATTTTTGGAGTTCATTTTAGTCTGATTCTCCCTAAGGAAGTGAGAGCCTGAGCTGTGTCTTGGGCCTCCCCTCCCCCACTGTGGTTGGTGTCCCCATGCTGTCCTTGACTGAGGCCACACTGAGGCAGAGAAGGGAACCAGCGAGGCCCTGAGAGGGAGATGGGAGTGAAGTTCTCATTCCTGGCTTTGAACAGCATTCTGGTGGTCCTGGGCATGGAAGGGCTAGTGCCTGGAGAAGGAGGGCAGATGATGGACAGAGGGCTTTTAGGTAGGAGAGCAGTGAGGCTGTCTCCTGGGAAACAGGCCTGTTACCTCCTCCTAGTTATTCTCCATTGTTCACCACTGAATGCTTCATTTTCTTGATTGAGAGGCGCTGTGCTATCCTGGCCCCATCCCCCCACTGGGCCCCACCCAGAGCTCCCCTCCCCTCCCCTCCCCATGCTTATCTTTAGGCAGCAGAATCAGATCACACTCTCATGGCAACTTCAAGAAGGAAATGTTGTTTACAGACCTCAAAAAAGAGAAGGAAAGGGGATCAGCAGTCCCTGTGCAAGTTGCAATTCAGAAGCACTTGCCATGCACATACAGAACCCTCACAGGCCCCTTTTTACAGTCCTCTCATGGGACACTTTGTGGCGCTCAGTGTTGGGGAGTGATGCAGTGGCCCAATGTTTTGGGCTCCCTTACCCACAAGAACCTGTCCTTCAATTCTAGGATAGACGCCCCTTCACTCCTGCTAGGACACTGGCGGTCTGTCTTTGGGCAAGTTGATGAACTAGCCCGGGCTCCAGGTTCTGCACTCACAAGATGATGAGGGTGGGCTAGGTGTCCTCTCATGCAGGACATTATTACCTGATGGCTCTCATGAGAGCAGGGAGCCCCCTGTAATTTTGTGCAACTTTTTTTTTTTTTGGCTATGTTGAGTCTGTTGCTACGCACGGGCTTTCTCTAGTTGCTGCAAGGAGTGTCTACTCTTCTTTGCAGTGCACGGGCTTCTCTTGTTGTGGAGCATGGGCTCTAGGCACACAGGCTTCAGTAGTTGCAGCACGTGGGCTCAGTAGTTGTGGCATACGTGTTCTGGAGCACAGGCTCAGTAGCTGTGCATGGGCTTTGTTGCTCCGTGGCATGTGGGATTTTCCTGGACCAGGGATCGAACCCATGTCCCCTGCATTGGTGGGAGGATTCTTAACCACTGCACCACAAGGGAAGTCCCTGTGCAACATTTTTTGGGTTTGTTTAGGCATTTAAAGTGGAGGGAGGTGAGGATTTATGGCCTAATTAAGTCAATTCCCTGGGAAGTCTCAGCATTGGAGGAAGACCCATATAGAAGAATAGGATGAGGGGTGGGAGGCCAGTCAGCTATTAGTTCTAACTTGCACCCTGGGAACTCAGCAAAGGAGGACTCTGAGTCCATTTCAGGGAACAAACAGCAGAAGCTGAGCAGGAGGTGCAGCTGGCAAGCAGAACAGCACCCCACTGGACAGCAGACAACCAGGCAGAGAGGCGAGCTCCCTCCTGGGCATCAGCAATATGAATACTTAGTGTCTCCTTGACACTTTGGTAGAGACAATGCTATAGGTTTATCACACCATTTCCTCTTCCTGTGCACATAGGAAGACTACATTTCCCAGGCTCCCTTGAAGTTAGGTTGGGTCTACTTTCTGGCTAATGGGACATGGGCAAAGCATTGATGCAAGGCTTTCCTAGGCCAGGCCCTACACATGTTCTTCCTATTTCTTGGTGACCATAAGGCATGGCTGCAAATGATATCAAGTAGAAATAATCTTTTATTGGGTTAAGTCATTGATATTTGGATGTTTATTTGTTGCCACTGACAGGCCTAGACTTTTCTGCATAACGCAACTTTTCAGCCCTCAGGTGTAAGACAGTAAAACTCTATTTCTACATGCTATTGACTAGTAAATATGAAATACCTAATATCCAGCCAGGCTGAGATCATGCTAGTCTCATGGTCAAGGTGGCCATGGCAAGGAATAATGCCCCCAACCCATCTGGGTCTACCTCAGGATGTAGTTGCACACGTGGTTAAAGAAATATCTTAGAAGTGAGAAAATTATTTCATGCATTTCTATAGCAGGAGAGGAAGATGGCATCTCCAAGGGCTTCTGTGGGAGACTGATTAAGAGAGCAGATTCTGGAGCTAAGCAGTCTGAGTTTGTATCCTAGTTCCAACATTGCTGTGTGTGTGACTTGGGGCAAGTTGCTTAACCTTTCTGTCCTCATTCTTCTCACCTTTGTTTCATAAAGTTATTGTATCAGTTACTGATTTTTGTGTCACACCTGCCTCAGAACTCCATAGATTAAAATGTCTAAGTATTTATCATTGCCCACAAGTCTGGGGCCAGCTGGCTATTTCTGGTCTCGCTCCTGCACGGGTGGACAGGGAATTGGCTCTGCTGATCTTAGATGAGTCTCTCGCACATGCTCTGGGTTAACTGATGGTAGGCTTGTCTAGTTGCCTCAGCCAGAACAACCAGGCTGGAGGCTTATTCCAGATGGTCTAGGCTTGTTTACAAGGCAATGGCAGGATTCCAAGAGACAGATGTGTGGAAGGCTCAAAATCAGCACGACATCAGTTCTACCAGATTATTCTGGTCAAAGAAACTCATAAGATTCAAGGGATGGGCAAATAGACTCAAGTTATTTGGTTGGAGGTGGGGAGTCATATTGCAAAGTGAGAGGATACAAGGAATCTATTAATAGGGGTCATCAATGCAGTCAATCTCCCTAGTTATTGAGAGAATTAAATGTGTTAATACATGTAAAATACTTAGAATAATGTTTGAGATACACTATATAGTAAATGTCCAGCACACATGCACAATTGTTATCTCAACTACCCTTTTCCTCTGTAAACTTTTCATCGATAAAAATTGAACACTTACCATGTGTGCAGTGTTAAATAAAATCATTAACCATTTTGCATCATTCTCTTTTTTAATTTCACAACCATCCTAAGACATAGATTTTAGCATTCTTTATTTTATAAATGATAAAGCTAAGGCTTAGAGAGTTTAAGTAACTTGCCCAAGTTACCAGCTAGTCAGGGGCAGAACAATGATCAAGCTGAATCCATGTTCTTGGTTACTAAATAGATAGCCTCTATAGGCTTAGAAAGAACCTCACTTCTTACCTGTGTATGAGAAGGGCTACCCCAAACTTCAGAGGAGCCTAATTTTCTCCTTTGCCCACTTGGTTGACCAGGGACTCAGGGATTGTAAGCACTCAGCCATGGAAAGAAGAGAGAAATCTGGGGTGTGCCCAGAATGATAATGCAACTAAAAGCCTTCTGTCACCTACAAGTCAACAGCTAAATGTTTGGGCACTGAGGCTGGATGGCCACTAGCAAACACTAGTTGGCAAGTGCTTCCCTCACTCTTGGGCTTCTGAGCACCCCCTCAGAAGATTGCTAGATAAAAGGGTCCCCAGGGGTCAAGGCAAACATCAACCTACTTCTCTCCTTCACAGCATGGCATTTCAACAATTGAAAGCTAAGCTCTCAAACCTTTTTTTTCAGGGACTTGGGTCCATGGCTGGACTAGACATGAGCTTAGAGTTCTGTGTCTGGGCATCTCTCTGTGGTACCAGTGTTAGCTCATGCCTCACCGCCCTGTCCTTGCCTGCCCCAGCTGCTCACAGAAGGAATGGCTGGTGCCTCCAGCTCTAGGATGGATTCCTTTGAAGATAGGGGTAGGTGTACATAAGGGATGTTTGCCCAATCTTTTGCAAGGTGTTTGAAAGCAAATCTTGCTGTTTAAGCACATCAGTATGGGTTAAGTAAGTCTGAGCCCTGTTTGCCTAAATTGTCTCAGTCATAACTTTTCTTCTCACTACAGTGTTGGCCCAGAATATACCTCTGGCCTGATTTCTAGTTCCTTACAAGAACTAGAGGCCTGACTAGAGTACCCAGCCTTTCCTAAACACATAAATCCAGTGATGCTCTTGTTATTGAATTCTGCTTCCCCTACCCTCAAGATGTAATTCTTCTCAAGGGCTAACTCCAGATAGATGAGAAAAATACTGAAGCCATACATAGACCCAGGAAAAAAAAAATGGTGCTGTTATCAGCTAGCAAAATCTGCCAAGAGAACAGGAGCTAGAGAGACAATATGAGTTACTGTCATTGCTATTCCAGGTCTAGAACAAGTATGCCATCACCTGTTGGGGTTCTGAAATTGCATTGTCAAACTGCCTGCTGGGGTTTGCTGGCCTTTGAACACTATGCACTGAACTATTCAGCTGCTCCACAACCCATAGGGAACAGCCCCAGATGTTGGGTTAATTTTTCCAGCTGCCATATCACTCATTGACAGTTTGTTTTTGCCCCTCAATGGTGCAAATTACTCCCAGACAAAGGATAGCTCAGAGCTGAAATCAGTTGAGTTATGGCCAAACACAAGGTCTTTGATAACTTAATTATAGTGTTTGATGACCTCAGGGATTGTCCTTTTTCTAACTCTATGAATCTTCTCATTGGTGATAAGGATTGAAACCATAGATAAGAGTTTTTTCCTTTTAAAAGAAGAAGGAGGAAAAGAGAAGAATCAAGAAGCAACATGAAAAATTATTTAGGACCCTAACTCCTAGGTTTGCCTCTTCCTAGGAAGCTGATGACTACTTGGGTATAAGGAGGACAAGAGAACATACCAGAGCACAGGGGCTCCCTCAGGCAGCCTACGTGTGAATTTTATTACCAAGTGCCAGCTCTGTGACCTTAGGAAACCTACTTAACTTCTCAATGTCTCAGGTGTCTCATCTGTAAAAATGAGGATAATAACAGTTCCTACTGCAAAGGTTGTTTTGAGGATTAAATGAAAACATTTGGGCAAAACACACAGAATACCAGTTGGAGTATAATTACAACTCAATAATTCATTTAGTAGTTGTCAGATACTATGTTAAGGACTTTAGTACATTATCTCATATAATCTGACACTTTGAGATGAGTTGTGAGAGTCTTGATTTCCTCATGGGAAAGGTGAGGCACAGAGGGGTGAAGTATATTGTTCAAGGTGACACAGACCAAAAGGGACAGAACCAGGATTCAAATCATATAAATGCTTTATCCAAGAAGGAGCATCTTGAATAGTTCTCCCAATTCAGAGGAAGCAGCCTCATAAATATTAAACAAAACTAGAAGGCAGAGCTGAGATACAATCCCACTAGCTGTTCAGCCTTGGCCACGTCACTTCTCCTTGGTTGTGAAGTGAGAAGGTTCCAGAACTGAGAGTATGTAGAGCAGCCCTGGCCTTCCCATCACCATGCAGTGTTTCTCCAGCATTGCACCTCCTCCAGTTAGCTACCAACAAATGGTCCATGTGCTTCTTGGGATCTTCTATGCTTCTGCCCAGAGCACAGGGGCTACAGGGAGAGCTTTTCCTCCGTGAGAGAAGAAGACACAGCAGCTCGGAGAGGCCTCTCCTTGGCTGCCTACTTTTCCTTTCTAGCTCTCCAGCCATATCAGCCCCAGAGTCTGGAATGTTTAGCAAGTGAAGAGGGACTCTACAAATGTTTAGGGGATTTAGTTTAAGTGAATATTACATGGAAATGCAATGATAATGTACAATATGCCTGCCTAATTAGCAGAATCTTAAAATAAAGTAGGGAGGTTTGCTCTGAGGAAGCTTCTTTCAAATCCAAATCACAGTCTCAAGGGCACACAGTCCCCCTCCCCCTCCCACCTCCTCCTTCAGCAGG